>NC_143021.1:83052791-83380291 GCF_055824585.1 Amblyomma mixtum
GGCAGCTTGGGTAGACTTGAACTGAGATCCTTATGGTTATTATTTGTACTTAGAGAAGCCTGCGCTTCACCTAAAACATTTAAGTTGAAACGATTAGGGCAGTGCAGGATACATTTTGTCGGCAGGCTTTGGCATGTAGCACCATCATATCCCTAAAACGCCTGAGACAAGAGCGTCAATGAGATAATGCGTGCTGGCAGCGACAGGTGTAAATAAAGTGTATGGACTAATGGAACTCACTCCGGCTTGCAGCTAAGCAGAAATTAACCGGCCAGTTAAGAGGCTATTTTCACAACTAAGTACTGATATTTGCATCTGAAAAAGTTGCCCCTGGTAAAACGCACAAATAATTTCTATGGGCAATCGGTGCTCGCACAAAGACCATTAAAACACAAGAAATAAAGGAATATAGTAACTCAACAATACTCATGATAGCTAAAGAATAAAATAACACTGGAAGACTAAAGTTAGGGAGGATGGAATATTTGTTTCTGCTGGCATTAGACAGACCTGGGGAGATTGCGATGATTACAGGACTTACATTAACGTTTAACGTCATTACAGCTAGGCTGAGAAGTGGAGTTTTCGAAAGCAGTTCTGAGGCGCTGTGACAATTTTTCGCATTTTTGTCGTTCTGTTTGTCCTTTCGTGAGCTCACTAGCCCTGTGTGAACAGGCAGCAGGTCCTTGAAATTCCGGTACAGTTGGTGCCAGGTATGAAGTTTTTTTTTGTTTTTGCTTGCCTTAAGCCACAACGGTGGTTGGTGGCGCAGGGCAGTCCTGATACCCCAGTGCTGCTCGTGGTAAACTGAGCACCTTGAATGCTGCTCCTGTGTTCAGCCAACAACCGGTTGGCCCGCAATTGCCGCGTAACATTTTGAAGCCCCCGTAACTGATGCTCGAGGGTGCAGGAGCCTCAGTAACAAAGCCAAGAGTTGTGACTGAATGAATAAGAACAACTGCAGGACAGCAGGAGGTATCATAAGAGCGCATCTGTCTGTGTGCTCACTGAGCCACAGAATATAGAATGTGACGAGTCACCATTTACGCTAATGGAGTACAAGAGGAAACGACGTGCAGGAATTTCTCTAGTGTTTCGCCTGTCAGAGGAGGGCCGAAGCTTTTGGCAGGCGAATCCAAGCAGATTGTCATCGGAAATCGTGACAGCCGCCAAAGCAAAGTAACAGCATTCACAGTGAACAAAGACGGTAGCTTCTCGGTTAGTGTTGCTTCCTTGGCAGCTGCTAACCGTCTGCGATGGCTATCTCACGTGTCCGGCCTAGGAGTTGTACACTTTACGCCTCAGACATACATGAGGAAAGTCGGGAAAATATGCAGTGTACCTCTTCAATACAGTGATGGGCCGCTCGATTTTTTGAGAGACGTTAGAGTGGTTTCATCTAGATGTCAGACAAAGTTCCAGCGCCAGAAGGATGGAGCGGCGTAGTCCTGACCCCTCTACTGAGTGAGTCTCGCTTTCAGGGAAGACCGCGCTATGCCGGAAAGGGTGCACTTGGACTTCACAAGTAATCTCGTTCAAAACTACCTAGGTGCTCATCTTCGATGCTTCAATTGCCAGTGGGTCGGTCAAAGGGCGAAGAACTGTCCTAGTCCACGCGATGCAAGATCTGTTCGGAGGGCCATGAACACAGACTGCAAATCACTACTGCAACCGAAGTGCGCGAACTGTGCACCTGACCATATTGCTTCCTTCTCTGGATGCCCTCAGAACATAGAAGCCTCATATCTCTCATGACATGAAGTAATTAATGGGCGACCACCTCGTCAAAATGCCATGCTTCCTAATCTTTACTCGGCGAACCCCGTTGGGCAGGCTACAGTGCAGAATAAACAACCGCAAGTTTCTAGGTCTCAAATATACCTCTCTGCGTTGAAGAATTCTGCTCGGCAGAATTCTAGCACTCAAGTGCAGAATTGGGCTTCAGCTGTGTCGGAGGCGCCGGCATTTAAGAGACTTGCTCAACAAAGAGAAAGCAGTCAAGCGCGAGATCCTGCTTCGGACTGTTCGGTTGCCTACTCGTCCGTGTTCAGAAGGCCTGCTCAGCAACGATCTGTTCTTAAGGTGCAAGCTCCTGCGGTTCACTTTCAGCGTCCTTGTATCAGACATTCCACAGCAGCATCTGGAGACTACGATTCGATTTCAGTGGTGCAGTTGGTCCTCTCGTGCTCTTTGCAGCAGTACGAGCGATTCTGTCATGCCTCCCGTAGGCATGACGAGTACCCTCCCGGAAGTGAAGGGTCAGTTTTATATGGAGCCTTTACTGGCTCAGCTACCAAGGTCCGTACTTCAGCAAGCAGTCTATGTATAGTCGTTACCACAATGTCGCGGTTCTTCAGCGGAATCCAACAGCCTACGAACAAAACTGCAGATTTTCGTAGAACCCTCGTGCAACATAATTTTCCTGTCTTGTGTATACAGGAAGATGGTTTGACAATTTTCTTCTCTAGAATAATGTGTCTTACAAGTCATCATGGTAGTAAGGTTTGAGCAGTGCTGTGGCGTCCGTGAGGAAAGACTCGCCCTCATTTCTAATTCACTCGAGTGATTTAGACGTTTAAGAGCATGTATGTGGCATTCAATGTCCTTTGATAAAGTGTGTGTTACTGCTGTATCTACACAAAAGCCACTAGTCGGCTCTCGACTGATTTGCTCGTGTCTATCCTCAAAATCTATGGCTCAAACTTGCTGATATGTGGAGACTTCAACGCTCACAATGCAGCTTGGGGTAGTGATCACTACTGCGCCGGTAAATAATTGTTGAATGTGCTGCAAGAAAATTTAACTCATGTGTGCTTAACGACGGCTCACCAACCTTTCTTAGTGGCTTCCGATATTCCAGTCGTATAGATCTGACTCCGCACTTCGGACCTTGTATCTGATGTGGGGTGCACGGCAGACATTGAAACTTAAGGGGCGTGACCACTATCCCATACTTGTAAAACACCCTCGCCTACACTTTGAGGTAGGAGGGCGTGGAGTCATATTTACCAACTGCAAGGCTTTTCGTTTCAACATATCTCAGAAAATTAGCTCGGACATTGGCATGTTTGATTTCACCTCGTTGTTGCAAGACAACTTTAGGCGTTGCTCCAAGGAAGTCCCTATGCCTGGAGAATTCACTAGCATTGACGGAAAATATGAATTCCTGGGAGCTGTTAGAAGGCGAGTAGAAAGGGCTTAAGATCGAAGTGCTTCTTTGGAACCATATCGTGAAGCTCAACAGGTACGCTCCGTCATGCGTACACGTCTAGCGCTGTGACGCGCTCCGAGAAAAAAAGTCGGAGTGGCTCCGAGTTGAGTTCACGTGACACAGCCACTTCCGCCATTCCGCGAAAGCGGTGCGAGGCCTAACGCGGCGTCCCTTACGCGTAGGCAGAAGCAAGTGTAAGCTTTTGACCCCGTCACGCAGTTGTAGAGTCCTTGCTGTGTTGTGTATTGCGGGTGCCGCGCTGTGTGAGGCACAATGTCCAAGAGGAGCCGCATAACTACGCTAAGAATAAAGTCTTTGTTGCTGTAGCATCTAGCGCATGACAACAACGATTCCAGCAGCAGCTAAGACGAGGACGACAGTGCTATCTGTAAGGGGATGTTTGAAGAACTCTTCAGCGTGCCACAGTGTGTACCGAAGGTTGCTCACAACGTCTGCACAGTGGTGCAAAACTACTCCGAGGAAAGGGTAAGAGTTTATGCGCGGGAATGTCCCGATGTGTAATCATGTTTTACAGTTCCGCAGGAATTTCTCAACATGGCGCCCGATGCGGACGCATGTGCGCGCCGCTCCCAGCCCATTCGTGGTGGGCAGAAATTTTTGCCGTGCGCGTCTTGCAATCAGCTTTTTCACTGCAAATGCATCAACATGCCGGCCGAGGAATACAACATCCTCATGGAATCCGGGGCCAGCAAGTACAAATGTGTTCATTGCATGAAGCGGCGTGATCCTTCGGCGGCAGAGCTTATCGGCGGAGCCGGCGACACGGAAACGCCCCCCGAAGTGCAGCGCTCTTCTCTGGATTTTCAAGAGTCAGATTCCGTCAGTGCTTCCTCGAGTGCTATTTTAATGCTACAAAAAATGGCTAGTCGAATGGATGCGTTAACTGATGAGGTGCGACAGCTTCTTGCGGAAAACGCGCTCTAGCTTGAAGCTTTGAGTGGCCTGAGTGACTCTGTTCGTACCGCCAGCCAGAGTGAGCGCTCGCATTCTGACTGCTCGGAATCTCGCAACTACGCTTCAGCCGTGGCGGCAAATCTGCCTGCTGGAATGTCGGCCCCTCCATCGAAGCCTCCTCCTCAGGACCAGAGTACTCATCTGCCACGCCCTTCGAAAGCGGTGAGCCAACCACCTCGGCCTCGAGCAATGTTTGGCACAGCTAAACAGTCTATGCTTAAAGTAGCGCCCAAACTACACGCGAAGAAAAGCTTATTTGTTTCTCGCCTGGACCCGACAACAACGGCGCTGGACATACAGGAACTTTTGGCGGACACAGTAGGTGACAAGGTTGTAACTTGCACAGAACTGAAAACGAAGTACGATACATATTGCTCCTTCCACGTTTCTCTGGATGAGCATTTACTTGAACTTGTGAGCAAACCGGAAGTGTGGCCTGATGGTTGCGTATTTCGCCCTTTTTATGGAAACCTGTGGTCCTCACGGCGCTTTGATGACGCTAACGGTGCTCTGACTACATCCGAAAATGGCTCAGTAAATTAAGCTGTATTACCAAAACACGAGAGGGCTGCGAACTAAAAGGGAAGCTCTCTTCGCGAATGCATACGAATGTGAGTATGACATCATGTGCCTGACGGAAACGTGGCTAAACTCATCATGTTCAAGTGCGTCTTATTTCTCAGACGAGTACGCTGTTTTCAGGGCCGATAGGGCGTATTTTGACTAGATTAAATACAGGGTCAGAGTTCTGATAGCCTGCCGTTCTGTACTAAATGCATTTAGGAGACCAGACCTGGAGACATGCGAAGAATGTGTGTGGTTGGAAATTCCAACGTGTGACAAATCGCACTATCTAGTCGGCTGTTACTACTTTCCATCAAATTCGGCTCCTGACGTTTTTACCGATCATTTTTTGGATATTGGGGAAAAAATCGATTTTTCGAAGTACAAGGTTCACATGTACGGGGACTTTAATCTTCCTAAGGTCGATTGGTCCACTGGTTTGGTCACTAGTGTCTGCACAGCAACTGGAGATAAAGTCAAGTGTTTAATTTATTTTAGTAATTTCCATGATTTATATCAATGTAATGCAATTAAGAACTGTGCTGGAAACATTTTAGACCTAATTCTGTCTAATGTGCCTCTTTTTGGCGTGCAAGCGGTGCGCGATCCTCTTGTTCTGGTAGACAAATAACATTGCCCGTTTACCTTGTCGTTCTTTTTGTCTTTTCGTCCAGAGTGTGAGATGGTGCCAGAAAAATTTAGATACACGTATGGCAATTACCTTAGGCTGTACAATGATATTCTAGCCTACGACTGGTCAGAATTGCTTGAGATGAAGGATGTAAACACAGGCGTCGAGCTACTTACATCAATTGTACAGGGTGTAATGAAAAAATGTATACGTCACCGTAAATAGAAGAAGTGCAGATTTCCTTGCTGGTTTTCGCGCGATTTGAGACATTACTTGAAGAAAAGACAGAAGTACCACAAACTCTACGTGAAATCAGACAGTGAATATTGGTACCAAAGGTATTGTCACGTAGTGGTGGCTGAAGTCCGGCGAACAGGAACACAGCGAGAATGTCTTCGAAACAAACCTTTTTATTCGGGCTGACTTGCGCCCGCAAAGAACTGAATCACTCGGCGGCGGCGTAGCAACAAGCGTGCTCGGCGGTCGTCGAACAGAATGCCCGCCGCTGTCGGCCGTGCTCTTTTTAAAGCCGACAGCGAATCTTCGAGATAAAGCTTTAGAAGTTACTAGAACATTCTGGCACATACTAGAGTCGGCTCCGTCCGGATGCGACCCATCGAGATGATTCTAGGCGCGTCTTGCGTCACAAACGAAGCGATAAAGCGGCGTGCCGGCAGCCTTGAAGCATGAACAAATAAACACAACAAACAAATGCTACAAAGATTCGCGGCAATATCGTTACGAAGAAGAAGAACGGGCAGTGGCGCGGGACGGAGCGCTTGCGCTAGGCCCACAGCCATTAAATCATATCATCTGTCATCATGTCGTCCTTTTTCTGGGCTTGCCACCTGGTAACATTTGGTGTGAGGTGCGGGTTCCTCATCGTCATCCTGGCCCCTGGAGCATCGCCACCTTCTGCTCGCCTTCGTCGTTGGCCGAGGGGACCTGGACTCCGCCGCCGGCTGAACCCGAGCCCGACCTGACCTCAACCGACCAGCCGGTTTCCCCGCCCCGTCCCCAGCCCTGACCACAAGACACGACGACCAGGACCAGACGCAGCATGACCCGACGACGACCCGAATCAAGACGGCAACCCCCCCCCCCCCCCCCCAAGCTGTCCGGCGAGTCCTCAATCCCTGACCTTCGGCTGTGGGCGACCGACCGCTGGACCTGAAGCTCCGGGGGCAACCGTTCATCAGATCATCTCGTTCATCTTGGGTCATCGCCACCTCATCATTGCGAATTTCAGCAATCGATCGGGACGACCGCTCGGAGGACCCGGGTCATGTTACGAAGAAGAAGAAGGGGGCAGTGGTGCGGGACGGAGCGCTCGCGCTAGGCCCACAGCCATTAAATCATATTATCATTTGTGATCATGTCATCCTTTTTCTGGGCTTGCCACCTCGTAACAATATTCATTGTGCAGTCAAATTGTGAAAAAACTGATTGCACGTGATGATGCCGAGTACCACAAACTTCTTGAACAGAACTTTAAAAAGGAACCAAGCAGTTTTTGTAATTTTGTGCGCATGCAAAGAAATGATAAGGTTAGTGCTGCTATGGTAAAGGCGCGCGATGGTATCTGTTTTAAGCCTCAGGATGTGTGCCAAGCTTTTGCTGATCACTTCCGCTCTTGTTTTGTGCGCCATGATAACGCAAGTGCTATTATCACTTTTGAAGACAGTGCTGACTGGTTAGCTTTTGAGATTGTCACCTAGCATGAGGTTCTTACGGCGATTCAGAAACTTAAGGCAAAACTTTCAACAGGAATTTATGAAATTCCCAGCTTCGTAAACAAAGAATGCGCTGACATTTTTGGCCCTGTTTTGGTGTATTTGTTCGACTTATCGTTGCGAACTGGTGTTTTTCCTTGTCATTGGAAGTTGTCAGTTGTTGTTCCTTTATTCAAGTCTGATGATACTTGTGATGTAAACAACTTTCGACCTTTGTCACTGATTTGTTCTTTTGCGAAAGTTTTTGAAATGATTATTTACGAACACATGGGCTTATACTTCAAACAGATCTCAATTATGCAGCACGGTTTTTAAAAGGTCGTTCTGTAAAACGAATTTATGCAGCTTTCTTGATTATACTGGGCCACATGTATTTAATCGAGGTCAGGTAGATGCAATCTACTTTGACATGATAAAGCCTTCGATATGGTTTCCCATGAGGTACGTCTCATGAAGATGGAAAAATATGGACTTTGCCCCATGTACTGCACATGGCTCAAAAGCTACCTTGGCAGCCGCCGTAACGTGGTCCGGTTTTCTGGCTGTGCGTCCAACGAATTTCTATCATCTTCGGGAGTGCCTCAAGGCTCCAACTTAGGACCGCTGTTGTTTTTAGTGTTTGTTAATGATCTGCCGCTACATGTCAAGAACTCGAGAATTTTGCTCTTCGCAGATGATTTCAACTATTCCGTAATATTGCAGATATTGGGGACTGCCGCCAATTGCAAGGTGACATTAACAATGTCGAGAATTGGTGCTTGATGAATCGCTTAAAACTGAACATTAAGAACACTTTCATCCTGTCTCTAACTAGGAAACGCGACACAGTTACGTTTGATTATACACTTTTGGCGGGTCAAATTTCTCGTGTGGCCCACGTACGAGACCTTGGTGTTGTTGTTGATTCAAAGCATGATTTTAGAGTGCATGTAAATTCAATTGTGTTACGCGCATTGAGGCATATTGGTCGTATCTCTAGACTAACAAAAAAATTTCGACGGCACGAATCTCTACGCACTCTATACTGTGCCCTTGTGAGACAGCGTCTTGAGTTCGCGTCAGTAGCCTGGAATAGCGTATCTGTCGCCTATTGCACGAAAATTGAAAATGTCCAGCGTAAGTTCACACGCATCTATTATGATAGATATATTGGTCGCCGTCGTTTCTACGACTATGATTCTCTCTTGGCAGACCTCAATATGTGTACCCTTCGCGACAGGCGACGCATACGTGACATGCAGTTTCTGCACAAAGTCGTGCGCGGTTTCATTAACTGTGGGACATTACTGATGTCGCTGAATTTTCGTGTGCCGCATGTAAAAGCCGCGAAATGTTCTCACAAATTTTATTCCGATTTGCACGCCATCTGTCCACTGACCCTATACAAATCCTGTATAAAAAACCGTTTATTGACACGGACATATTTGCCTAGTTGTTTTCATGCCTGGTTTTAATTGTTCTAAGTGGTCATTCTGATGTATCTGACCTAGTGTGCGCTCGTTTAGGGCACTTGGCTGTTGAGGCACACTCAAATAATATATATATATATATATATATATATATATATATATATATATATATATATATATATATATATATATATATATATATATATATATACTATAACCTCATTGCCAAGTTAGAGCAGTCAGAATGCTTCCCGTCGAACATACACCACGGCGGTTCTCCGAAAAAGACGTCGGAGGAACGCATTCTCTCCTTTGTCTGGTGAGCTTCGTTTGAAGCACGAAGAAAACGAGAAACTTTAGGTGAGGATGCGGATAATGCGCGTGATAGATAACACACTTTTCTGAACTGCGTGGCAGTTCGTGGATAGAAAACAAAATATGCAACCTCACTAATGCTTCCAAAGAGGGGGCTGAGTCGGGCTGGTTGCTTCATGTTGAATGTCATGTCTGTCTCGTATTCTTCCGTCCCATCCGTCAGCGCTGTTTTGCCTTACCATTCAACCAATGCTTTGTTGTCGTACTCATGCTTGTTATAGTGTCTTCCAATTGAACCTGTATTTAGCAATAAGAAGAAAAAATGGTTTATTTAAATCAAAGAGATGAATAAGCCGAAAGACGAACTGATTAGATGCATGCAAGGTAGCTAACTTAGCTTTGAAACTGCATTTGCATTGCTACGGTATCAACATGCATTCAGGAAAGACAATTACCTGGACTAATCAACAGACACCACTGTTTCACTCTGCTTCTTCGAAGAGGCACACATAACAAGAGGGATTGTCTGGTCTTCCGCCCCTGTGTAGAGAAAACACCAATCCACCAACATGGAAATAAAAAGAAACGGCTGGCGCTTCAGCACTGCCAAGCCCGAAATGTTGTGCGAAAGCATGTTTTGTTTTTAGGTTGACGCGGACCTAAGGAGCCAGTTATGCTCCTTTCCTTTCTTCAGTGTGAACGGACCTTGCGCTAGGTCTGAGAAAAGGAAAGGCGCGTAACTGCCTTTTTGGAGCGTGATTAAGGCTAACCCAGTTACACTTTCTATTCAGAGGCTTCACACAGACACACACACACTGCTGAAACCCGGGGAGTGTGGGTAGCAGTGCTACCGCACTGAAGAATGAGCGTGCTGCGCAGCGACAAACGAGGCTATTGCGGGTTGCTGGACATGCAGTTGACGCGAGTATTATGAACACGGATTGAATACGTTCACTGCTAAGGCATTTCTGCCGACCACGTGAAAAAATGTATTTGCCGAAGGCTTATTTCATCGCCGCAGTGGCTCAGTGGTTATGGTGCTCGGCTGCAGACCCGAACGACGCGGGTTCGGTCACGGCCGCGGCGGTCCAATTTCAATGAAGGCGAAATTCCAGGGCTCCCTGTGCTGTGTGATTTCAGTGAACGTTAAAGAATCCCATGTGGTCGAAATTTCTGGAGCCCTTCACTACGGCGTCCCTCATATGCCCGAATCTCTTCAGGATGTTAATTCCGAAACCAAACCAAGGCTAACTTCAACGGCTCACCTAACGTCAACATCCATTCCCTGGCAGGCATATTGCACCAGGTTTGTTTGGAGATGGCAATGCAAGGAATAAACATGCACAAGCGTCCTCTGTGATCTGCTACAAAATGCGCAGTGCGTACGCACGGAGCACGAGGGAAGGAAAAAACGCGAAGTTGAAACATTCACAACAGAGGAAATGTTATTGCCCGAGAGCAGATTGTCTATCATTTTCACGGCAATCTTTTTTTTTTCTTTTTCACTAGCATTCGCACGCCTAAGCGCAGGATATTAGGGCAGAACCACAATGTTGCCTTCGGCATCGTGCGTTGTGGAATCCTTCACAGCTCTCAAAACTGCGCCGCTGCGAAAAGGCGAGAAAGCGCGTTGTTCGTGCGGGCGACAAATAAGGCCTTACTTACCGTTCATCACTGTATTCAACACGACTTCGGCTGGTGAGGTATATCCGGAGCGATCTCACGGGACGCTCATTTTTGCCGCAGGCGGAGAGCCGGGGTAGCGATAGACGCAGGCGAAGCGGCGACCGCGATGCAGACTGTGTACTACCACGTGCGGCTACTGTTGACCGCAGCAGCGGTGCCGCGTCGTGGTTCCGGAAGTTACGCCCTCCTTCTGCTTCCTACGCTTCCGCTCTAAGTACTAGCTGACCATTCAGCCTGACTAGCCTTGCTATGCAGTCTGAGCAAGAGCGGCTGCCAGTTTGCCAAACCCTAACCGGATCACGGAGCGACCAGTCGGACACGAATAGAGGACTGCTCACGCGCTTGGTTCTCGCATGCATTGCGCCGCCGTTCAGTGGTTGAGACCGGGCCTTCTAATGTGGACCCAGATGTTTTGCGCCGAGCTAGATGGACTGAACACCAGCGTAAAAGAGGGCAACAACAACACAAGTGGAGAGACCCTGTAGTCATAGCGAACCGACTAGCAGAACTGGTGCCGCATCAACAGTATAAGCGTGCCAGACAACATGCAGAAACTCGAAGAACGAGCGCAGCGACGGAGGCCCTTGTCCACACGCGGAAACAAATGTCGAAGACTCCCGCGGAGTGCGCTGCCGAAATACGGGATCAACAAGCTTCGGAGACTGCGGACCACAGAGCGCTTCGATTAGAAGTGGATAGCTTGGCAGGTGCAGTCCAACAGAATCGGAAAGCGAAGGAACAACAGCAGCAGCACGTCGCCGCAACAAACATCGTGAAGCGGGATTTCCTGGACAATCCATGCGGCCATGCGTGCTTTGTGTATGACCGGCTATGGCGCAAGCGAGACGTAACCCCAGTGACTGTGAACATTTCTGACGTGTTAGAGACAATAATTCCTGAGCTGTGTGATGTAAGTGGTTTTGCTATGTGCTTGACTTGTATGATATCTTTGAGACAACAAAATGTTCCTTTCTACTGTGTGAGCAATGATTATGTGCATCCTCCCAAGCCTACTGATTTTCTTCAGTTATATCCGATTGAGAACGGTTCATCTCCTCCGAATCCCGGTTATGCAGGTCTGCCAACTCTTCTACAAACGTCGTCAGTACGGGATAATTGGCCCCGGTAGTTTGTGTTCCGGTACAGACAGAAACCATGCCCAAAACTTTCCCGCATAGCATCGAGGACGGCCATTCCATTCTGGTAAACATTAAGCGGAAAATTGTTACCAAAAATTCTAACTATTCTTACCTGCTTTCAAAAGTCAAGCTTCCGCCGTGGATTTTAACAAAGTTCTTTGGCCGGACAGGGCTTCAAGGGCCAAAAAACTGCTGTCGCACATATAACGCATATACAAACAGGGTTAAATCGAAAATGATTTTTTTTCAACGCCGTGCGCTGAGTGCGCGCCGTCGGGTGCAAATCGCTGACCTGCCGCTGTAAAAACGCTCCATATATGCAAGCTTTAAGGCCGCTAATCTTTCGCGCTGAACGAGCACTTCTCAGTGATGTAGAGGTAACGCGCCAAGCTTGCAACCGTGAAGGCTGGAGTTGGACTCCCGCTCGAGCACTTTCCGCGGGAGGGTTTTCATTTCTTTGGAGGCAACTACCAAGGATGGTTCGATGACGTCATGACTTGTTATGTCAGCTGATTGATTCTTTGTGGCCCGTATTATTTATAATTGTAGCGAGAAGAAGGAAGTTCTTTAATGACAGGAAAGCTGGCTAGGTGGTGCTCTCTAAATGGTATTTTGTGGTCACGTGATGTCTATGACATAATCCTCTCTCTTGACCAATCAGGGATTTTCGTGACACAAAACGCGAGATCCCCCCCCCCCCTCCCACGACAGCCTGAATGCAATCACATTTAAAATTTTCAGTCTAGCTTCATTAACGCTGACGATATCGGCGGTAAAAAATTATTCTCGTCCTCTCCCCCCTCAGCTCATGCACGCCGACGTGCTAGAAAAAATGATAAAGAATACAGCTTGTGACTGTACCTCACCGCGCACTATTCCGCCCACGTCAATTGGCCACGCCCAAAAAGAAGGCGCTCCTAAACAGCTAATACGTTATCGGTGTAGGGGCGGTGAGAACGCTCGGTGCGCTGTCGCCCTAATCGTCTGGGAGCGGCAATTATTAAAACTAACTTCTAAATGGAAGAGCTCGAGCAGAGCTTTCAAGACTGACTCGAATACTCACAAAAAACATCTGTACAGACCTGTTGCATTACAATATGGCCATCAAAGTTTTTTCACGGTACACTGAATCAATAGCTCCCATTTGTTCAGTGAACGAAGGATCATATTTTGTCCATTGAAAATTTCGCCGAGAGAGGAACCATTAAGGAATAGACTTTTGTTATCAACGCACTCAATACCACTTATAATATTGGTTGTGTTTGCAGATGTCGTTTGCATAGACATTAAACAGGAGCCGACCGAGAAGGCTATCTTGCTGTGCACCACAGTCAATCAAAAGTAGACCAGACTTGAAATCATAAACCGTATCGGCCTGCTTGCGTATGCTTAAGTAAGACCGAAAAAGTTCAATGAAAGAACCCGGCTGCGATAGCTCTCGACTTAAAGGAATATGTTGTGATTAAGGTGGAAAATTTCTTCGGTAAAATCGACAACAATGCCGAGCGAGTTAAAGGAATATGTTGTGATTAAGGCGAAAAATTGCTTCGCTAGAATCGACAACAATGCCGAGCGATAACTTTTTAGCTTCAGTATTGCCTAAAAAAGATGTCCTTTCGCACGACTGAAGCAGATTCTGTGTACTTGCCCTTTCGAAATCCATACTGACTGCCAGGTGATAAGGAATGTGTCAGACAAAAAGAATTGATTTTCTTAAGCATTGCTTTTTTAAGAGCCTTCGAGTGCACGTGGAGAATTGATCAGCCAATAATTTGTTAACTTGGTCTCATCAGACCCTTTAAAAATAACAGACAGTTGCATATTTCATTCTTGCATGGAGGAAAAATACTCGACGTTCGAGATTAGAGATATAGCTTAGGTATGGTGTCGCAACCAACCTAACTAGTTTAATTGGCAAGCCTAACTGCGTCCGCTGCGCCGCCTCTCCTAGTGATCTCTCTGGTTCAGCAGCCACCATGTAATCTCTTCCGCCCATCTCGCTCTCTACTGGCACCGTCTATCGTCTAACACAGTGCAAAACGTGGAGGCTAACGAAAAGAGACAAAATAAATAAGAACAGTACAGCGAACTATAGAAAGCAAATTTATAAGCGCGACGTTAAGTTACCCGAAAGGAGCACAGAGAGCCGGGGAACGAACACAGCTTAATGATATGCCAGCTGAGATGAAGAAAAGGAGACTGCCACGGCAGCTTGGGTATGTAATACGAAGGCAAGCTAAAAGACGGGCCTCTGGGGTAACGAATAGATTCCAATAGAAGGCAAGCTATTTGTAGGCGGCTGCAGTGTCAGGTGGGTGGATAAGAAGTTTGCGGGGAAATAGATGGCGTTGGACCGGGCAGAGTGGAGGAATTTGAAGGGGGCTTGTCTTGCAGTGGGCGTAGTTTTGGGTTTTTAAGACCAATTCGGGGGGTGGAGCGCGGTGATATCTAGCCTGGCGGGTGCTAAAGGAGGGGGAGATTTTGCGTTGCCCTGCGCAGCTTGAACACAGAAAACCCATTTTGACACTAGGCTACACTCTAAAAACTGGTGCGCTCTCCTAAAGAGTAGACCATGCACTGTTTGCAAGCAGTTAACTCTGCCTTAAATTAACTGGCAGGCCTCTTTCGGCAGAGAGTAGCCATGCCTGCAGCCTCTACGGGCAAAAGGAGTTCGAAGGTTGCTCTAGTTTCCTCGCTTGTATAGCCAAGCAGAGCTCTAGAGTGACCTGTGAACTGCGCCTCTCGCAAAATGTCTTCTGTCGCCGTTTCCTCCTTCTCAGCGGCAGGAAGAAAGTGATCTACTTCAGCAAGGCTCTCGATAAGCGCCACTCAACGGAACCACGCGCTGACGTAACACATAAGTTTCAAAAAGAGACTGAATCCTAAATGCCGCAGTTTCTGCGAAACAGTTTCAGCTGTACCTCAAAACGAAAAAATCTCTGGGCTTCGGAGTTTCCCTTTTGCACTTTTTCTCTCAAAGCATCCACCTTGCAAGGAAGAACACCGAAATTTTTGTGAACTGGGACCGCGTTTCTTGAAACATGAGAAATTTTGAAACTTCTATTATGGAAGAGCTCCGGTGTGAAGAGCGTCACTTCCCTAACTTCAGATATTTGGCGAAGCATAGAGACTCTTCTTAAGGCAACAATGGTCAACCGATGAATGCAACTATGTGTAAAAATAAGGTGCTGTATATCCCCGTGCGCGCTCAGAAGTATGGTCGCACTAATATTAGCTGTTGTAACTACTGAGAAAGAAAATATATGGCATTACTTTCGGGCTACTTTGTATTCTGTTATTTGTATCTGTAATAATTTGAGCAAATCATGTTAATGCTAACTGCAAACACAACTCATCAGCTTATCACTGCAACTTGGAAAATGGAAGGGCGCATTCCTCATGCCGATTTGTCACTCCTGGACGTGCTCTGAGACTCTCTGCAGGTTTGTCACCAGGAGGGCCGAGCAAGACTTCGAGTACAAGGGAATCGAGTTCAAGGCTGGGACATGCTTCATGGTACCGCTCTACCAGATACAGAGGGACGCACGCTTTTGGCCTGAGCCTCTGAAGTTCAACCCAGAGAGGTGAGAGAGCAACCTATACTTACGCAACAATTGCATGCATTCATTCGTCTTCGACACTGATTAGCGACCTCTGTTCTGCCGCACTGGCAGCGCTTCAAAACCGATAACTGCTAGGCCGTGTGAAACGGCTAGCCAAACATTTTCAGAACTTCCAAGCTATCGAGATTTCTAGTCATAAAGCTTGTGAATATCAGCTATTGCGCAACAGATTAGACTGGTACTTAGCATTTGAAATGTTCACTGCGGCAGCGATTTTCAAGTCCCCAGTCCCGGCACGTCATGACACACCGGTGGGCCACCCTTAGATTTTCTTGACTGCCGCGTGACCCACCACTGAGCTTGAACCACGTCATCTCCAGGGCAGGAGAAAAAGTTCTGAGGTGAGTTAAGTCAGGGGCCAACGGAAGAGGCCGTGTTGACAGTGAGCGCCGTAGGCCGGCTGTCATTCCGTACGCTCACAGGCTTTCCCATGGGTTAAAGAGCGTGGCAAAAAGGTATGATGTTAGGGTGGTGCTCTCGGCACCTAAGAAGCTCGCTGCGATTTGCCCACAAGTGGACAAAAAACTGGCGGCTGGTATCCACAAGAATCGCAAGGCTTGTACTACAAAACATGTGTCGCCTTTCATTCCTTGCAAAAAGGGTGTTGTGTATCGTTTGCCACTGTCTTGCAGTAAAGAGTATATCGGGCAAATGGGGCGCTGTGTAAGCGTAAGGCTCTTTGAGCACCGCAACTTACTCGGCAGTGACTCGCGAGACAACCTTCCCGCACACTGCCGGGTTTGCAGATGCACACCCCTTTTCCCGAAAACTAACGTGCTTTTTTGCCACCAAGATAAGGTGACCCGGGAGCTGATGGAAGCGTTCTTTATTCGAAAAAACGGCACACGGTGCGTCAGTGATCCTTCAGTCGCCTTGTCAGATTTGGAATTTAGGTACTTAAATAACCGGGTGCACATGCGCGCTGCTACTGTTTAGATCATCTTTCACGTCATGCATGTAATCTGTTTTTTTCCCCTGTGGTATGACGTACGCAGTCGTGGGTGGTTACTGTATATATTCTGTTTTTTCTAATAAACCTTAGTTGCGAGTCAGCGCTTGTAGTGTCTCCCCTCTTGTTCTGTTTTTCTTTCTTAGTTGCGCTGTTTTTTCCATCATTAATTCACACCAACTAGCCCAAATGTCTGCTTTGCTTCATAGCGCCACTCACTATTTGTGCCGCACAGCAGGAATACATTTCATTATTTCTTTATTTTTAATTTTTTTCCTTAAAATAAACCACTAGCACCACCACGTGACCCACCGGTGAGCCGCGATGCAATTAACATGTTAACAGATTACTTATGGTAAATTAGGCTCGGCGTTGCAATCGGAGGAGCATATGGGCTGAAATTCTTGTCTAATTCCCATCCTTTGTGCCATAGGAAATCGCAAACTGTTTTCACTGTAGGGACGTGATTTATTAAAGAACTACGAGAAGGGCACTGCCGCGTCAGTAATCATTGCTGTGTACTTTTGAAACGCTAGATTCTCCCCCGAGAACGAGACCAACCTGAACAAGAGGGCCTTCGTGCCGTTCGGCATAGGACCGCGCAACTGCGTTGGCATGAAGATCGCCGTGCTGTACATGAAGTTCACGATGGCGAAGCTCGTGGAAAAATACAGCTTTCAACTTGGGCCGTCTCAAATGGTAAGAAGCAGGTCTACGGGCCCAGTAGATGGCAAATCTGCAGTGCCATTCAACTCTCTCGCACTGAAGAAAATGTGGTTAGTAGCGCAAGGGCGAATATATCTAGTTGTTCTTTTTATCACTATGCACGACATTTTTCCTCCCTCATTATTCTGGTTCATGAAAAGCAGCCTAACGACAGTTGTACGATCGTTTTTTGACGGAGTCCGCGTGCGGGTCGCACGTTTTGAGTCCGCATGCGGGGCAGGCGGAGTAATGTACATTCAGCTTGCGGACGATTCCAGCGCTCTGATTGGCGCGCCTGGCAGTGGCTCCCGTCAAATGGCATGTGCACGTTTGTGTAAAAACACGCACATATCTTCCGGTAGAAATTATGTCGATTAATTGCGGCTTACTCTAGACCTCCGTTGCGTCAGCGTTTTTTAGTCTAGGGGTTATTCCTCGAAGCTAAAAGGGTCGGCTCTGATCTCGTTGCGGTCGACCCTGACGAGCGCGAACCGATTCGCGACGAACTTCACTGCACCGCATGGCCCGGGAAACGATACGCATTTGGACCATCTCTATTCCACAAACAAAAAAAAACTAGTTAATATCGATCACCTACGCCTTCTCGTTCGATCTCTACTAGTCGCCGTGCATGTATATAGTATACAACCGTTCTCACAACGACGGTCTGCAATTACTGCCCCAAAATAACAAAGGCGTGCCTCTACTGAACGTAGCGCGGTCCCCAAACGTGCAGCAAAGATTTCACAGTGACAACGCTACCCTTAGTGCGAATTCTCGTGTCGAAGCACATTGGCAAGAACAAGCCGAGTTATAAGTACAGGTTGCTACCACTATCAGTAAGTACAACGTGTGTAATTACTTTTTTTGCAGATACCCACGACTGCGTACTTTATATTATTATTCAGTTCTTCTAAATAGCACACTGCATTATTTATTCGCTCATGACAGAGAACTGCACTTGTAGCCTTTCCTAAGCCATGCACAGTAGTTGTCACTGTAATGTATACAGGACTGCTCCCTGCAGGCCTACAGACCGATATTCCATGACAAATGCTTACATATTCAATGCTATAAGGCGTCTGTGTGTCTGAATTATGCATACATTTTAGCGCACTATTGTCAAATACTAAAGCAAATACACACGAGAAAACTACAATACTGAACAAATCAGAATAAAAGCATTTGTGAACGGTCACAGTTTATGAGCACAATTTTTTCATATATTGTAAGTTTTCACTATAACAAGCAATATATCCACAGATCTCTAGTCGTCAGGCTTATATTTTTTACTATTGACGTTTTTGCTATAGTCAGAAGCGTTTGACAGAACAGTGACAACGAATTATACTGATTTTTTGCCGTGTTTTTCGGGCCATTAGAAAACCCGAAACAGAAATTGCAGAGTGCGGCTGCACAGGAGCCCAAACGTTCTTCACTGGTGTGAAGTGCGGAGCTTTGTTTTGCACAGTGACAGCGGGCCATCACTTTTCTTTCTGCAGTCGTTCCTGAGCTCACAGTGCAATTACAAAAGCCAGAATACAGGATTGAAATTAATTGTGGAGAGTTCTGCTTATTCCAGTCATTGTTAGAATGTACAGAAACAACAAAAACAATCTGATGTAGAATCTGTGCAACTCAAAGAATTCTCAACGGTCCCTGCGAATGCATAACGTAATGAGATGTGTGAGCCAGTAAATTGGCTATTGGCAGAAGAAATGCAGGAACCATTATGGAGGGTTTATATCATGGGGGCTTCTGGCTCAGACTAGGAAATAATCTCTCGTGTAGTCAGGAAAACCGGCTATAATGTTCATATTTTGTTCCTATCTTCAACAAACCCTATCATCTAAAGCTAAATTTGTAAAAATATATTTCCAGTCGGGTAACTATGATGTTTCAGAATGAAATGAAATAAAAATATACAATTTAAGCAGGTGATGGGTCTAGATGCCTATGCTCTCTGATACAGCTTTACAGCAAAGCGTAAGCATTATTTTTCCTGATCAATAAAATATACTGCCAGTGATTCTAACTGTGACCCGTTCTCAAAGCACCGAGGAAATGTAAGCATTCCTGACTGCTAACTATCAAACCACCACCGACAGTAACTTCATGCTCTCGACCTAGATGCAAGACATGCAAACATTTACAAAGGGACACTACGATTAAAAGTACGGCAAGCGATTTCAGTTTCGATATAAAGACCAGTTTTGACTGCACATCGTCCAATATTATCTACATGCTCCAGTGCTCCTTCTGCCAGAAACAATATATCGGAGAAACCGGGCAAACAATGAGTGCCAGATTAAACGGGCACCGGGCTGACACAACACGGAATGAACAGAAGGCAGTGTCGACCCATTTTAATCAACGCCATCACAAATTCGATGAACTCAAATTGTTCATTCTTCAGTCAGGCTTCAAATCGACTAGGGACAGAAAATACAGAGAAGCATTCCTAATCCACAAATTTAAAATACTGCAACCAACAGGGATTAACATGTCCAGAGGAAACCTGGAATCTCTCAGGTACATTCCAGGGTCAGCACAATTTTAAATTAACAAATGTTGCACGTGGTCAGACCATTTCCTAGAACCTCACATAAGTATATTATCGCTCTTTGCACCCTTCCCACCACACTTCCGGCCTTCTCACCCTCTCCCTTTGTTCACCCTTTTTTTTTCTTTTCCCCTAATCCCCTACTATCAGCTCTCGGAATCCATGACATTCCAGAAATGCCCCCCCCCCCTTTCTTCCTCCTTCCAGTGCCAGCCTATTTTGTTTGCCTTGTTCTCATTTCCCTGTGCCACGCTGACTAATCCTCCCGCAGCCCCTTCAAAGCCTTTGTTCATTACACACCCCCCGGATATAAGCTTTTCCGCTATTGCAGCTTAACGAATCAAGATTCACCTCCCTCCCCTTCCCGACACGCATCCCCCCTCTCACACCACTTTCCTTCCCCCACCCGGGGCCTTCCTCCTCGGAGCGAAGGCCCTATTTAATCCCTGCCAGTGATGAACGCTTTGCCCAGACGAAGACAAGTCCTCTTGTCGAAACGTTGGCTCAAGCAACCTGAGGTTTTCCCCTCCCTTGTTCATTTTGTGATCGCCAAGGACCATCTACCACACCCTCTCTCTACCATGTATTCGTAGCACTTGTTATATATAGAATTATGAAATATGCTACTAGTTACTCATTATCAGCATCTTCAGCAAAATATACCTTTCTTCACTGCCAGTCTGGTTTTGAAGGAGGGAATTAACTGAGGCATCAGTAGGCAGCTGATACTTCGAAAAGACCGTGTTTCAGTTAGGCCTAAGAAGAAAAACAAAGGCAGCAATGGCGTGTGTCTTATACTGGCATTAGTACTGACAACCAATACTGACAATTCTGACAACCTCGAACACAGGGCTTGGCTAAAAAAAAGAAACACATGAAGAAAATACTCAAGCGCTCTCTCCCCGCGGGAATCCTCATCCTCTCACCCGCGGGAATCCTCGTGAACATTAGGGGACGGAAACTTGTGTCCTTCGCCTCTGACCATTACCTTCGGTGTTTAAATGACGGCTCCCCAACTTATATTCCAGGGACAACGTGCAGCAGCTGCCTTGCCTTGGCTTTCGTTTTTCGATGCCTTATCAGCAACACCCGGTGGTTTTGGGATATTGAAACCCGCGGCAGTGACCATATCCCTACATATCTGACCATTACTGGCCTTTCCACATACACCTCTGCCACACGCATGCGACGCAACGATTGGTCAATGTTTCAAGCACTTATGAAAGATGCTTGCAGAGAAGGTTTATCCACTAGTTTAGAAAGGGGAAATTAAGGAGGCCATGGAGAACGCAACATGGTTATTCGCCCCAATTAAAAAGTACACGGAATTCGATAGGGAATTACAGCGTCTGCGATCACTGCGACGCAAAATCTTGACGCACAAAGTCGAGTCTTCACCTTAGAGATGCAAGGCGCATGCAAAAGAAAATTCAGCGCAGAACTCAAGCCCTCCAGGCAAAACGTTAGAGGTAATTCTGTGAAACGCTTGATCCACGGACACCTTTGTCACGTATCTAGAATGGAGTTCGTGGCCTTCGAACGTCCGCACGCCAGCTGCTCTCTTTCAAGTCTCTTGCACTCTTCCAACGACGTGGCGAGGTCGAGGTAGCTGAGGATTTGTGCGCTAGGGTCGCAGGACCATTTGCCCCATCTGCAACGCTGCATTGTAGCGATGTTCCCGCTTCTCGGGATTCTCGGATGGACCTTCCCTTCTCCGTGGAGGAATTTGACGCCGCGCTGGCTTGTTGCAGACGGTCATCATCACCGGGACCCCACGGTGTGCCATACACTGCACTTGCAAACCCTGGACACGAAGCTAGGCGTGCCCTTTTGGAGAATTACAACAAATCATAGAATGAGGGCACAGTTCCAGACGAGTGGAAGTCCAGTCGTCTAGTTCCGCTCCTGAAACCAGGAAAATCGCCTCTCTACCTGGCATCATACCGTCCAAATGGGCTGGCTACTTCCTTTAGCAAAGTACTCGAAAGGATGGTACTTGCACGTATTGAGTGATACCTGGAGCGCTACCGCATATATCCGGATATAATGTCTGGGTTTCGACGTGGACACTCTTCAATTGACAACGTGGTCGACCTGGTGTCATCCGTCCCGCGCCAAAAACATTTGAAGCGCTTGACCGAAGCATTGTTCCTGGATACCAAGGGCGCATACGACAATATAACTCGCAAGGCTATTCTGAACGCTCTGGAAGCTGCCTAGCTTGGTGGTCTTGTATTCTGCTGGATACGTCGTTATTTATCCAACAGATCTCTCTTTGTGCAAAATAGAGGATGGCCCAACATCATCTCATTTCACTTCCCGTGGAGTCCAGTAGGGTGGAGTGCTCAGCCCAACGCTATTCAATCTAACACTTGTCGGGCTTGTCGATATACTACCACACTCGGCGCAACTCTCAATCTATGCGGATGAGATCTGTATCTGGGCGTCGGGAGTTACGCGTCCACAAGTTCG
Source organism: Amblyomma mixtum (assembly GCF_055824585.1). Taxonomy (NCBI): domain Eukaryota; kingdom Metazoa; phylum Arthropoda; class Arachnida; order Ixodida; family Ixodidae; genus Amblyomma; species Amblyomma mixtum. The sequence goes on from NC_143021.1 coordinate 83,074,767, forward strand.
AGCGAGACATCAAAAAGGGTCAAGTATTCTTGCGGCCTACCTTTACCAGCAAGGCATACAGATTTCAACCGAAAAGTGCTCGCTTATTGCCTTTACATGCAAGAACATGTCTCCTTATACCGTATGCATAAACGGCACAGCAATACCCTACGTAAAGAGCCATCGGTTTCTTGGAGTAATCATCGACCGAAATCTATTATGGACCCCTCATATCTCATACATGAAAAAGAGACTGACAGCGATTTCTCACGTTCTCGCCTTTCTTGGGGGAAAGTCGTGGGGAGTGTGGGTGCGGTCGATCATGCAGCTCTACAACGCCTTATTCACGGGATTTCTTCGCTACGCCTCCCTGCACATGGAAACATTCGAAAAAGAAACATACGAAGTCTGCAAATCGTTCAAGCTCAAGCTCTCTGGACTTGCCTAGTCTTGGCGAAATGTGCCTTTACGGCCGCATCTGTACTCATCGCCAAGGAGCATCCAATCCCTACCTACCTAACAGCTGACGCACTGAGGGTCCATTTCCGACACATCTCCCGGGTTCCCTCTCACCATCTTGCCAGTCTACCTATTACCAGGTCGAGCACATCGTTTACAGAAATCATTGACGCACATCGCGCCATTCTGCCGTTCCAGTTTACACACACCTCTAGACCGCCCTCGCCACTTTGGAGCGTGCACAATCCCCGTGTGCTTCTTTCAATACCTGGCATCAGGAAGAAGATCGACTTATCGCCGATACAACTAAAACAAGTCACTCTTGAATATTTCCATGAGCACCATGCAAACTGGGTGCACGTTTACACCGACAGCTCAGTAAACCCTCTCAGTTCTTCTGGCTCCGTGGTCATCCCCGCAAGGACGACAGAAATTAGAGTTAAGATAGCTCACCACACTTCTTCGACGGGTGCAGAAATCACCGCTCTTCGTGTCGCCATTGAACACATCAGTCAACAGCGCCTTTAGCGGTGGTCTATTTTCACCGATTCCAGAGCTACCCTCCAAGGCTTACAAGCTTCTCTTCGCCGTGGAGCCCATAAACAACTGGTCGCAGCAATTCGACAACTACATCACTCTGCCATCAACAAAGGACACGGCATTATCTACCAAAGGCTACCGGGGCACAGGGGCATAGCAGGCAATCACCGCACGAATGAGGTCACGCGAACTGCTCACCACGACGGCGATTTTGTCTCGATCCCCATTTCGAGATCAGACGCAGCGGGCAGGCTTCGCGCACTTGCGCGGGACATCCCGCTTGCCGCGTGGAATTCCGGCTAATTTTGCAATTCAAATTTAAAACCCTGAGACCCAGATCTGAAGCTTCGGCTTCCATCAGGCCTACCACGACGTGAAGAAACTTTGCTGTGTCGCCTCTGGCTTGGTGTACCTTTCACCAACCACTACTCATTCTTAACCGGTATGTCTGATAGCCCTGCTTGTGCCGTCTGCGGCTATGACGAGATTATAACCCACATTCTTTGTGGCTGCCTTGCCTACAGCGCCGAAAGGCAGCCCCTCAGCCGTGCGCTGGAGCGCCTAGATCCACGCCCACTGACGGAAATGAAGATTCTCGGCCACTGGCCGCGGCGATCGCCCGCGGTGAAGGCCTCCAAGGCACTGCTCCGCTTCTTGCGAACTTCTGGCCTGCACGATAGGCTGTGACTTAAACGAACACTGACTTTTTAGAGTAACTTCAATTTTCTGCTACCCTCTTTTCTCTTTCATTTTTTATCCGCTCACTCCTTTACCCCCATATACGGTAGCAAAACCGATTATTCTTCCTGTTAACCTCCCTGCATTTCCTCTTCTACCTACTCCTCCTCCTCTTTGTTATCCTCCGCGTTTCTGCCCCAGAGGTGAGTACCGGTAAGATACAGCTGTTGCGTACTTTTCTGTCGAGGGATATTGGTAAACTGCCATTCATGATCTGAGAGAACCTGCCATACGCGCCCCATCCCATTCTTATTCTAGATATTTCCCTCTCGTGATCCGGATCAGCTCTCACTACCTGCCCTAAATAGACGTATTCTCTACTACTTCCACCACCTCGCCACCAAATTCGAACTGCTGGTTCTTGCTAGACTGTTGAGTATTAGTTTGGTTTTCCACATGTTAATTTTTAGCTCCACTGTCCTGCTCTGCCTGTCTAACTCATTGATCATGCTTTGCAGTTCATGTCCTAATTAGCAAGGCAATTTCATCAGCAAATCGCAGATTACTTAGGTATTTTCCACTAACTCTTATCCCCAAATGTTCGCATTCCGGGCCCCGGAATACCTCCAGTGAACAGGCGGTAAATAGCATAGGCGAGATCTTGCCTCCCTGCCTGACACCTTTTTTTATTGGAATTTTATTGCTGACTTTATGTAGAACTACTGTAGCTGTGCAGTCATTATAGATATCTTCCAATATTTTCACATAACAATTTTCTACGCCCTGATTACGCAATGTCTGCATGACTGCTGAGATTTCTACTGAATCGAATGCTTTCTCGTAATCAATGAACGCTATATATAGGAGCTGGCTATATTCTGCGCATTTCTCTATCACCTGATCTATAGCGTGAATATGGTCTATTGTCGAGTATCCTTACGATAGCCAGCCTGATCATTTGGCTGATTGAAGTCTAAGGTTGTCCTGTCCCTATTAGCGATTACCTATTTTACCGATTTCTCCTAGTGCCTTACAAAAGAGGAAATAATATTTGCTGCTAGACATAGTCAGTAAAATGGTTCTGATGTTATGTTGTTCTTGAACAAATAATGTCAATTTTGTTACCAAGCACAGTTACGAGCCAGGAAGAGACAGAAAATAGGGTTAGTGTTCGTTCGGCATTGCTAGTTCCTGGCCGGCTGTTACATGTGCTTCCGTCCGCAAGTTTTCTTGCTTTTAGTTGTGTCTACTCGCCATCATGCCCACGATGCAGAGCGTGTTACAAGATCCAGTTTTACTGAATCAAGTTTCCTGGTGGGATACCGAAGATCTATTGCTCTCAGAAATATTTTCTGTGAGCCACGAGAACCGCTTTCTGTTGCTGGTACCTCAACATAGACGCGATGGACACTGGACTTTTCCGCTCGTAAACGAGTTACGCCGAATTCAAAGTTCCCTTCTTCTGCCCGAAATCATCTCGACACCGCAAATAGTGTCCAAGACTGGAGCGGAAGCCCTCTGCATTACTCCGCGAAGCCTGTCGTCCCCGAACAGGCTGTGCGAGTTGGAGCAACTTTTCTGCCGCCACTACTCACTCATTTCGTCAGCCAGAAGCGGCCTGCTCCCGCACATTCAGGAGAATTTTCTGCACTTCCTGAAAGACGCCAATAATCACGCGTGGCTCGATTTGACAACACTGGGCTAATTTTCTTAGGTAAGAAATTCCTCCAAAATTCTTCGACAGCAGCTATATGCATTGTTTACATTGCAGACCGTGCACTCCAAAGGAGCCTCCTTAGCAACTGCTGGGGGTCATTGACTGTACCACGCGGGCCATCTGCAGGTCATCGACGGGCCAAAAGCTTTTTTTTTTCGGCTACAGACATATCCACGCAGTGAAATACCAGGCAATTGTGTGCCCAAATGGCATCATTTCCCAGCAGAATGGGCCGTACATCGGGAGCCGACATGAGGCTGGTGAGTTTCTTGGTCAGCATTGATCTGCTTGATTTTATCAGAAACCGTATTTTGCACATATTAGGAGCAAAATGAAAACAAAGAGCACCACAATTTCTACTTGTTTATCTTTCAGTTATTCTCCGCAGGAGCAGAACCTACCAGAAGCTGAAAAAGCTCGTGCAAGGACACAATTACTGCCTCTACGCAGACCCTGCTTACCCGTCGAGGCCACTACAGTTAAAGCCGTATAGTGGAGCAGCCTTGAATGCGCGGCAGCAGGCATTTAATAAGAAAATGAGAAGAGTGAGGCAGGTAGTCGAGCGGGGCTTCGGAAAAATTGCAGGGCTGTTTGCGTCCCTGGACTTCAGGAAAAGCCAGAAACTTCATCGACAGAATTTTCCTCGGATATACCGAGTGAGCACAATTCTGGCAAACTGTCACACGCGTATGCATGGTTCTGAAGTGTCACGGTACTTCGGACTTGAGCCACCTAGCCTAGAAACCTACTTTGTTTCTCAGCTCCATTAATGACTACTCCCTTTACATTCCATTATACACAAAATGGAATATCTTCTCGTACATAAAAGTTCATCCTCTTGCTTTTGAGGCTTTGTAAGCCTGTCATAGGAAAAATCACACATTCGGATTTGATTTAAATAAATATTTCTGTATATTTACAGCATCTGTGAATGGCACTTTCTTCATAGAAATAAGGGGTTTTGGCAGTTATTGAAGATGTGCTCTTGAAGTGTTCCGTTGTTGGTCCATTTTGCACGTTCTTGTATGGAACCATGCATCCTTCTTACCAGCCTTCTTGACGTGTGCACATTAACACTTGCGCAGTGGTGGCATGTGAAGACGTGTATTACTTCACTGTAATCAAAATGTAATTTTATGAACTTAATTTGTGCACAAGTACTGCCTCAGCACTACCTACTCCAACACCGGAAAGGGTCGTTTACAGAGGCAACCACATATATGGCAATACTTTTCTTCAGTACTTAGACCACTGCATTCGCCCGGAAAATACACTATCTCCTCATTCAACACATATAATCGCACTGCAAGAAAATTTCAGTTGGAAGCATATAGAAGCTGTAGAAGCTGTAGAAGCTCTGTACAAAATAAGAGCCTCAGGCATGACAGTGCTGCTATAGTCACTGAGGAGAGCGCATATAATGGCTATAAGACATTTGGCAATATGAAACAATTTGTCTCAATGGTTCTTTATTATTCCCGGTTCTTGGGTAATGTACAGGGACTGCGCAATTCGCTGCAGACGCTTGAGCATGTCCGCCAAGTACTGCCGCAGCTGTCTGTACTTTTCTTCTTCAAGCCGTGCCTGGCGTTCTTCAAAGGCGAGCTGCTGTTTGGCTAGGGCACTTTTTGAATTAAAAAATGCTCCTCGCTCGCGCCTGGCTAGGAGCTCTACTCCTAAAGCTTGCAGCCCTCAGATTCCTGCCAGGCCAACAAAGGGAAAACATTTTTGTCAACAGTTCTGTGAATGTTCTTGATGTATTCATGCAATCATAATCATGTAAATACACTCATGGGGCAAGAACTTCGCATCTATTATGCAAAAAAACAGTACAAATTAAACGATGAAAGGTAACTGATGGCACTGTGTAAAACAGTAAACAGGGCGTGCCGCACTTGTGAAATCTGCCCAGCCATCAAGGTTCTCTTTTAAGATGCATACGTATTGAGGGGTGGAGAAATCTTCGAGAGACGCAAGGGCACTGCAGGGTTAGGAGTAAGGGGCATGGTAACTTAATGGGGCGTTGTAAGAAATTGTAAGAACTGTGTACAGCGCAAAACTTTTGGGGCTGGAGTCTAAGAAAGACTATAGCTATAGTCTATAGCTATAACTCTGTGATTTTTTTCGGCTTCCATTCTCTGAGGTTAACAACTGCTTTGATTTGCCCTATCCGCAGTATGTAAACATACAAAGCATGGATACAACTTTGTACTCTGCCTTGCTCAACAATGTGCAAGAAATGAACCAAGCTGAAACTTCCAGCAATCCTCTTTTGTGTTCCCCTTTGACAATGTAATTTGTCATAAAGATATGAACCATTATCCACTTTAGTCCCACTTCTTTGTAATGCACGTCTATATAAGAACACTGTGCACTCACAATCAAATCACTGTTCTTCACAAAACTCTCACGCAGAGTGCCACACAATAAAATTTCGCGGCACCTTGTTGTATGAAAATGAACACATATGGTTTGCAAATCGCATATTTCATTCTTTTTTATTTACACTAAGAAAGATGTGGGTAGGCACCGGCAAAAAGCAAAAAAAGTTTCGCTTGAATGCGCCGGCGCCCCCCTGTACATGGCATACAGCGAAACAGCACACAAAGTAATCACATATCAATTCATACTCTGTTAGTTTGTGGATAAAATACTATTAAGAAAACAAAAATGTACACATGGTACAGACCACTCTTCCACCATTCATTTACATTGACAAGTTATGAGAGGAACCTGGCTTTGATGGAACGCAAGCTCCATTTTTCCAATTGTACGTTGCTGGTACAAAAGGCATTTAGAAGTCGCGGCATAGTGGAACACAACATCTGGCAACCGAATTGAGTTCTAGAACTAGGAACGTGCCAGGATTCTTGGTGCCGAAGTTGGTACATTGGTACATTGGCACATTGGTACATTGGCCTTAAGATCAGTTAGCTGCAGAAACACGTGCTGGTTATTATTGACACATTTCTTGTACTTAACACATAAACAGTAGTCATATAAATTATGTACAGGAACAATATTGTAACGTTTAAATAGTCCTTTAGTATGAGAATAATAATTCATGTTTGCAATATAACGGATTGACCTTTCTTGCAAAAGGTATTCTCTGGTAACATTCTTCTCAGTAGAATTGCCCCATACCAAAAAACAGTAATTAAGATAAGAAAGAAACAAGGCGTTATAGATCAAAATCTTAATAGAAATAGGAAGAAAATGGCGAAATCTAGCGAGTATCCCGGCACTTTTTGAAAGTTGTACTTCGACATGGTCAAAGTGGGCATGCCATGACATGTTTGCGTTAAAGTAAACACCTAAAGTTTTTATTGTCTCAACAAATGTTATTCGGCAATTTCCAAGGTATAATTCATAGTTTGTTGGCATCACACGTTGCCGTGGATGAAAAAAGACAGCTTTTGTTTTTGAGGTATTAATAAGTAGTGAGTTTAGTTCACTCCATTTATTTAATTCTAACAGGGTATAATTAACTGTTTGTACCAGAGACTGCATGCCACTACCTTGAAATAATAACGTAGTATCGTCTGCATAGATAACATATTTAGGGTCATTGCTTATTGAAGTAATGTCATTAATATACAAAATGAAAAGCAGTGGCGCCAGAATACTTCCTTGGGGTACACCTGTAGAAATATCCTCCAAGGAGGATGTAGCGTTTCCAATGCTAACGCATTGGACACGATGCTGCAGATAGGACTTAAAGGGAGACTGAAGCACTTTTTTTGAAAATCGGGCTGGCAGCGGCAGCCTATAGTTTTTCATGCTGTATACTGGAATATCGCAGCCAAATAGGGCAAAAACAAGCGCGAATTGCCTTTTTTAGCCGAAATATGCGGCCTGTGCCGCGGGGCACGCCGCGCGGCGCGCCGCTGCCCGTGATTGGTCGAGAGAGGTCGTGACGTCACCTTGAGGACTGGAGAAGCTGCCGATGCGGATCCGGCGCTGCGTTAAGTGCAGATCACAGCTTTCCGTGTCGTTGTAAAAGCGAATACGGCGACTATTTTTTTTTACTGACCTCCGAAGAAAAGGATACTACAGTTTGCTCATTCCACGTATCGCCTGAAACCAAAAAAGACACAAGCAAAAAATTCTACGCCTAGCACAAGCATACGCCAGCGTCAAAGACGCGATGCAGACCGCGCGTAAAAGGTGCCAGCACAATCTCGGCTCGTATTCTCGGAAAGGAAGGTGTGCGAATAATACTCAAGTCAATTACCATACCGGACGCCTCCTGGCTCGCCCGGAAGAGCGTCATCCTAAAGAAAAGGCCCAAAGCACTGTGTACAAACAATCCTGTTCTCAGTACCCGGAGTTGCAGGTTGGGGCAAGAAAGTATTTCAAGGAAACGATACGATGCAGAAGCACAAAGTTGGTGTCAAAATTAGCGAAGCGCAGTGGCCAAGCACTGCGAGGCATGTGACCACAAGATAGTGACGCAATCATTGTGCGCTGGAAACCAAGCCAAATACGCGTACAAGGCTGCTGCTTCACTCGTGGCGCATTCAGCAGATGCCAGAAAATGTTAATCGCTGCCTCGGAAACGTTCGCCCTTCCTAGATTTGCAGTTTAGGTTCAGTGAAGTAGTTGCCAATTATATGTGTGTTTAAAAGCCAAGCTAGCTGCAACTCGCCCGCTGCCACAACTTGATGAAGAAACCGAGTAAGGTTGCGGTGTTTTTTTTTTTTTGCAAAAACTCGGTTGGCATTCATTTCTCTCATAAATTTGCATCCGAAATCAACGTCGAACGCTTTCAGTTTAATTGCTTAGCTACGATTAAACGAGATGCCGCAATGAAGAGCTTCGATGCTTGCTTGCTTTGCTTTATTGTGCTTTGCTCTGCTTGCTTGCTTGCTTGCTTGCTTGGACACGTCGAACCGAGTATAAAATCACTAACCGAGCCTTGCTGAGCACGTCTCAGGTGGTCTGGCCGCACCTAAGCTGAGGAGAGCGACACATGCTTAAGCCTCTATAAGGTTTCTTCAGGGGCTAAGTGAGCATGTTTCTACTTTTAAAAGAGGCGCTTCTTCGGAATGGTGACACGCCTCTCATGCGCGAGAAAATCGAAGGAACTGTGTCATGGTTCAGCCGCGCCTTTTCGACAGAAATCTCCAGAGGTCACATTAGGAACAAGCTCTGCATGTAGCCGCTCTTACGAAAGTGCTTCGAGCAGAGTACGCTTGCTTTGGTCGGCTTGAATTCTTCGTCACAGCAGCGAGCGCTTGCGCTGCGAGCTTTTGATCTTGCTAAAAACAGGGGAAGACGACACAGTCTCGGCCGTATTTGTTCATGGACACGAACGCAGAGTGGTACCTCGTGTTGAATCTGATTCTCATGGTCGGCTTACACGCTTTGTACGTCACAACGCACGCAGCACGAGAAACAACGCGCGCTGAAAGCTCGCTCGGGTGCGCCGAAGTATCCCCGGCTCCTCAACGTGACGTCACGTTGGCCGACATGGACGAGGTTTCCCTCTCCGCTGTTCTCCTCTCCTACGCTCGCGCAGGGCGCGGGAGATTTGAACATCGCGTTTTTAATTGGTGATTGCGCCACTGTTTTAGCCAAAATCAAAAAAATAATTTCACAGGCGTGATCAGCAACGACACTACTTCAAAACTCTAAAAAATTAGCTGATTCGAAAACCGCCTCAGTATCCCTTTAAGCAGAAGTAAGGATGTCCCACGAATTCCGTACAATCCCAGCTTTTTAAAAAGAGTTTCTTGATTGAGGTGGTCAAAAGCCTTTGAAAAATCCACCTAAATCCCTATGCAAAATAGCTTAAGTTCAAAGGCTTTGAAAATAATTTCCTTCTGCGTCAGCAGAGCCGTTTCAATGGACTTGCCGTGGAGGAATCCATGCTGTGACGGGCTGATAACATGAAACTTCTTGCAAAAATTGTATACTCTTTTATAAATTATTTTTTCCAGACCTTTCGAAAAAAATAGGCAAAATGGAAATTGGCCTGTAATTTCGTACATCATTTCTGTCGCTACTTTTAAATATAACTATAACTATGGAAACTTGCATCAGCTTAGGAAAACAGCCCGTTGATAACGCAAGGTTGTAGATATGAGCAAGCAGCGGGGCAATGGCATCGAGCACATATTTTACCGGTTCTATTTGAATATCGTCGGTATTCCGTGCTTTGGTTTTGTTTAAATATGTATAGATATCTCGCACTTCAAATTCATCGGTAGGTTCTAAATATATGGTGTGACTATTTCTCTTACTGTCGCATGCTGTGGTTAAGGCGTGCTGCGCCTGACTAGCAACGTCCTTAAAGAATTTGTTGAATTTTTCAGCCAAGTACCTACCATGTATATGACGCCCTTCCAGAATAAGATCATTAACGCCCAAAGACGCTTGTGAACGATTCAACAATCCGTTAAGTTTCCTCCAAACATCAGCCGTTCCCTTGCAGCAATCACTACTAAACTGGTTATGTAGATACTTACTTTTCTCACTCCTCAAAAATGAGTTGAACTTATTGCGGTACTGCTTGTATTTAGTCAGGTCTGCAATCGACTTCGTTTTCAAAAATGTTTTGTATAGTTTGACTGTATGCTGTATTCGTTTCAGAGATTCGTGGCTGATCCATGGCTTACGGCCTTTAGTGCACTTTTTGTTGAAGCTATGACAGAAGCCAACAGCCACAGAAACCAAGGGGCACAGGGGATTTTTTTTAATTAATATATTTATTTTGTGGTGTTGATCAATTTAGAATATTACTGAATATGTCATCGCTTAAAGCTAATTGATTAGAAAAGCAGAAGAAAAAAGAACCGGTGGGATCCGAACCCACGACCTCCGAATTACGCGTCAGGTGCTCTACCTCTGAGCTACAGTGACGGCTGTCAAACCTTCTGCTTTTCGGGGGTATTTATGTTTACAAGTAACCTCGTCGCCGTAACTCAGAGGTATAGCACCGGACGCTCAATTTAGAATATTACTGAATATGTCATCGCTTAAAGCTAATTGATTAGAAAAGCAGAAGAAAAAAGAACCACATGCCGCCGGTGGGATCCGAACCCACGACCTCCGAATTACGCGTCAGGTGCTCTACCTCTGAGCTACAGTGACGGCTGTCAAACCTTCTGCTTTTCGGGGGTATTTATGTTTACAAGTAACCTCGTCGCCGTAGCTCAGAGGTATAGCACCGGACGCGTAATTCGGAGGTCGTGGGTTCGGATCCCACCGGCGGCATGTGGTTGTTTTTTCTTCTGCTTTTCTAATCAATTAGCTTTAAGCGATGACATATTCATTAATATTCTAAATTGATCAACACCACAAAATAAATAAATTAATTTAAAAAAATCCCCTGTGCCCCTTGGTTTCTGTGGCTGTTGGCTTCTGTCATATTTACAACGAGCCCCTCATTCCCCTTCCTTGTTTGCTTTTTTGTTGAAGCGTTTTTCAGGAAAATGCTCATGGTAAATTCGCTTGAATATACAAATAAACGCTTCGTAGGCAGCATCAGCAGAATAGCAGCGTTTAACTGTATTCCACTGTTCGTTCATGAGGCTACTATGAAAGGCACCCAAGTTTCTCGGCGTGATGTTCTGATATGACGTTTCTATGCTCTGACGATTTGGTGAGACGGCAGCTTTCGAAAGAAAAAATATGGGAAAATGATCACTTATGTCTGAGCAGAGCGCGCCTGATGAAACATCATCTGTATCTGTATTAGTGACAAAAATATCAATGAGCGTCGCTGTGCACGCAGTAACCCGAGTGGGCGTGTCTGCGATAACGGTATGGCCATTTGATATTACATTAGACAAGAGCAATGCTTTCTCGGAACTAGCTTTCAACAGATCAATGTTAATATCGCCTCCGAGTAGTAACTTGCATCTTCCCTCATTGACGTGGTTCAAGAGACTGTCAAGGTGAGCAATAAAAGAGTTCAAACCGCCATCAGGCGGACAATACATCACACAGAAAATGTAATTGCCAGATAATAAAGATAGACATTCAAAGTCCTGAGAAATAACAGAAAATTCCGGAAGAATTTCACACTCTATTTCATTTTTTGCTAAAATTGCAACGCCTCCCCCATGTCGATTTGCTCTGTTTAGAAAGAAGCTGCGGTAGCCTTGACGCTTATAGATTTCCGTGCCAGACGTGTACCATGTTTCTGTCAGTGTTATTAAATAAAATTCGAAGTCGAACTCATCCAACAGTACAGACAGAGCATCATCTTTGTGTTTGGCAGAACGTATGTTTAAGTGAAAACAACTAAGACTAAAATTTCTACAAGACTTGACTTTTTCATTGACATCACTCGGAGAAACGGCCATTATTAGTGTGAAAGAAGTGCCAGCAAATGAAAAGACGCGTTTTACGTTGTGGGTACCTCCCTTAGTCCCTCCGCGCGCAGGGTCAGCACGCAGCCCAAGAGTGGGCTTCCTTACATGTCCCGAGGCGTGCGAAGAGAGAGACCCACTGCGTGGTTCGAGCACCGAGCCGTAAGGGGACCGGTCTGCTCTTGCCGCGCTCGTGCGCTCTCAATTCAAGAGCAGTAGCACGTTTGCAGCACACGTATTTATTGTGCTGACAACAGCGGTACACTCATACACAAGCACTGCATGCGGCACTCCTTTCGCCCGTGCGCACCTGGCATCCACCGCCACCCGACAGCGGGCCGCAGATGATGCGCGCGCAGACCGGTGCGGCGGGAAAACTCTAGTGAGAGCCGCGGCTGACTCGGGTCAGCGGCGGCGGTTACTCGGCGGGTTTCGCCGGGCGCTCGCAGGTTCCGCAAGAGCGGGGCGCGAGGCTCTCGGCTTGCGATGTTCGGGACCTGTGCGACAAGGCACGCGAATGGCCGTCGGCAAAGGCCTCGGGGACAGCGAATATTGGTCGCTCACGTACCTTGTCGCTTGCGTCGGCCCGTGTTCCGCCCTCGTCGCACGCCCACCACCAACTCTCCCGCGCTTCCGCAACCCGCTACCGAACAGCACAACTTCGCCCCTACGTCACACCCCCGCAACCCAATCAGCGGACCCCGTAGCACGACCCCCCGTGGAGTGCAGCCGGGATCCCCGCGAAACCGGAGGGCCCAGCGGGTGGTTAGGCAGCGTCCAGAGCCGTACCGCGCCTCCGCTAGCGGACAGGGTTTCGCAGCAGTCGAAAAGGAGCAGCACAGGCTGCCCTCGAGACAGCGCGAATCCCCACATCCCTCTCTCCTTAAGGGCCCTGGTCGGTCTGGAAAGCCAGCCGTATGTCCGTCGACAGACGCGCAATGGCACTGCAAGGAGGAGTCCTTCCACCAGCCTCCCTTTTCCCCTTGCCCTTACGCGCTACGCTACATGGTATATGTATGAATGAATACAAAATGCATAAATATAATGGAAAAACGATAACAAAAGCAACAGGCGGTGATATAATATATGCATGCCAATAATAGAGGATAACATCCACTCCGGATTATACAGTGCTATAAAAAATGATTAGTCACTAGACAGAGGAAAAACAAACAAATGAAATACATTACTGAAATATAACAAAAAACTGTCCTGGCCCTAAATCGCGTCCATCGGCTGCCCAGCGTCAGCGGCGCTTGCGCCGGTCACCTCCCTCACCACCAAGGGCCGCTCCTCCGCGGCCACCAGCGCCGCAAACGCCGGGTCCACCTCCATCCGGCCGCGCACCATCGCCGCCAGCTCCTCGTTGGACATCGCCGATGCCGGCTCGCAGGGCACTGCAGGGACATCGGTGGTCACCCTGGCCTCGGGATGCAGGCGCCCGGTGTAGTGCGACTCGTGAATGACGAGCGCACCGCACGCCTCGCAGGTGACCGCGTCCGGAGGAATGGGCAGTGGGCGCCGCCCGATTCCGCCTCCCGCTCGGTGATCGTGAAGCCCCGAAATGGGAAGGGCACATGGAGCTGGCCCCGCTCCACTCTTCGCTGGGCGGTCCAGGGTCTGGCCGATACGTATGACAACGGCGGCGAGGCACCGTCCTGACAGGCCCAGGTGGCGACGCACCGCTTCCTCAGGCCGCCGCCTGCTCGCCTCCGTAGAAAAGCCGGGGCCGCCAACTTCGCTCCGGGCGCCCCGGGCATCCGTCTCCTCTGCCGGCCACCCCGGCGGCGACGACGATTGGGAAGATGGCCGGGTCCGGTGGGCATCGGCAGCGGTGGTATAGGCGACATCACGGCGACTTCACTCCTAGCAAGCCTGGCGTAGTCCTTCAAGCTCGTGCACAGAGGGACCACTGGCGAAGCGAGGCGGTCTCCGCCGGGCCCGAGCCCACTTCCGCGCAAGGAGAAACCCGGAGGAGGGAGGGACCGGCGATCCCACGGCTTACGCTGAAGCTGGACAGCCCTACACCCCCCTCTTCACTGTACACACACACACACACACACACACACACACACACACACACACACACACACACACACACACACACACACACACACACACACACACACACACACACACACACACACACCGGAGAAACTAAACACACATGAAACAGCCGAAGAGAGAACTGTTCCGCATGCACATATATACAAATGCGCGCGCCCGCCGGTCTGAGAAAATTCTCGGAACGGGCGAGCGCTCGCTGAGGTTGGCAGGGACGAGCGAGGCGTTGTCTCATTACTCGAAGGGTCCGGAGTCAAGGACGCGCTGTCTCTATGGTGCACGGCTCCTGAGAGGGTAGCGGTGCGGTGGCCGAAAGCGGTCGGACGCACAAGGCATGCTCTGTGGCTTGGACGCGAGGTCACTGGGCCCCGGCGTCGACTCATGCGGCCTACAGTGGTAGGCTTTCAAGTCAGCGATATGAACGCGGCCTCGGGTGCGCCCCGTTAGGGGATCCACCAGCTCATACACAAGGGGAGAAAACCGTTTCTCCACCCGGTAGGGCCCCAGCCACTTAGGAGCCAAAGACGCGGAAAACCCTTTGCTGGCATCACTGAGGGCATGGTTGCGTTTGAGCACTAAGTCACCTGCCTGAAAGCAGACGTTCCGGTGGCTTTTGTCATACTGAGCCTTCTGCTGGGCTCAAGCAGCCCCCAGGCTTTTCCGCGCCCTACGAAGGGCTTGCGCTAGCCTGGTGCGAAGCTGCGCCGCGTACGAAGAACGCTCCCCCGGCGCACTCTCAACCCCTTCTTGGCGCTGCGTCACAACAGTGAGAGGATTTGCCAGCTCTCTCCCAAAAGTGAGAAATGCGGGGGAGAAACCTGTAGAACGATTCTCCGCAGTCCGGATTGCGAACGCGAGCTCGTTTAGGTGGTCTGCCCAATCCTTCTGGCTCTGGGCAAAGGCCGTGAGCATCGACTTTACGGTGCGATTGCAGCGTTCCGTCAGATTAGACTGGGGGTGGTAGGGCGACGTGAGGCGATGCTCTATCCGAAAGGAGGAGCACGTCTCGCGAAACACCCGAGCCGTGAAGTACGACGCGTTGTCCGTGATCAGGCGCTCCGGAAAGCCAAAACGCGTGAAAACTTCCATCAGCTTGTCTAGCACAGCCCGGGCCGTCACCTTACGGAGTGGAAAAAGCTCCACCCACTTAGTAAAGTGATCGACCACTACCAACAGGTGCTGAAAGCCCTGCTTACTTCTAGGGAAAGGCCCCATTAAGTCGCAGGCAGCATACTGCCACGGCCGCTGACTGTCAATCGGTTGCATCAATCCCGGTGGGCGGCCACCGCGAGATTTCACCGTCTGACAGACATGGCAGGTCCGACAATAGCGGAAAATGTCCCGCTTCATGCCGGGCCAGGTGACAGTGCGGCTGAGTCTTGCAAAGACCTTTGAGCCGCTCAAATGTCCGGCGAGTGGCTCGTCGTGAGCATAACGCAAAGTGGCGCATCTCAGACTTTTGGGTACCACTGCCTTAAACGGATCAATGGACTCATCGTCGGTAGCGATATACCTCAGCACGAGCCCATCCGGGTCCAGCAGGAACGAATCCTCGGGGCTGCCAGCAATGCAAGCTGGCTTGGGCCCTTCCGCACTCGTTGCAACGCCAGCAACGTTACGGCGCTCTGTCTCAACCAAACGACTTCTAATCTCTCTACAGAAAGAATCGGCCTGCTGGGCCCTCAGGAGCTCTTCCCGGCTGAATATGATTGCGGTATCCCCGACGGGGGAGCCGCTTCCATTACAGTTAGACGGAGACGAAGCAAAGGCGTGGTTCTCCTTCATCGCGGTGCGGGGCTTGCCCAAAAAGGGGGGCCCCTTCGGCACGCGCAAGGTGGCTGCGCCCTCACAGGAGGGGACAGCCCGTCCAAAGCTTTGCGAGTCATTCGTTTTTGACTGACACTTGCGTATCCCACTTAGTGCACAGACCCTGTCAGCCCCTCCAACGGGGGGAGGCAGCCTCCGCGTAGCTATTTCTGCTAACCGTCCCATTCCCGCGCTCTGTCCGCGCTCGTGAGGCATCGCTTTCCCCAAATGTGGGAGGACACTCTCTCTCCACGTCGACCCCCGCTTCGCTCGCCCGAACTGGCGGAACAACTTTTCCTCCCTCCCACCTGCCTCCGGCAATGGCGGTGGCAGGCAGAGGGGCACGCGATAGCGCGTCTGCAACGACGTTTGTGCTCCCCTTTCGGTACTGCACCGAAATGTTGTAGTGCTGTACGAGGAGCGCCCAGCGCGCCAGTCGGCCCGCGGGTTCTCGAAGCCTCATGAGCCAGCTGAGTGCGCTGTGGTCGGTCTGCACAATGAACTTCGTGCCGTCCAAATAGACGTCGAACTTGCGCAGAGCGAACACGATTGCTAGGCACTCCTTTTCAGTAACAGAATAATTCTTCTCCGCGGGGAGCAAAGAGCGGCTGGCAAAGGCCAGTGGGTGCAGAACGCCATCATATTCCTGGAGGAGGACAGCCCCCAGTCTCAGATCACTCGCGTCCGTCTGAACAACGAACTCTCTGGTCAGGTCAGGCAACCTGAGCTTCGCCGTCTCGGCAATGGCACGAGACAAGGCGCGAAACGCTTGTTCTTGCTCAGGGCCCCGGTGCCACTCGACAGCCTTGCCCAACAGCTTTGTTAGCGGAGCCTGGAGTTTGGCACAGGACGGAATGAATGACCGATAAAAATTGGCCATTCCTAGGAAGCGACGAAGGTCGCGCACGTCCTTGGGCACGGAAAAATCCAGGATCGCCTTGAGCTTCTCCGAGTTTGGTTCAATGGAACCTCCGCCCAGTGTGAACCCAAGTAACTGCACTTGAGTTTGCGCCACCTGCGCTTTCGCTGGGTTGAGAGTCATACCCGCTGCATTGAGTCTCTGCAAAATGTCTCCAACGTGCTTAATGTGGTCGTCAAACGTGCGCGAGTATATTACAATGTCGTCGAGATAACACATCGCATGCGACCATTTTGAGTCGCCAAGTACCCTGTCCATTAACCTTTGGAAGGTGGCTGGCGCATTGCACAGCCCGAAAGGCATCCTTTCGAATTGAAACAAGCCTCGATGGCAGGTAAAGGCGGTCTTGGCTTGGTCTTCGGGCTCCATTTTTACCTGAAGGTAGCCCTTGGCGGCGTCAAGCGTAGTAAAATACTTTGCCGCCCCCAAGTTACCGACTATGGACTCAATGGTGGGCAGCGGATATGCATCTTTCCGGGTGAGCGCGTTCAGTCGGCGGTAATCGACGCACAAGCGAAAACTACCATCTTTCTTTGGCACAAGAACGACTGGAGATGCCCAGGGGCTATCTGAGCGTTTGACGACCCCGGTTGCCAGCATTTCATCTAGCACTCCATCGATAGCCCGCCTTTTGGACAGACTCACTGGCCTGGGGTTGCTCTTCAAGGGAAGCGCGTCTCCGGTCTCGATCTTGTGGCGCACTAGGTCGGTACAACCTGGCTCGTCGGTGAACAGCTCTTTATACCGGAAGAGCAAGTCCGACATGCGAGCCTTCTGTTCCCGATCCAGCGCAACTGCACCAGCCACCAAAGGGTGGACGCCCCCATCTTGCACAGGCGCGCGCCTCCGCTGAACCACGGACGCGATTCCCTCGCCGGCCCCGCTTCCCACAACACTGCGAGGAGGAGGCGCCCGCCCCGAGGGGGCAATAACACGAGCCGAGGGTGGGCTGGCGAAAGGTTTCAAGGGGGACACGGGGCCGATCCGGTAGCCACCGTTCGCAATGTCTACCACGATCCGGGACTTACGAAGAAAGTCGCGCCCAAGAATCACGGGAACAGTCAGTCCGGGAAGGTGAATAAAGCGAAAGCGCCCCACTCTCCCGCCCCATCTGACCATCAGCCTCACCGCGCCAGCCGCATGGGCGGCGCCGCTGGCAAGGCTAAAAGTTGCTCGGTAAGAGGGAGGCAACTTCGTCCCCAAACAAGGAGGCACTGGCCCCCGTGTCTAGAAGCGCCGCGACTTCACGACCCGCAATTGTGACATTGATGAACGGAGCTGGCATGTCGGAGGGCAGGCCAGCACGGCATACGGAGGGAACAGCAATTATCTCGATCGAGCGTGTCCTCACACCCGACCCCCGACCCCGTTTCCCTGCTGGACGGGCTCACTTGTGCACAGACGAGAGATATGGCCCAGCTCGCCACATTGGAAGCACCGCACTCCGCGTGCAGGCATGTCTCCGCGTCTTGGAAATGCCCCCTCCCGCCTGGTGCACCCCGCTGAGCGGCCTTCCGGCCGTTTCGGGAATGTGTCCCCTTGTCCCCCGCCGTGCCCAGAGGCTCGACTTTTGTTCGGACTAGCAGTAGCGGTGGCACTGCTTGCACGCCGGTGAAAAGTAAACGGGTCAAGAGCGCGTTCGCTTAATTTCCACTCTTGGCGGGTGTCCGCGCCGACTGCGCACACAGCTTGGGCAGAAGCATCATAGCGTGCATAGGAGGAAGCCCCTGTCCACGCGCAGCGGGGCTCCACTGCCTCGCTGGCAGGCGGTGGAGGGCGGTATGCGCGCATGGCGAGGATGTCGCCTTGTATGCGCTTGGCCTCCGCAGCCAGGTCATCTAGGTCGCGAAACCGACCGCCACGCAAGTAGGCCGCAAAAGTGGGATGCGCCTGCCTAACAACTCTCTCGACACGCTCGTCGTTTGAGGCAGTCGGCTCGGCGATCCGGAAAAGATCCTCCATTGTCCGCACATACTCGAGCAATGACTCGTCAGGCGCCTGCGTACGCAGCTCAAGCTCTCGCCGCATCCTACGGTGGTAGTCTACAGGCAAGAATTCCCGACGGAGAGCCGCCTTGAACTCATCGAGCGTGGTTGCTCGGCGACCGGAAAGCCGGTACCATTGCGCTGCTCGCTCCACAAGGGCAACAGGCACGATACGCGTGAGCATCTCGCGGTCATCCAGTGCTACCGCAGCCTGGTAGTGCGTTAGACTTTCGATGAAGTCAGTTACGCTGACCGTGTCGGCGTAACCACGGTATGTTGGGATGGCCACCTTTACCGCCGGCCGCGAGTGCTTGGATGCCTCCAGGGAAGCCTGAAGAGCGCCCGATAAGGACTGTATCAGCCGCGTCGCGTCCTGCAGCAACGCTGACGCGTCTGGTACAGGCGCTCCACTGAGAGCTCCCGCCTTTTGGGTCTTAGCATGCTCGGGATCCACAAGCAGCTGCGCTATCTCTTCCGCCTGCCTCGAGCTCTCAGGAACATCAGGCGCGACCAATTCCTCGCTCCGTACTAGCGGGCTAGCAGCCATTTGCTCCGTAGTCTCTCTGTGTTCCCCATTAGCCAGCGGCGTGTTCGGCAATCTGCCTTCTTCCATCAAGGATTGCAGCCCTCCATTACCTATCTCTCCGTCCAGCGGACTCAAACCGGAGCGAACGGGTGCCGAGGAGACGCCTTGCGCTTGCTCCGTTAGTTCCGACACTGCAGCCCGTTGGGCTGCTGATACCGCTCTCCCCGACATTACAACATCACCAGCGACGATAGAGTTTTCCCACTGGGCGACGTTCGCGAGAAACGTCAAAGATGACGCCTCCCTAAAACTGGAGAACATGGCGCGGCAAGCTGGTCACACCGGTTCTCGGCTCGTTGTGCGTGGCAGCAATTGCACAGGCAGTCGCGGCCCCACGTTCGGGCGCCAGAAATGTGGGTACCTCCCTTAGTCCCTCCGCGCGCGGGGTCAGCACGTAGCCCAAGAGTGGGCTTCCTTATATGTCCCGAGGCGTGCGAAGAGAGAGACCCACTGCGTGGTTCGAGCACCGAGCCGTAAGGGGACCGGACTGCTCTTGCCGCGCTCGTGCGCTCTCAATTCAAGAGCAGTAGCACGTTTGCAGCACACGTATTTATTGTGCTGACAACAGCGGTACACTCATACACAAGCACTGCATGCGGCACTCCTTTCGCCCGTGCGCACCTGGCATCCACCGCCACCCGACAGCGGGCCGCAGATGATGCGCGCGCAGACCGGTGCGGCGGGAAAACTCTAGTGAGAGCCGCGGCTGACTCGGGTCAGCGCCGGCGGTTACTCGGCGGGTTTCGCCGGGCGCTCGCAGGTTCCGCAAGAGCGGGGCGCGAGGCTCTCGGCTTGCGATGTTCGGGACCTGTGCGACAAGGCACGCGAATGGCCGTCGGCAAAGGCCTCGGGGACAGCGAATATTGGTCGCTCACGTACCTTGTCGCTTGCGTCGGCCCGTGTTCCGCCCTCGTCGCACGCCCACCACCAACTCTCCCGCGCTTCCGCAACCCGCTACCGAACAGCACAACTTCGCCCCTACGTCACACCCCCGCAACCCAATCAGCGGACCCCGTAGCACGACCCCCCGTGGAGTGCAGCCGGGATCCCCGCGAAACCGGAGGGCCCAGCGGGTGGTTAGGCAGCGTCCAGAGCCGTACCGCGCCTCCGCTAGCGGACAGGGTTTCGCAGCAGTCGAAAAGGAGCAGCACAGGCTGCCCTCGAGACAGCGCGAATCCCCACAACGTCATCTTCTCAATATCGTGAACGGTACGAATGTAGAGTACAGATGATGTGTCTGTTTTCTTGGCCAGTATTTTTCCACCGCTCGTCCAGACATAACTCCAGTTTGCGGATTTCTTTTTCGCAACCGCAGCTCCGAGCAACTGTTTCACAGCAAGGCACAGGTGCTCATTCACGAACACAGGCTTCTTGGGCGAGAGACCAAAGTCTTCCGTTGATATACGCGTTTTCTTTGCTTTCTGGAGCACCTCGTCACGTCTTGAGCGGTTCTTAAATTGAACAACAATGTTAGATGGCTCGTTTTTGTTTTTCGTCGGAACCCGACGACATACTTCGATGTCGCGTTCAGTAATGGGCGTGCTCAGTAGTTCCCCAACTCGCTCGAGGGTTTTAGGAAGGTTTTCTCTCTCCAGCTTAGGCATTCCCTTCATTTCTAGTTTGCACCTGCGTGAATACTGCTCTCCAGCTGTAATTCTTTGCTCAAGCTGGCAACCTTGTTGTCTCGGAAGATCACACTCAACAGTAAGCTTTTCATTGGCTTCCCTTAAAGCTTGGCTTTCTATTTCCAGCTGAGCTTGTTTCTTTTTTGTTTCTTCGAACTTCTCATTAAAGAAATCTAGACTTTTACGAAATTCTCTCATTTCCTTGCGAAATTCACGTTCCATATTAGCTTTAAGATCCCGCATTCCCTTTCTAAGCTCCTGGGCTCTATCAGGCATTATTAGGCATTATTAGCGCTTGCACAAAAGTGAAAAGAAAGTTCACAACAAGCAAACAGACACTGGTGTTGCTCCTTAGATCTGTAATAAGCATCACGATGTTCAAGGAAACGCGCGTTCTCTGGAAGCACAAAGATAAGACTTCCCGGGAGATTATGGAGTCCTTCCGCATAAAAAAGTCGGCAGATGTATGCGTGAGTTTGCCATCCTTGCTACTGCTTGACGCCGAGGGTGATTATCTTCAAAGAACACTAAACCATGATAACAGATAGATTCGTTGTGATTTAACGCGTGTTCTTGCTTGTAACCCTTGTAACCATGTTATGACTGTGCATGTAACCATAGGTTTCGTCTATATATTTTTTGTGCTTTTAATAAACTTTGTCAGTTGTTAGTGAGCACTTGTGTTGTTGTCACTCTGTCTCTGTCCCTGTCCCTGTGGTGCCACACCAGTATGAATTCGTACCAACTCGCCCAATTTTCAACCCTTTTGAACGATGTCAAACGTGCCTGCTTTAGCTTGCAACATAAAAGCACTGTCCGTGTGTTGCCCTTGATCACTGTGCAGTATTCTTATGCAGTTTCACTTTTGGGTATATCTTGCACACGCTTTCGCTTTCGGTGTGGCAGCGCCCTAGCTAGACGTGATCCAGGAACAGCACTGTCATCAGTGTCAGAATAGTTGTGTGCTACAGGATTCTGCTCAGTGTGGAGAGACTGTCGACTGTACGGCGACAATAGGGGCTACTGCTCTGGACTGCATAATGACATGAGTAGCTGGGAAGCCACTGACCCAGTGTATGCACGAAAATAACTCAGAAATGCATTTCCGCTACAGTTATAAGGCGCCGACAAAACCACTAGCGAGCGCAACTTGGCGGGAGCAATGTATTTTTCTGTCTTGCCACAGTGCATACATCTGCTGGGATTACCGCAACGTTCAGAGAACGAAAAAGAAGCAGGTGACTAATTAAAAAATAAAGCTTTATTTTAGCTCCACTCGTTTCTTTTCTTGCTGCACAGTGTATGGGTGAACAAAAATGATGAATCTGCATCAACTACACCAGCACTAAGTCATGTTGAGGGTTCTTCCCTCGAAAGTGCGAGCATTTCGAAATTCGAACGGAGCAGGTGCACGGTACGGCTTGAGGCTAACTACGGGAAAAACGTCAGTGACAAGGGGGGGGGGGGGGGGGGGGATGACGACGGAGGATAAGTAACGTCGGTAACCTGATGGAGCACGCGATAGGGGCCGTTGTACTGACGGAGTAGTTTTTCGGAAAGACCGACAGGGCGAGAGGGAGGCCAAGCGTGGACGAGTGATCATCGCACGTAGTGTACTGGGCGATGTCAGCGATCGTAAACTGACTTCTGGTAGGCCTGGGAGTTGGTGAGACGGTCGCGGGCGATTTCGCGGGCCATGGTTGCTTGGGCGATGGCGTCACGTGCGTACTCCGTGGTCGAGGCCGAAGAAGGCGGCAGGAGTATATCCAATGGCAACGCAGGATGCCGGCCATACAGAAGATAGAAAGGCGAATAGCCCGTGGTGTCATGGCGCGATTAATTGTAAGCAAATGTTACATAGGGCAAGGCAATGTCCCAATCACGATGGTCGGGTGCGACGTACATAGATAGCATGTCAGTCAGGGTCCGATTCAGGCGCTCGGTAAGCCCGTTCGTTTGAGGATGGTACGCTGTTGTTAGTTTATGCAGCGTGGAACAGGACCGAAGTATGTCGTCACCTACCCGGGACAAAATTGGCGTGGGGCACCGTGATGAAGGATGACATTTTGCAATAGGAAATCGGCGACATCGGTAGCGCAACTGGTTGGTAATGCACGCGTGATAGCGCACCGAGTGGCGTAGTCAGTCGCGACAGCGATCCAATGGTTGCCGGAACTGGACATAGGAAAAGGTCTGAGGAGGTCTAGAACTACACGATGGAAGGGTACCAGAGGTACGTCGATAGGCTGCAGAAGGCCAGCAGGCAAAGTGGAGGGCCGCTTCCTGCGTTGACAGAGGTCGCAGCTGGCAACGTAACGCCGAACGCTACGGTAAAGGCCGGGCCAAAAAAAAGCGGCGTCGGACCCGATCGTACGTGCGGGAGACACCAAGGTGGCCCGCGGTGGGCAGGTCGTGTAGTTCCGCGAGGACAGACGAGCGGAGACGCTGAGGAACGACGAGCAGGAGCGGAGGGCCGTCAGGGCGAAGGTTGCGGTGGTATAAGATGTCATCCTGAAGAACAAAGAGTTGGAGCGAAGGATCGGGGTTGCAACTGGTGAGGCGGTGAATAAGGGGACGCAAGGAGGAATTTTGCCGTTGCTCGGCCGCGATGCTAAGCAGATCAGAGATAGCGAATAAGCATAGGCCGAGGTCATTGTCTCCAGGATCTGGCGGCTCCACAGGGTGACGAGACAGGCAGTCAGCGTCTTGATGTAGGCGCCCGGACTTGTAGAGAACGGCGTAAGAGTACTCTTGCAGGCTCAATGCCCAACGACCAAGCCGGCCTGTGGGGTCCCTCAGCGAAGAAAGCCAGCAAAGAGCGTGGTGGTCCGTCACAACCGAGAAAAGACGGCCAAACAGGTAGGGTCGAAATTTAGCGACAGCCCAAACAAGGGCGAGACACTCGCGCTCCGTTATGGAGTAATTGCGCTCGGCGGTGGAAACAACACGGCTGGCATATGCAATGACACGGTTTTGACCTTGGTGACGTTGGGCGAGCACAGCGCCGGTACCATATCCGCTGGCGTCTGTGCGAACTTCAGTGGGCGCCGACGGGTCGAAATGGGCCAATATAGGTGGTGAAGTGAGCAACTGGATTAAAAAAGAGCAACGGCACCCACACCACACTTCGTCCTCTTCGCGCTCCGTGCACGAGCCCAGCACTGCCTTCTTCGTTGTCCATATCTCCCACGTACGCAGTCTCATTTTGGCGTTGAATTCTTTACTGCAGCAGGACCTCCGCTCTTTCCTTACGTGCGACACTAGTAAACGTACTCAGCAGATGCTTCTTGAAGGTCGCCCAGGACGTGAGGGACACCCTTCCAAACAGTATATCACGAAAAGAGTAATCAAAAATCGATGAGGAGGAATTATTTCTGAATGTTATGGCAGTTTTGCGGAAATTAATATTTATCTGTCAGCTTTCACACTCTCTGCAGAAGCTAAAAAATGATTCGTTAACGCGCGAATTATCATCTCAAGAGGGAATGATGTCATACAAAACGCAGACGTCAGAATGCATACGAATGTTCAAGGTGACATTACAAGGTAGGTCTTTAATATGCAAAAAGAAAATTCAGGGGGGAGGGGGGACTTTGTTCATCTAAAGTGCGGTGAGGCGAAAGCCTTAAGAGCAGTGTTGCTTGTGTCACTGATGTGTGGTTAAGACGTTAAGCTTCGCGTTAACGTTAACGCTGCCAGGGAGTCCGCAGAACGCCATCACCCATTCGGCTCTAAGCCTTGCTCGACGGTAAATTGGTTTTTGAGGAAAGGAAATGTATCTTTTTCGCATATCTCGGTGGACACCTGAGCCTCGCCGTAAGGGAAGGCAGTAAGATGGGAGTGAACGAAGATGCCGTATTAGCTAGACGCGCCTTTGTTCATTCGAAAACAACGAGCTGGCATGGCGGAGTGGTTAGCGTGCTCGTCTCGCACTCCGGAGACCCTGGTTCGATTGCCCAAGTCGACTAATTTTCTCCTTGGTTTAATGTATTTATGTGGTCTGACTAGAAATATTAATTAGGCTAATTGGTCTTTACTATTGTTCTAATCCTATGCATCATGTCCTGTCACTCGCCTGTCAAGTGATGGAACTCTGGAGAATGTTCGACACAATGTCTATGAAACGCCTAGAAACGTTTAGCTATTAATCATGATTAATGACAGTTAAGCATGACTTGCACATTTCGTGATGCTAGTTAATGTATGGTTAGTGATAGCTAACGTGATCTTAATTAGTACACTGATTAATTAGTGTTAGTTAATGTACAGGCGCAGTGCACAGTCCCACATGCCACTTCTTAACTACTACTAATTACCAATTTGTCATTTAGTCATTAAGTTCAATGCTATAAACATAAAATCCCTTTATATCATCTTCCAATGTCTTTCGACTGCACCCGATTAAGTATCGATTGGCTGTTGATTGACATATGCCCATATAAGGCATACATTCGAAACAACGCGGACACATTTGCTAACAAGTATGAGGCATTAAAGGTTTTCGCCTTAATAGAAATAATAAGCCCTAAGACCGGGCATTGTGGCTGAACTGTAGTTCACTAACAGTAAAACGCTCAGAGAGGAAATTAAAGATCCATGTCATGAATGTTGACTTCTTCTGAGATTATGCGTAATGTCGTGTGCGAAGTCAAATAATTGGTTAAATGTTCTAAAACCTCGTCTAAATCCGTGCTGAACATAGGATAAAACATTATTCTACTCAATAAATTTCATGATGAGTGTGTGGATGATGAGGTCTAGCATTTTACATAACGACGATTCAAGTGAGATGGGCCTGTAGTTGTCAAGATGTTTCTTATTGCCTGACTTAAACAACGCGAGAACTTTTGCAATAACCAGGATTTAGTTGCACTACTAGAAGCAAGAGGTTTAATGAATATATTGTCACGTTATAGTGACGGCAGTCCAGCGGTCAGGAAGACACCAGAAATACTTGCAAACGAATCTCTTTATTTGGGCTGACTTGCGCCCGCAAAAGAACTGACTCACTCGGTGGCGGCGTAAGCAACAAGCGTGCTCGTCAATCGTCGAACTACGAATGTCCGCCGCTCGCGGCATCGCTCAATTTAAAGGCGGCAAGGAAACTTCCAGATAACAGGACAAGATCATCTACAGTAATCTAGAAAAACTTAGATGCAGCCTTTCATGGCTGCGATCAATCGAGATTAGTCTGGTCGCTTCTCGCGTCATGAACAAAAATGATAACTGCCCTTTCCTGCAGCCTTGAGCGTGAGCGAACAAACACTACAATGATACGTGGCAATATCATGTCGGTAACGAAATGTACACAGTGAATATCTAAAGAGGAATGCAATGGAGATTCCATCGTTTCCACTTGATTTCTTCAAATCTAAATTCAGTATCATAATCAAAACACCCTCTAAAGATACTGTCACATCATCAATTGAAGATAAGTCAGCCTAGAGGAACGAAGCAATGATTAGATTCCATGCCGTAAAACAGGCAGAAAAATGACTAAAAAGCTTCTGAAATACTTTTAGCGTCCTGAATTAGTTTGTCGTTAACAACAAACAAATTCGATGGAGTATCTTTTGGAAGGATCGCAGTACAAAATTTTTTCCGGTTGATAATTAGTAAACTTTCAAGTTGAACATCAAAGAAATTTTTTTTTTGCAGAAGTAATCAGAGCACGCAGCTCTTCCTTCGCTTCGTTAAACGCACAATGCTTTCAGAATTAGAACATGACCTCGATAATCTTGTTTTTATCCGACGTGACAGATGCAAAATATCCCGGTTTATCCAGGAGGCGTTCAAGTTTTCCTTCTTTGTTTTAACAGGGACAAACCAATTAATACAGGTTTTAACAATATCTCCAAAAAAAGCAAATAAAGTATGAAGGTCACTTTTTTACTTGGGACTGAAAATTCATCGAAACGATCAGCAAGACAGTCAGTGATAGAAACATTGTCGTCACTCTGGAAATCTGGAAAGGACGAAAAGACACATCGCAGCTTGTTAATAGGACAAGCAATGGAAACTAGAACTCCTTGATGATCAGAAACACCGTTTATTATTTCACATCGGTGACCCTTCTCTGCGAGATCAAAACTTAGAAAAACTAGGTCTACAATGCATCATTTTGAGTTGCACCGTCGACAATTCGTGAAAGGCCGAAGGCTGTAGACACATTTATTACCTAAGTGTAAATGGAAATGTTCTCTCTAGAAGCCCTTAGGAACAGCCAGTGAATGCCTGGGCCATTACAATTTCCCATGCACACGAAGCTAAAGGAAGCGAAGGTATTTTCAAATATAAACTGATTCAGATTAAGAAAGTGGTCGATAGGAGAGGCGGGCGGGAAAGAACAGGCACAAATAAGGATGGAACATTTAGAGAAGATGATCCTGCACCAAACGGCCTCCGTATCTAAAGGAGTTGGCAAAAGACTAACCTTAGCATCTGATCGTAAAAGCAGAGCAACGCCCTCTCCTATACCTTCTTGGCTAATGGTCCGAAATGCAGTGTAAACAGAAGGAGTGAATTCACAGTCGTACGTACATGCCATCATGCAACCAAATTTCGGTGAGGAAAACAACATGTGGTGAATCGACAGAGAAGACCTATAGTAGACTGAAAACATTTTTGACGACGCTTCTTGCATTAACATTCAATGGGGTTAGATTTTCCGCAAAATTACAAGCGAGTCATTCATAAAGGCGGTGAGCGAAAAGGACTTCGATGGAGGTGACGGACCGGATGTTGGCGAAGACGATGGATGCATATCTTCCACACAAGGGTTATCTAGGTTGTTTAGTGCGCAAGGAAGCTTAACTAAGGAATGTAAAGCGTGATACTAAGCGTACCAAGCCTTATCAATAAATGGTCAGAATGCAGCCGTACACGAGAACCGTTGCTGCGACAAGCAGCCGAAGCGTCCCACGGGTTTTGTTGGACAGACAGCACCCTAGACGAAAGGTCCTCCGTAATGTAAACTATACACCCTTTCAGTTTGGCACATTATTCATTTAATTTATTTTTCGCAAAAATCAAGGAGTTTCAACAACTTGACAAACCCGATCGTTGCGCCTTCTGCCTACCTTCAGCAACATTCGATCTGAGGGCACTCAATACTCAGTTTCACCGTAACTCAGAAACTTGCAAGTCATTGGTTTCCTCTTCTTCCTCAGCCTGGTCAGGCATTATAATCTTATTACGTTGCGAAAGGTTTTCTAAATCATCGATTTGATCAGTGAAGTGTATGAGTGTATAACTTGTTAGAGAAAATTCGAACGCAGCTCTTCACGACCACAGAACGGCAATTCTAGAATGGCAATATGCGAGGTTCCAAAGCTTCGAAATGGTTCAAAAACTGTCAGTCGATATCAGACACATCAGCAAATCACGAGCAATAGTTTTCTGATTTTCAAGCAGCTCCAAAAATATCAGAACAACTAAGGTATTTTCAGCAGCGTCACTCCAACAGCGCCTCAAAGATCATCCGGCCGAAGAGATCCGGCCGAAAGCACGCCGACGCCTACTGTCTCTCTCTCGTGTCCCTGTGGAGCCCCCGCCAGGTGACCGCGGCGAAGATTATTTTCTATACATACTTAGCTCGACAGAACTCAGTGAACAGCAATGTGCCGACCCGGAGTTCAACTCCCTCATTGACTATATTGAAGGTCATAATACCACGCTCCGAATAAGCTTCAAATGCTTTCTTTTGTCGATCTGGCTCTGCGTCGTCATCTTGTTCAGAAAGAACTTTGCGCCAAACACGAGAGCAAACCTCGTGTTTGCTGTTTGAGGCGTAAACTGTCAAAGGCCCCAAAACATGTCAAACTGGCAGCGTATAAGGCTTTGGTGCGGCCTCGTCTGGAATATGCTTGTTGTTTATGGGACCCATTTACGGCCAAGAATATCTCCAAGTTAGAAAGAGTGCAGAGGATAGCGGCCCGTTTCATTTGCAATCGATACAAACGAAGAGATAGTGTATCTGCTATGATCAATTCTATTGGCCTAGAATCCCTTCAGACAAGGCGCACTGAAGCAAGATTGAAATTTTTGTACCTAATATATAATAACCTGATTAGGATAAACACCCATGATTATATTACTCCTGTTTCACGAGCAAGTACGCGTTATAACCATGGAAAAATGCTGCAAGAATTTCGTGCATACTCTAACACAGTTAAACACTCATTTTTTTTTTTTCAAATCAATAGCAGAGTGGAATGAATTGCCGAAGTGTGTAGTGAACAGCCCAAATGTAGAAACGTTTGTTGATAATTTGAGAGCCTTTTCTATGTGAAACCCTTGTCTTTTTGGTTTCTTTTTTTCGTATCATCGTTTGCTCTTGTATGAAGTTCGTGCATATCTTGTTTTTTCATTTGCATCTGTGCTCATGCCCGCGCTCATGCCTGCTTGGAGTCGAGCGACTCTGCAGTATTAAATAAATAAATAAAAATAAATAAATAAAAACCTCGTGATTACGCAAAACCTGCATGCAGGCATCTTGAAAACTTCGCACGACGAGCCTAACTCTGGATACCTTGTTGTCGCTCGGACCTTAGCCTGAACACCGCAGAAGTACTATTGGCCGTGCTAACGGCGGACGTTGTTACCTATATCAGAAGCCATCTGGATTGCCAGAGCCCAAAGACTCCAGAAAAGAATCGAGTCGGACTCGTGAACCCAATGCAGCCACCGACAAGGCCTTTCCAACAAGTTGGGATGGTCCTTTTAGGCCCGTTCTCTACGACTGCGTCCGGCAGCAAATGGATTATAATGGCAACAGACTACCTCAGCCGTTACGCCGAAACAACAGCCTTGGCCACCGCCACTGCACTGAACGTCACGCGTTTCTTTATCCACAACATCGTCCTTCGCCAAGACGAAAAAAGCATCCTCATCACTGTCTGAAGACTGGCTTTCACTGCGGAAATGACACAGGCAATACTGCACTACAGCCACACTAGCCACCGCCGGGCGGCAGCGTATCATGCTCAGACGAAAGGCCTAACTAAGCGTCTCAACAAGACGCTTGGGGACATGCCGTCAGAGTACGTTGACTTTGAACAGAAGGCCGTGGACGACATCCTTCCCTACTTAACGTTCGCGTACAATACTGCAGTACAAGAGACGACACGCATGACACCTTTGAGTCTCGGCTATGGACGCGATGCGAAGACGACACCCGACCGCAAGCTCCCTCGCAAAGAAGGCGATGACCTCAACACCGACGTAGTTATATTCCTTCAGCGTGCTGAAGAAACTAGCCGGCTGGCAAGAACTCGAGGCCCGCAGCAGCAGCGGTTCGACGCACGGCGCTGTAACCTGCGACACCGCGACATACTATCAAACAGGAGGTCGGGTTTGGTATGGACGCCCATACCACGGCGAGGTCTCAGCGAGAAGCAGTTACGACGCTACTTTGGTCCCTATAAAGTAGTTCACCGCTTGTGCCCTCTTCATTACAACGGTCTCCCCGACAGCCGCGACCAATCACCCCGACGTCGTCAGTGGCTCATCTTGTACAGCTGAAGCCTACCACAGATTATTCTATTTCTTTTGCTGACCCTGATGGAGTCGCCTTTGTTGACCATGTAGGCGATAGCTTTTACAGGGGGTGCACTGCTAACTCTGTTGTTCCTCCTTTATGTGGAGGGTGCCGGCGCGAGCTGATGGAGCCAGCAGGTGGCGCCGCGTCCAACAGAAGCGCACCCACGCTTGATACAACTACACGCGCGATGCTGGGCCAGTTTCGCCGATGCTGTAGCGTTCGCCGCATTGCTGTCGTCTTTTCGTCTTTGTGAACACGAGTTCGCTCAGCAAACGTGCTTCTTTCCTTTCTTCTCCGATCGCCTGTCTATTCCCCGTGACAATATGCCCGCAGCACCTCGTCAAAGCTCATTGAAAGCAAGACACCAAAAGGCCACTATCAGCTTGGAGTGTTGTGAGTGGAAAGGCTAAAGTGCGTTCCTATACATCACCATGTACCTCCCCCACACATGATCGCCATGGTTTGAAACAAGACGAAAATCGCAAAACACAAGGGCTTTGCCTTTTCTGACTTCCATAGTGAAATGTACTTCCTCCGAACATATGTTAAAGGTTTTTAAAATCTTATCCGCTCTCCCTTTTAGCTGAGGCTCGCGTCCATAAGTTAATGACCACTAGAATGTCATCAACGTAGCGGCAGACTTTCACTACGCTAGTTAGCTGCGTCGAGTTCCTGCGACCGGAGAGGTTCAGAATGGGCTAAAAGTATCTTGCATAAGACTGCGGCAACGCATGAGCCGATGCAAATCCCTTTCCGTCCAACATACATTTTTCCTTCAAAGCACACCAGTGTGGAATCCAGAAAAGCGCCCAGTAGCTTAAGGAAAAAAAACAGTTTGAAAGAAAAACATTGGCGGAGGCTTAGCTTTGGTTAAGCCTGGTAGCTTGCGAAAGCGCGCAGCGCCTCCAACTGAAGGAACGCAGTGCGCCGCGTCTACAGGTCACGCGTGGCTACCGGCCGGCGCTGCGCGACGACTGAAAGCGTCTTGGAACGCAGTGCGCCGCGTCTACAGGTCACGCGTGGCTACCGGCTTTTTGATGAAAGGAAATGGCGCAGTAATTCTATGTCATCTCGGTGGACACCTTAACCGCACCGTAAAGGAAGGGAGGAACGCCACAACCCGTTCGGCGCGATGCCTTGTTGTTGCGACTGAAAGAAAGAGAACTTGTAGAACGCCGCCGGGCTCGCCATTCTGCGGCATAGGCGCGTTGCTTAGCCAACCGCTCTTGCCTTTCTTCGTCTGTCTTCTCGGCACGGCGCCGGCGTTTGCGCGCAGCACGTCGCTCCAGCGACGCCTTGTACTACTCCTCAGACATGACTAAGCGGAGCGCGCCTGCGGCGCCCCGTTTATCCTCTCCTAGCGAGCGCCCTCACGCGGCGGGCCAAGAAGGCCGTCACGTGGTAGCCGCAGAGCCCAGCGAAGGAACGACTACGGCTGAACAGACGAGTTGGGCCCCCGCTCTCCTCTGCTCGTGACGTCACGCTGTCACGTGAGCGAAGGAACGACCTCCACCGACGGCAGAAAAGTGCTAGCAGTATTGCTTTCGCAATAAAAATACTTGACGCTCCGCTTATTTATGGCTAGAGTGAGAAGTGCGTGAGCGAAATCTCTCTGACAGTGCTTCGAAAAGAGTCGCTGCTTATGTGCAACTAAGGGACGTGGCTCTGGCACGCACTGTAATATCATATCAAGCGATGGGCGCAAGTGGTATCATTGCTTTCATCGGACGTTGGCAATGTATTTGCTTTTCTTGCTCTACCTTTGATGGTCACGTTACGTTATTCGATGCAGACTGCAATTGCGCAGGTAGGCTGTTCACAGAATAAGTTTCTGAATAAACCCAGTCGCTAGTAGCGCTCGTCTCGTTCTGTTCTCCTGTCCTTCATGTTTTCCTGCGCTTTAAACATACGGTATTCTATTTCGGAAATTTTCTCTTTTCAGGTAACTTGAGGGGTTAAACTAGGAGTAAGAGAACTTTGATGGAGTTTCATGCTATTTCAGCGATCTAAATTGGCTCATTTTTTTTCCCCAGTTGACGGAGTTTGCCATCTGCTACCGGTTAAAACCGACCCGACGCCGCCGGGGTCACATCAAACGACGCGGTGCAGGCCTTGTAGCAATGGCGTTCATTATAAACTACTAGTTAGTGTCTTCCTAGCATCGTACGAACATTGAGGCTATTTTGATGCAGCCGCTAACTGAAGCTAGTGGGTATCAGGTTGGTATTTCACCGTTCTTTTCTTCTTTTTACAGGAAGAAATGAGGCTGGACTCGCACGCAATGGTGTCAGAACCTAGCAGAGGACCATGGATCATCCTTCATCACGCCAAGCCTTAAAATTTGCACGCCGTGCAAGCTTATAAATAAAAGTGTGTGGTACTCTCAGGGAAGAAAACTAAATGCGCTGAGAACGAAGTCTTCTTGTATTCTGTTGGAAATTTCTTTTCTTGCTACCACAAAAACACAAAACTATGACATCTCCATCCACTGTGTTGTTCTCGGTCTGTTGAGGACAGTATATGGGCGCCAAGAACATCTCCTAATGTATAAAGTAAAAAAAAAACTTAAAGTCAGACCACACGTATTTAGGACAACTTCCCAGTGAAATCTGCAACCTTTCTGCGAGACTATGACTCCGGACGACCGCTAGCTACACCTCATCGACCCTGTCTGGTACATACCAACCAAATCCCTCACGATCAACCACTTTACGCGCTAGTCTACCCTTTCCCGACGGGAGCGACAGAATATGAGCAGGCTCACCTGCTCAGTTTGACCTCACCCAGTCAACATGGTTCGGGTCAGTAAAATAACGTGAATAAAACAACGGCAAAACCAAGCGACATATCTGTCGCACAGGCAACTCCCAGAAGAGATATGCGCTTACCGTCAACCCACTGACCGCGCACACGTCAAGTTCTTTTATATAACAGGATTCAAGCGCCATCTCGTGACTTCGCGGGCAGCTGCTCGCCTTTTATCAGCGTCAACTTTGAGTGCCTGCCACTTTTTGACGTCATGCTACGTTTTGGTCGACTACGTGTGCTTGCTTCTTTTTAGCCATACAAGCCACAGTTCCAGTCGTCGATATTGGCGCTGCTGCCTTCGGATCGATGGCATGTTTTGAGACGAAGAGCACACAGCACGCTTAGAACTGACGCTCCGTTGGAAATCGCCGCAGTGCGAAATGTTCCGCTGAGTCTTCAGCTTACAGCAGTGCAGTGCGGACGCATGTTTTGGCGCTCATCGGATTACGCATAGTGATCGGGACCCGACGAACTGGCGATTGCGAGAGAGACGTGACTGCGTAGAATAGATTAGTTTTTTTAATATTTTAAAAGTAAGGTGTGTTTAGACTTCGGCCAATTAGGTGACGTCCAGGCTAGAAGCAGGTCAGTGACCTAACCTCTGGGTTCTTCCGACAGCTTCTTGCAGGCAGCTAGGGTTTTCAGCGCTCATTTATGAGTCAACTATTTTAGAAACATAGTTCTAGATTTTAGGTTTTAGTTTTAGATTTTAGAAAGATAAGAATTAACCCAGCGTGCCTCGCAACGCTTTATGCGGTTAGCGTGTACAGAGCACGAGTCTTTGCCTGGCACTTCCAGCAGGGCTTATGTCCTTCGGAACTTCAACTCTCCTGCGCCCCTTTACAGCCATCAACGGGGCATTCCAGAGGGATGTGCGCATTCTGCGTTCGGACCTTTGGCGACAAGCTCGCTACTTCAAGGGGTGCTTGTGGGTGGCATGTGGGAGGTATGGCACGTAACGTCAGCGTGACAGGCCGCCGCGGTGACTCAGTGATTATGGCGCTGGGCTCCTGACCCGCAAGACGCGGGTTCGATCCCGACCACGGCGGTCGAATTTCGATGGAGGCGAATTTCTAGAAGCCCGCGTGCTGTGCGATGTCAGTGAACGTCAATGAACCCCAGGTGGTCGAAGTTTCCGGAGCCCTTCACTACGGCGTCCCACATAGCCTGAGTCGCTTTCGGACGTTAAAATACCCATAAAACAAATCAGCGTGACATGGTGTACAAGGAATGGTTCATCACCTCACAGCAGACGACGGAGTTTTTGTGGGCATCCGCCCTTCCACACGTTCATAGGAAGAAGACAGAGGTACCTTCCGGTAAAGTGCAGCTGTTGGGCAACGCTCATCTACCGCCGCAGCATCGGAAGACACTTGAGCAAGGACCAAAGTACGCCAACGAACCTGTCCTCTCGCCGGTTGAAAGGTTGGCCTTGGCGAGAAGCATTCCAGACAAGTCGTTGAGAGTGTACGCCCTAGGTTACTAGAAGAGAGCGTCAACGCCTTGGTTGCATCCCCGGGGGCACCACAACGACATGAGGACTTAAGTTCCCTAGTGGATTATTTCGAGTGCAACAATTTGCTGCCTGTGTTGTCAGATAAAGAGGGTCCTTTTGTTGTTACTCCGGAGCTATTTTTGCAAAAAAGGCTTCACAGGCCGACAAAAAGTGCTTTAAACTTGTTAGTGTAGATTCCCAGAGTGTTAAGGTGTTAAGGAGCAGGCCATTTTGGTAATGAACCACTATAATCTTGTTCCGTTGGCGACGGCTGTGCAGAAAGCACAAGCTGGTAAATTAGAATTGTTTGTCTCCGCAAAGACGCATAAAATTATTGTCCCTTTCAGAGCCATCATATCGAAAGCTGGCAGCATGCTATGTGTAGTTGCACCTTTTAGTGTTAGTTGTGGACGATCCTTTCTTGGTTGACAATACAGACAAGGTAATCCATTTTCTTAAGCCTAATAATCCTGGTTTTTGTTCAGGCTTCAGTATTGACATTGAAGATCTTTGCTTCTCTCTTCCTGAAAAGAAGGAGGAGGAGGAAGAACATTTATTTCCGCCGAATATGGCACGGTAGCCACCTCCGGGTCCGCACGCAGGCGTCCGGGGAGGCAGTCTGTCGCACCGCGGCCGGAGGACATCCGATCCCGTCTAGGAGAAGAGGTCTTCAGCCTCGGCCGCGGACGGCGAAGCGCTGAGTTTTTTCGTCGGAGCTTCTCAGCGTGGTCCCCCACTCATCGCTAATTTTAATCGCGTTGCGCCCTGGGGCACGAACGCATCTCCAAATTATGTGATCTAGTGTTGCCACGTGGCCGCAAAATTCACCAATTTCGGTTTCTGCACCGTCCCTCTTCCGCCCTCTGGCACCCGTCCAACTCCTCCACAGGGGCGAGAAGAAATTTCGAGCTTCGAGTCTTCTCCAGTCGTACGACTCCTTTTTAGTCTAGGATCTATCCGGTGGCGGATATATCCTCCGGTCTTTCTTCAGATTTTCGGTTACATCCCTAAACGTACCAAAACAGTATTATGAAAGAGGTGAAGAAATGCATCACTGACAAGAATGATGAAGTTGTCTTTATGCGTCAGTGCAAAGTGTCTGTTGACACCTTTCCTCAGCTGTTATTACTTAAAATCAACTCATCTACGGTGGCGAGGTAACGTCTATGTGCAAAAAAGACAGGAATTTCTATTGGAACAAAGGTAGCGCCTGTACTGAGCAACATTTTCTTGGCTCAAATCGACAGACAAATTAGTAAACATAGTGACGGAATGACTTTGAGGATCTTTAGATTTGTGCTCACTGAAAAAGACAACTTCAACAGAAGAATGAATCGTAGACATCTTGAAATTGTTTCGTTGTTTTGAGAGCGTGCTAATGGTATGTCGTTTACATTTGAAGATCCTTTGAATGAATCTGCCAGCGTGCAGTGTCACTAGTCTGCTATCTGCCAGCGTGCCCCCAGCAGCTGCTAAATATTGAAATAGCCTCTAATCGAGCCCGATTGCTGTACATTGGCGAAGGCAAGGGTGCCCATGCAGAAAACCTGAAAAAGATAAGTGGTGATGTCCAACGGGAGTGTCAAGCATCCCTTTAATGTGCCTTCGGCCTTGTGCAACATGATTCTGATCGGCTGTTCACAGAAGGCCAAAGAGCATGCTTTTACTGGGATCGAAAACGTCAGGACCTGAAAAGCTAGCAGACTAGTCATTCCATCCGGCAGGGTGCCCCCAGCAGCCGGTAAATCTTTGAAATAGCCTCTAATCGAGTTCCATAACGGTTGACATTGGCGAAGGAAAGACTGCCCACGCAAAAAAAATCGCCAGGACAGCAGCTTGGGCATGTTGGTTATTCATTTGTGACGGAACAGCGCAAAACACCGGGACAAGAGACAAGCGCTGACTTACAACTGGTTTTTATTTCGAAGAAACACTGCTTCTTATAGCTTCTGCTCCCCCTCAAAAAACAACAAATGCGTCACAACCATATCGTTCAAGCGTCCAATCTTATGTTTTTTTGGACGCTTGAACGATATGGTTGTGATGCATTTGTTGTTTTTTGAGGGGGAGAAGAAGGTATAAGAAGCAGTGTTTCTTCGAAATAAAAACCAGTTGTAAGTCAGCGCTTGTCTCTTGTCTCGGTGTTTTGCGCTGTTCCGTCACAAAAAAAAAATCGGAACCAGCTGGAAGCAGAGGATGAGTGGTGGAGTTCATCGGGAGTGTCAAACATTCCTTTCATGAGCCGTTGGCATTGTGAATGATGATTCTGGTCGGTTATTGACAGCAGGCCGAATAGTGCGCATTTTCTGGAATCCAAAAAATAAGGCCTTGAAAAGCTAGCAGATTGGTCCTCTTACTATGGATGGTTGCGTGCCCCATACACAGTGGCGGTATATCTTTGAAATAACGTCTACTCAAGTCCTACCACTGTTAACGTCGGCGAAGGAAAGGCGGCTTACGCAGAAAGAAACAAGCGGAGAGGAGATGATGGCCAACGAGGATGCGAAACATGACGGGCCGTTGGCTATGTCTAAGTTGATATACTGGTCGTCCGTCGACAGATGGGAGAAGTGCACGCATTTTTCGCGCCCCAGAACGGCAGGACCTGAAAGGTAAGTAGACCGGTCATTTCCCTATGTCTAGCAGCGTCGTACCAAATCATTGAAAAACCTGTGACCAGGTCCCATTAGTGTGGATCTCCACGAAGGTCAGGATTCCCATACAGAGAGAAGGAAAAGGGGTTCGGAGCAGCAGATGAGTGGTTTCTTTCGACGAGCGTGAAATATCTTTGACGTGTCATTCGCTACCAGCAAACAGAAGGCTCTGGTGGGCTGTTGATACAAGGCGACATCTAGAGCACGCATTTCCCTGGATACAAAACGTCAGGAGCAGGAAGATTAGCTAGACCTGTCATTTCCCTGCCTGGCCCCGTCGTGCGCCCTGCAGCTGGTAAACCTTTGAAGCAGCCTGTGACCAGGTCCTGTTGCTACTGACATCGGCGAAGGTCAGGGTTCCCAAGAAAAGGGCAGGTTGGGAGCAGCGGTGTTCAGTGGGGGTTTTAACGGCCATTTGCTGCATGCAAGCAGAATAAGGATAAAAAGCATGCATTTTCCTGGATCCAATACCTCTGTACTCGCAAAAGTTAGCAGACTGCGGCATCATGCCCCAACAGCTTGTAAAAGCCTGTGGAGATTAAGTCAGTTAAGTAGCTTGTGATCAGGTCCCGTGAGTGTTGATGTCGGCGAAGGCAAGGGTTAGCATGCAGAATACCGGACACAAGCTGGGAGCGGCGGATTAGTGGTGGATATCGGCAAGGGCGTGAAATGTCCCGTTTACGGGACGTTCGCTGGATGCAATCAGATTATGGTGGGCGGTTAAAAAAAAAGACGGAAATGTGTGCATTTTCTGCGATCCAGTCGTCAGTGCCTACAAGCTAGCAGACTTATCTTCCTGTGTCTGGCGGCATCGTGCACTATCAGGTAAACCTTCGAAGATTAAGTTGGTTAAATAGCCTGTGATCAGCTAGGTCCCATCAGTGTTGATGTCGGGGAAAGGATCGAGGATTCTCAGGCGGAGAGCCGGAAAGACGCTGGGAGCGGCCGATGAGTGGAGATGTTCTGTGAAGGCGTGAAATATCCCGCTGTTGGGCCTTCTGCTACATGCAAGCAGAAGATTCTGGTGCGCAGTTGTAAAAATGCTGAAGGGCATGCATTTGCCGGGATCCAATACATGAGTACCTGTAGCAGACTGGTCTATCTTCCCGTGTCTGAGGGCATTGTGCACCCAGCAGCTTGTGAAACCTCTGAAGATTAAGTAGATTTTTTTTTAATTTAAAATTATATAGGATATGAAATACAAAAGTAGGTTCATTATGTGGCTTACGCAAAAGAATTACTCAAAATATTTCACGAAATACTCAACAAAGGAAATACCTTAACAGTACAGTACAGAACTAAGGTTAGGGATATCACTTCAAGGAAAAAAAATAATAAAGCATGTGTAAAATGTCAGTCAAAAATTCCCCTGCTCTAAATAACAAATAACCTAATGCCAGCTTAGAGCACATGTATAATTTGCGTTTCCCAGTGTATATATGAATCAAAATAAACACGCAGATATTTATAGCATTCAACATGTTCTAGTTTGTACCACTTAAAGAAATAGCCAATTTATCAAGATTAGTTACCTTGTTTCTCGAGCAAAAGACGCTATATTTTGTCCTCGAAGGTTCAAAGTTAGTTGATTAGCAATGAACCATATAGTAACACTGTCAGTTCTTCATTAATGCTAGCCGTTATTTCTCTTATAGAGCATCCAACTAGGACCATGTCATCAGCATACGAGAAAGCTTTTGAGTGCTTTAGCACACAAGGAAAATCATTGATGTAAAGGGTGAATAAGATGCACCAGAGGACTGAGCCCTGCAGTAACCCTGTTAAGACTATTTGCAAACTAGATAGGAAATCATTTAGCGTTTTGAGTTGCTTGCGATCTGACGAGTAACTTTTGAGCAGCTTATACATTTGACTTCTGAAACCATATATCTGTACAGCTGTGGTCAAAGGCCAGGGTTGGCAGAGGCGCAGAGCTGGGAAGGCGCTGGGAAAATATTCCTTTGACGGACCATTCGCTTCATGCAAGCAGAACATTCTGATGGACGGTTGACAGAAGGTCCAAAGGCACACACTTCCCGGGATCCACAGCGTCGTGAACTGTAAAGTTAGCATTCTGCATCTGGTGGCGTTGTACCGCCTTTTTTCGGGCTTTTATAGGTATAAACAAGGCTTCTGCAAATTATACCTGAAAAATTTATTCACTGAATTATATGGCTTTTACAAACAGCTAGCCACCAATTATTTCTAACTAGGCGCCTATGTGTAATAGTGAGTGATTGATTAGAGTTATGTGAACCAGCCTACTATTCATCATTAAATTGTTTTCTGACATACGCTAGCAGTTGAATTACTATTCCGCAAAAGCAATCTCTTCTGAACCGAGGAAAGGTTTTAAAAATGAGTGGTGGGCTTCCCTAAAACACCTGGTATACTGCACGTACTGCAGCCAAGCGAGGCCTTATTATGGACTGCGAAAGCGGGAAAGCGGCTCTCTCTTAGGGTTCACCTTCTATCTGCCAATGTACGAAAATTGGAACATATGGACCTCAATTTTGCTTCCCTTCAAAAGACACCTTATATGGGGTGTTTCACATAAGACTTTACACAATTTCTAAAAACAGGCTTTTTAGTTGGAAGAGCGCTTTCTTGGGCTTGACAGTGTCAGTGATGTAGTACATGAGAATACAGGTAAAACGTGATAACTAGCAGGTTGATTAGCTAATGTTGAATAGTTAACTTTTTAACTATTGCTGTTAAGCTTCTGAATTATTGAGAGGTGTGTATCCCAACGTAATATTCATACCACTTTTTAGAATTTCAAAAACGCGGCTACCTTCGGCGCTGTGGCCGAACAAATTTTGGCTACATCGCGCCAAAACACAGGCGCTTTCGAGAAGCTTGAAGGCAAGGCAACCTCTCCATGTAGTTCACGTAACTCGTCGAAACAGCCAAAATTGGTTGGGCCGTAGCGCCGAGCATAAGGCGTTTTGGAAATTCTGAAAATTGATGTGAAAACTAAATACAGTGGGCTACACGCCTCACAGTAATTAAGCAGCCTAACAGCAATAGTTAAAAAGTTAACTATTCAGTATTAGTTAAGCGCCCTGGTGTTAGCACGTCTTAGCTGTATTTTGATCTAGAACACCACTGACAATGCTATGCTGAAAAAAGCACTGTTCTAAAACAAAGCGCCCATTTTTTTAAT
This sequence comes from Amblyomma mixtum, assembly GCF_055824585.1. Classification (NCBI taxonomy): domain Eukaryota; kingdom Metazoa; phylum Arthropoda; class Arachnida; order Ixodida; family Ixodidae; genus Amblyomma; species Amblyomma mixtum. Next base: position 83,115,107 of record NC_143021.1, read on the forward strand.
CATGCAAAGTCATAGGCGAAACACCCTGTATTTTTACCGGCTTATTTAGAGTGAATTATTATTGCCAAACGGACATATTCTGGGCCTTGTCACAGCCGAGTGTCTGTGGAGCCCTTTCACAGAAGAAATATTGAAATCAACAAAACAGAACAAAAGTGATGATATATATCGAGAAATAAAAATAAGCAAGTGACGCCTGCGTGTATTATTTCCTCCTAACACACGCCCCCACCTGAAGACGACGAAGGCACGCGTAAAGGGTGGCCACATGACAGTGAAAGGGAGCCACCCGCGGGTCGTCGTTAGATGTGCGCATCACAGCCAATCACTAAACGCCGCTGCATAAGAAGCATCTTCCTGCCTCCCACGGCTTATAAAGCGCGGAATGCGATACAGCTCGCACGCTGAAGCAAAACACTATTCAGTCATAGAGTTTTCCCTATAATTTGCTCTCCATAGTTTTCGGAGGCATAACATGCAGCTATAAGGTTGCATTCAGATAGCAAGAATAAGAAATTCGCACTGCACAGATTATAAAACCTGTTTCAGACATTGCCCCTGTGTATATGAAAAATGCAAATGTTCCAAAAATGGAACATGGAAGAAACCATGCTTAGTGGAACGTGGAAGAAATGATGCTTAGTCATTTTAAATGTGGCTACAGTTTTTCAAGAGTGTTTTAGACGCCATACATGAACTGTCAATAGGAATTTTTGCCTTTGAAATGCTGTTTCACAGTGCGGCGTTTAAAAGCTTAATGAACCTCAGGAGTACTTCCTCCTCCAGGGTATTTTCTTGTTCGTGTTTGAGCTATCCTGTTCGCGTTTTATTTCACAGTGACACTACAATGCTTATTTATTTATTTGTACCTCAAAGGTCCCTTTACTGGGTATTGCATGAGGGGTGGGCGTGGACTACGGCAATACATGTGATTTTACAGGACATTTTTTATGGTGATCTGTCTGTTAACAAGGCGATGTGGGCGGAAAGGTCGTTCCAGTCCAGGGTTGTTCGCAGAAAAAATGATTTCTGAAATGTTTTAGTATGGGCGCGCTCGGAATAAACTGCTTTTGGATGGCTGTGATGGGATAACCGATGGGCTGGGCGGATGAAGATGTTGTCCGGAGGCAAGGTATTAAAAAATCTGTGACATCGGCAAGGGCGTGCTAGTTTACAGCGGGAAGGTAAATGATAGAGAACAAGTTGGGACTTAACTTCAGTGACGCTAGTGTGATAGTAGTAGTTAGAAAGTATGAATCTAGCCGCGCAACTTCGGACAGATTCGAGCAAATGGGTTAGGTTAGCTTGATGAGCATCGAATATGGAATTAGCATACTTTAGTTTGGGTCTGACAAGTGCGACCTAGGCGATATTTCATGAGTTTTGTTTGCTTTGTGTTGCGATGCCTGTCTATATATTCAATTCTGATTGATTGTCTGACTTATTATTTTTTTTCTCTATACATATGCTTGTCATTTTTTGTACTGAAAAATGCTTGAATGTGCCCCTCCTGCTATGACCATGCATGGTCCGCAGTATTTCAAATAAATATAGTTCTTCAGTAGGGGGCGCTAAGGCAAGGTCACGGCGTAAGTAGCCAAGAGTGCGGTTAGCAGAGTTAGCAATTTGATTTTGATGCATGCATCAAGATAGGTCTCGGGAAAAGTTAGTGCCTAGGTACTTAATTGTGTCGGTTACGTTTAAAGGACAGTCGTAAGGGCGGTAAGTGGGAGCTTGGTACTTGCGACGGCGGTGAAGAGACAGCAAAGAGATTTTGTTGACACTTATTTTCATGAGCCAGGTATCGCACCAATCTTGTATTTTAAAGAGGTCGTTCTGGAGAGCGCTAACGCCAGACAGGTTATTTATGGGGCGGTACACTACGCAATCATCAGCGAAAAGCCAGATTTCAGATGTAATGTTAAGGGGCAGGTCATTAATATGGATAAGGAAGAGACGGCAACCCAGTACAGTGCCTTGAGGAACACCCAACAGGAGGCTGGAAAAGGCAGATGAATAAGAGTTGGCAACTGCGAACGGCAGACGATTGGTGAGAAATTCGCTGATCCAGTTGAATACACATGGGTCCAAGTTAAGGCAAGAAAGTTTTAGCACTAAACGACAATGGGGAACTTTATCGAAAGCTTTATCGAAGAGAGCGTCAATAGGTGTGTAAAGTCTAGATTTGAGTGAGTGTCATGAAGAAAAAGAGCGAGTTGCGTTTCACAGGAGTGGCCTTAACGGAAGCCATGCTGATTAGGATGAAAGAAGTTAACGGATGACAGAAAATTGGCTACCTGTGAATAGATAACATGCTCCATTATTTTAGAACAAACACTAGTGATAGGATACAGGATGACAGTTATTTGTACACGATCGGTTACCTTTTTTGAAGACAGGAACTACCTTCCCGACATTTCAGTCCGCGGGAATGGAACCGGAGGATAGCGACTCCTGAAATAACTGACAAAATGACGCAACTAATGTGTTTATTGTTTACTACTTTAGCGTTTATACCGTCGACTCCCGTTGAGGATAAGTTCTTTAGTTTGTCAAAGACGTTCGAATACCCTTTGGATCAAACTTAATACATTTCACTCGAGGATGCGCACAAGGTGGTGGTGATGGGAGGTTGGCAAAACTCTCGTCGGTGAAAACACTGCAAAATACATCATTCAGAAGAATTGCAACGTCGCTTTCATGTACAGGGTAACCACCTCTACGGCACAAGGAAGTTCTGTTTGAGAAGCAAGGATTAATTGTTTTACAAAATCTTTTCGGGTCACTGCGTAACACAGAGGGCAAGGTGTCATTGTAAAAGTTGTGTTTAGTGTGCCGTAGCAATTTATTGCATTCATTAGCAGTGTAGAAATACTTATTCCATACAGTGTCGGTATTAGATTGTTTTGCAGAACGGCAGTCTTTTTTCTTGTTTTTCAACTGCTTCAGTGTTGTATTGAACCATGGCGACTGAGTATGCTCTGTTATTGTAATACTAGGAATGTATTTTGCAATTAGGCGTAGCACTTTTTTTTTAAAGTTGCCAGTTGCTCTCCACCGGGCGTTCGTGATAGCTAGTACTGAAGTTGTCTGAAAAGGTTGTTAGCTCGGTTGTCATACCTGCGTAGTGTAGTGCTTGTGATGCCCCCCCCCCCCCCCCTCCTGCCTAAGTGGATTAAGGCAGCGGACTTCCTTGACCGGAGGTGTCCACGGTGGCCGCGGCTAAGGTCGAAAACCGGCGGAGGCCGAAGATGCGAAGGGGGCTGGCTAGGGCATTGGCAGCTGCGGATACAGCTGCGGAAGCAGCGGCGTCAGTTGGCCGAGTCTACCCTCGGGTCGCCGGACGACGGAGTGGTGCAAGGTGATGCTGCTGCTGTTAATTAAAAGACGGCTGTGTCTTCGACAGAGGCCTCGTGTTTTGGACATCCGGCGGGGAAGCACGAGGACGTTCATTCACCTGCTGGTAGACTGCGGGAGATTCATTTCCCGCAGTGTTTGATTACTCAGCATCTACGCCTTCCCATCGAACGAGCTGCGAGAGAGCGGGAGAGCCCAGCACCGCCCCTACCGTGGGTGGTACCAACAGTGTCCACAACTGCCCATCTGATTGGACGTCATTCTTCGAACTTTATTCCCCAGTCAGGGATCTGGGGAATACGAAGCCTATTTAACGGGATGTAGTTTGGTGGCCGAGAGACTCCCGTTAGTGAAGAAGCTCCCTTCCACTGAGAGTCACTCTCAGTCGCTCTTTTATAAATCATGTAAATAGCCTGTATGAAGTTTCTTCCTTGTTGTTCACTTCGTAACCCCGTCTGCGGCCTTCTTCGTCCCTCCTCAGGCCCGACCACGCTACCCGATCCAAATAGTAGTCACTTGTATCGTAAAGTGTTAAAATTTTTTTGTTTTGTTTCCTTTGAGCGTACTGGAGTGCATAGAGCATATTATAATATGATCATTTGGAAAATGGGGAAAGGTGAGCGCAGAAAAGATATCGGCATGCGTTATTAGAATGAGATCGAGTTTACTGGATGAATGGTCATTAGTGCGTGTAGGTTCTGCGACTAGTTGCGTTAGGCCAAATGAAGGCACGTGCCCAGAAATTCACTCTCATGGTTGTTTCTGGATAGTGTGTTAGCGGAGCCAATCCAGTTTATCGATGGGAAATTAAAATCACCGAAAAGAAGTACAGGTTTGTTTTCATACATTGGGGTTAAAGCATGCAAAGAATCGTGGAATGAGGAACTGAACGTACTCTCATTAGACGAGGGTAGATGACATACACCGATGAGCATGCGTGGAACTGTGGCATCATACCCAAATCATTTCTAGCGGAGTTAATAAGTCTACAAGCGTGCAACGCAATGTTCAGTTAGCAGCAATAAGAACACCACCGCCCCGTGCAATTTCGATCTTTGCGAAAGAAATCAAAATTGTGAAATCAAGGTAGGATCTCAGAATCTGTTGTCTATTGTTGTCGATTGGAATAGACGATTGGATTCAGTGAGAGAGAGAGAGAGAGAGACTCTTTAATGAAGAGCAGAGAATTTAGCCGGCGTTTAAAGATCGCTGGCATGCTACTCTGCGTAGGGAGGGGAATTTGGGAGATAAAGACAGGAGAGCAGAGTGGAAGAGGTAAAAAAAAAACGAAGATAAAATGCGGCCATGAAATGGGTACTAAGGATGCAATGGCGAGTATTGATGTAACCTATGGAGTGATGGAGTGCAGTGACCCCTCTTTATGCCCAAGCAGATGTGCCTCTTCTTTCCCACAGACGAAAAGAAAAACGACTCTGTTTTATTGTGTAATAAATGGTTTAGTCTTGGTTAAGAAAGAACAATACATTAACGAAGCAAAGACACGCGTCACTCCAAATAAACATAATAAACACGTCCAGGTAGAAAATTTTTTTTAAGACTGCTTTAAATGCTCTTTTTTTCCTGCCACATCGTCCGATTGGAACAGCCTTCCTAACCACGTTGTGAATGCCCAATCCCGAGAGCAATTTGCTACCCTCATGTGCAAATATTTAACGCAGGAGTGCACATAATTTGTACATTACATTGACTGTATTTTGTGAACTGTGTTTGACTGTACTGGCTGTTTTATCGTACTGGCCTGCGTTTATAAATTTTGATGTCGTACCCACTCCTATCTTAGTCCAGCAGGACTGATAGTATGTACAAATATCAGTGAAGCCACGTTTTGGTAAGCAAAACCAGATCGCTCGAAGATGAGATGAGGCCGCATATATTATCGCGCTTGGGTATAATGCTGCGAATATTAGAATACAAGAATTACATCGGTGAGAGGTTAGTCTTGATGACTTCGCGTCGCTCATACACATGGCGCTAGGATTTCCGTTCAACAACTACGTGGGCGGTGTGGTCATAAATGTACGTTTTTTAGTTAGCGATGTTTGCTAAAATGATGAGCACACGCCATTAAAAAGCAGCTTAAAATCCAGTGTTGCATTTTCCCGCACGAGCACAGAAATGAACTCATGCTTAAAATGATATTTGGGCGACGGAAAGCTCTTCGAGCAGCTGCTCAAATGAAGTGACAATAAACCTTCACAACACAGGCTCTCATTTAATGTGACTGCTTCAAGCAATTCACAGCAAGTTCAAACGAGGCCGCCAGGCTCGGCGGTCTTCACGGAGACAGGGCGGCGGCGACTGACGATGCAGCGGCCTCTGCCATCGATGCTCGCCATCCTGCCACGTGTGCCTTGGCTGTGGTTCCCGTGGTACCGACCTGCGTTATTTAGAGAGCGCAGTAGTTGGTGCAAAGCTGACTGACATGTATTCCCCAAGCTCTGCCAAAGTATGGCCCCAAAGACTGTCCCTCATCGGCCACTAAGCTAACAAAACAGACTGCATGGCTAGTCGACCCCGGAATCAAACTTGGGACTGCACAATTGTAAGATCGGCGCTGCTCGGACTGAGCTGGAGACCCATTAGCGTCGCTCTAGAAAGCGGGCGCTGCCGGTGGGCATTCTGGGAGGCCGGGCTTTGTAGCGGGAAAGGCGGCGGTGAGCAAGAGACTAGATGACCACAATGTAAAAAATCTGCACCCTTGATTGTGCATTTCCATGTCTACAACTTCCACCCTCCCAAAAGGGTGCAAAGTGTGCTTGTCACACCCATACATAAAGGATGGAATCATAACAGTTACACCATTTTTCGGACTCCTTTACAGGTTCATAGGTTTCGACTGCTTTAAAAGGCACTGATCCTTTTTTTTTTGCGTGCACTCTTGGAGGGAATCTAAACATTCCCAACGAAAAGTTGCCGACGACCTTTCTAACTTCGCACAACAGTTACAGCATCCCCGACTATAATTATAATACTCAGATGTGTCTTTCACGACAAGTCTCGACCTGTTTGCTGTGGAGTCACATTTGTAATGTCTGCATGATGTTCACGGCGTGATTTTTCTGACTACATTCAAAAAAGAAAAAAAAATCTAGAAGAGTGCGGTGAGGGGCTAGTTGGTATGACATTATGAGAACAAAAAGTAACTGCGCAAAAGGACGGGACAAGAGAAAGAGAACCACACGGGACAAACGCAGACTGACAACTGATTTATTCAGTCAGTTTTCAAACGCTTCAAACCGTCAGTATTCAAACGCTTTGCTGCTGAAGGAAAGAGGAGTTGGTGGAATAAATCAGTTGTCAGTCTGCGTTTGTCCCGTGTGGTTCTCTTTCTCTTGTCCCGTCCTTTTGCGCAGTTATTTTTTGTTCTCATAAAAAAAAGCTTGCTAAAGGATGCCAATCTTCAGCAAACCCGCTGCACAGTACACGATGCTAGCATGTACCCCGTACTTTTGCCAAAGGAACACAAACAGGTATAAGAGTACCTGAAATCAGTCATACAAAGTTAATCAGGTGGCAGAGTGCAACATAAAAGACGCCACTGCTGCACGCAATACTTACTTGCCATGACGCGCATACTTTCTTCAAGTTTATATAAGCCATTTTGGCGAGCCCGTATTGCGGGTGAATGATCCGAGCACTTCAGCTAAAATAATTCCGTTAATTATCACATTATGGAGGCACAAATCGCAGTCATAGCTGCTCGCATAAAACCTGCAGCTGTCATTTAATGAAAAGCTCCAAGAGCTCACATCGTTTTAATAGCAAACTTGACTGAACTATTCCCAGTCAACCCCGTATATACGTGGTAGGTCCGAGTAAGGTCCAAATCTCCAGTGCCAGGCTGGGATGTATAGTGCGCATCCCTAGGACGTCCACATCCGGATATACGCATCGGAGAGTCTATGTACGTCCGAGGGACATTCGTTACCGGATGTGTGTATGTCCGTAAATATCCCTCTAGTGACGTGAACTTAGGGCATGGCATGTATATTTTGTTTTTTCTCAGACAAAAAATTGAAAAGAAATTCTAGTTTGCAAATGACACAATTCACGCGATAACATTTCTATCAGAAATTAGTGTAATATTCAGATTAATTAAGATCACTCGAATATGGTGCTGATGTGAAAGAACCTGAATTAAACTAATCGCGTGACTTTCTGGCGCCAGTGCTCATAATGAACGCCATTTTCTCCTCCAACATTCCTTCGAGGTAGACGAGAGGTGTAGCCACGCATGCAGCCTTCCATGAAAGCACAACCGACTAAACTCCTACCAGAGACCGCGGCAGAGCGACAGGCCTAAAAATCGATCCAATCCAATCCGTCAGTCAACAGTTTCGACGCGATCGTCTCGTTGTTTTTCGCCTCGTGGTGCTCCTTTCAACCTTTACTTTTGCTCCAATGTGCGCTTTGTATGTTCTGCGGTCGCTTGGCAAATGTGATGTGTCACCTACGCGCTCGAAAAGACTTTCTTCTGCACCTAAAGCCCTCGTGAAAAAGCTCCGGTGCTGTACTGCACCTAGCCCCTTGCTGAGACGCTGATGTTTTGTTGCTTCGGATGAAAGAAGCGGCCTGGTGTTATCACTTGCGAGGTAAGTAACTGTGCCTGCAAATTACGTTCAGGAATCTTGAGGGTATGCTGAATAAGTTAGCCGAAAGGAGAAGACAGATATCCTCAGAATGTTCTTTTCCGCAAAAACTCATAAACCCGGTTGTCCCCTCAGAGCCGTTGTAACCAAGAGCGGTACATGGCAAAAAACTGTCGGCCAGTTCTTGAACGATCTCTAGACACTTCACTTCTTCACTTCACTTTATTCACTTTAAAGACCCCCTTCAGGGGGTATTACATAAGGGGTAAGACACCGCCCGACGACCCCTTTGGCGTCCAGACCTCAATGAGTGTGGCGGACTTCGTTACACCCAGTACACCCATGAGTGCCACCTCTGCCATGTCCGTGGACATTGAGGACTTATTCTATTCCACACAAGAAGCTGCTTGAGAGTGTGCGTGACCTCATCGAATGCAGAGGTGCGGTTTCTTTTCAAAACAATTCGTGCCTGTCTGTGAGCTCTTTTCTTGAACTTTTAACGTGTTACCTGTCATGTACTCTTGTGGAGCATGATGACCGTAGGTATATAGTTTATGGTTTATGGGGGTTCAACCTCCCAAAGCGACTAAGGCTATGAGGGACGCCGTAGTGGAGGGCTCCGGAAATTTCGACCACCTGGGGTCCTTTAACGTGCACTGACATCGCACAGTATACGGGCCTCTAGAATTTCTGGTTTGGTTTGGTTTATGGCGTTTAACGTCCCAAAGCGACTAAGGCTATGAGAGACGCCGTAGTGGAGGGCTCCGGAAATTTCGACCACCTGGGGTTCTTTAACGTGCACTGACATCGCACAGTACACGGGCCTCTAGAATTTCTCCTCCAAAGAAATTCTAGCCGCCGCGGCCGGGATCGAACCCGCGTCTTTTGGGTCAGCAGCCGAGCACCATAGCCGCTGAGCCACCGCGGCGGCTCCCGTAGGTATATACAGAAGCAAGGTGTCCTTATTGGCTCGAGTAAAGCTCTCGTTTGTGCCACATACTTTTATCCGCTTTTGACAATTTATTGTTTGACAAGCTCACCAATGCTCGGGTGGTTAAAATTTTTAGGTATGTAGACGATTTTTTAATCCTTTTAGAACTAACCCCACATGACGCCGCCGACTTGGCCGCTAGTGACATTTTATCTTTCTTTAATGAGACTTCAACTGACTTGAGCTTCACTCATGAGCTGCCACAAGATAACAGGATCAGGTTTTTAGATTTGTTACTCAGCTTTTCTGACGACGGCCACGTTTGGTGGAAATAGGCTCTTCGAACTACGAAAGGCCTGTTGCCTTACACCTCGTCGCATTCTAAACTAGTGAAAAGGGAAATAGCCAACCTCTGCCTAGGTAATGCCGTGCGAAAAAGTTGTCCACCTGTCCTGCAGGATAGCTTCTCTGAACAAGACTGTCGCCTGCGGTCAGCAGGCTACCCTGAGCAGGTTTTGATCTCTGTTGCAGAATCACTTTCCCATAAGCTTAAGTTACAGCACAAACCTCAAAACGATGTGGCGAGTCAGGAAATGAGACCCGCTGTAATTCCTTACATGCAGAAAGTCTCGCATAATATCAAAAAGGTGGCAATGAAATACGGAGTGAATGCTGTTTTCAGCGCCCACAAAACTTTCGTCTTTGTGTGCCCGCACCTCTGCCAAGGAGAGTACAAGAAAGCTATGTAATACGAAACACCAAACTATGTTAACCAGATGCACTAGTAATGTTATGTACTCGCTCCCCCTGTCATGTGGAAAAGCTTATACCGGCCAGACGGGCCAATGCATTAATGACGGGTTAAGACAGCACCGCACGTCACTGCAGCCAGATAACACAGCTAATCTGCCAAAGCATTGTAACAAGTGTCAGAACTGCACTCCCTTGTTAAATAAGGTGAGAGTCATCGGCCGCGGAGAAAAGCAGATAGCGCGGGAGATATTGGAAGCATTTAAGGTTAAGAAGTTAGGCTCTGATTGCGTCAGCGACACTTCGGTAAAATTTTCATCTAGAGAGTTTCAGTATATCAGTGGGACTTATTTTTCACGAGCAAGAAAACTTCATCAACCGATAACTTGATTTTTTAAGCATGAAATGCTTTTAGCTCCCGTTGTCGGCAGTGTGGTGAAGTCACGCCGAGACCGAGAGCCATCATCCGGGCACTGAAATCCACTAAATTCCAGTCATCCGGGCTCTGAAACGAGAACATCCGGGCACCGTACGAGACTTCACGAGATTTAACGAGACTCTCTAAGCCCTCCTACGCGACCGGCATGCAAGCGCCGGTTGGTCTCCAAACGAGTCACAAAAAATAACTGCTGCCAGTGCCTTCTCAATGTTTATCAAGATATCAGTCGAGCTGTGCGTTTGATAATGCACGGAATTATAATTTCCGATTTCTGATAACGCGTGCAAAAAGCACATAAATGCCACGATACACTTCGTTGTCATACGTGATCTCTTAGGGGCTTCGCGCATCGAAGCAAAGCCGCGCAGGCGCACAGGGGCCCGGGGGAGAAGCGCTGCGTTCAAAGGGCAAGGCATCGCGCCGAACGGGTGGTGGCGTTCCTCCCTTCCTTTACGGTGCGGTTCGGGTGTCCACCGAGATGGCAGAGAATTACTGCGCCATTTCCTTTCCTCAAAAACCTTGCGTTCAAATGGCAAGGCATCGCGCTGAACGGGTGGTGGCGTTCCTCCCTTCCTGTACGGTGCGGGTCGGGTGTCCACCGAGATGGCATTAGGCCCGTAAACATTTCATGCTTACTCTACTCTCGGTTACGGGAGAGGCACAGATTTTTCACTTTTCCTATGTAGGCATGAGTCTGCTTATGGACATGTGCGCCCTGCTCTACTCGAGACTTTCAGGAAATCAAATATTCAGTTGCGTTCCAGCACTGTCCACGTGTATTTCTTCGCCGTGTGAACGCGTCCTGTTTTGCTGGTTTTCTATTCGTTTTTTAAGTTCAGGATGTTGCTGTTGGATGAGTGAAGCGCATTAACGCAGCTATACTCTATTACACAACTTATTTGCACTGGAGTGGAAGTTGTGTTTGCTCGCGCTTGCGAAAAGAGTTGAGACGGGGTGTACTTGCATGGCGTGAATCTTAAAGGGGCTCTGAAAGCGGCTCTAATAAATGTTTGGTATGCGTGGGTTGTTAAAGCACGCCGCTTCACGAATATTGTCCAGCAAGAATTTTTTTTAATGCGCTTTGTAGAAATTATAAGCTGTCCGTAGTGAAAAATTTGAATTTCAGCGCCTTCGCCGCTTTCCCTCTCCTCTCGTCACTTTTCGCACGCTGGAAGGTCGGCGCTCTTCCGCCGGCCCCACCTCCGGGGGCGGAGCTTCCTGACCTGCTTGAGCTAAGCGACTTATCACCTGCCTGACATCTGAAACAATCTAACCAATAGCCGCCTCTCATCTTGTATACGCAGATGCGAGCGACGGAGGAGGGTGCGAGCATGACAAAGACGCCGTGAAGGGCTCGCCAACTTTCTCGCGTGATTGTGGGTTCTCTGCTGCGTGTAGCAGTGTATTATTTGGCTCGGGTTTTCGTGGCAACACAATGCAGTGATTGAGCGAGTTGATATGCTCTCCTCGGAAGGTGTTTCAGAGCCCCTTTTAAGGCAGTTGACCAAGTGTCACTTGTACTATTGGGCCGAAATGAAACGCGAACACAGGAGCGCGTGACCTGCGGTTAATTTCGGTTCAGCTCGCGTCGTCCAGCAGCTTCTGCAATAAGCTGCTGACGTGTGCACTAGGTTTGTGGCTTCTTCTGCCTCGGTATGGCGATCCCGTCTAGCACGGCGCCAATCGCCGACGCCATTACTCCGGTACCGGCGAGCGGGATGACGCTGCTCCTTCCAACAACCGAGTTACTGCTTGATGCAGTGATAAAGTTTCGACCGCCTAATGAGCTCAGTTGTGAACGGGCAAGCGGTGATCGCTTCGGCGAGATGTCGAAGGCTCGGGCCGATCTTCTGTGTATGCGTGAAACAAAATGCAAATTGTTGAGGTAAACGTTCCGAAGCGGCGCAGAGGCTATGACTGATGCCGTAGTGGAGGGCTCTGTTTAATTTAGTTCACTTAAGCTTCTTTAACGTGCGCTTACGTCACACAGCACGCTGTAGTTTTATCATTTCGCCTGCAATGAAATACGGCCGCCGCCACCTGGATTGAACTGGCGACGTTGGTATTGGCAGCCAATTGCCCAAGCCACTGAGCCACCGCGAAGGGCATATGCGTTAAACAATTTCAGCGCAAGGAACAGAAGTTGACAGCCTTTTTGTGCCCCGCTGCGATGGCTCAGTAGTTACGGCGCTCGGCTGCTGACCCGAAAGACACGGTTTCGATCCCGGTCGCGGCGGCCGAATTTCGATGGCGGCGAAATTCTAGAGCCATTCACTACGACGTCCCTCATAGCCTGAGTCGCTTTGGGACATTAAACCTGAATAAACCAAACCAAACCTTTTTGCAGGCCTGCTATGGTAAAAACAGGGAGTGTCAACTAGGACTGTATACAACCCCGGCCCCGATTGTAAATTTGTTGTACAAGTTTATTATAGGGAGGGTGGCTGTGAAGTGAAGGCCTCGAGTGCTTGCGATATTGGTTAATATATTGTAAGGAGATAGCGCCACCCAGCGGCGTTCGTGAGGAGAAGACAAAGCACGAGGAGCGCGTGCTGAGGGGTACGCCGGGACAGGTCGAACAGGATTACGTGGCAGAGAAGAGAAGAGCGCGGTGGGCGACGGACGTGGACGAGTTCTGCTGGCTCCCCGAGTTCCGGGCTTGGGCCTTAGCCGCAGACGTCCGGGCCACCAGACCTGGACATCCATCGTCGAGAGCCTCAACCACCAGGCCCAGGCGCCACTCTTCTCCGTCCATCCGTCAGCTGCTCCACACAGGCCGCCTCTGGCGCCTACGTGACCTTTTTCCGGGATACCAGACCTGGGAACCGTGCCGGGAGCCCACGAACGCTGACGCTGCGGTAGCCTTACATCGACGTTGGAACGCCAAGAGACTCCTTGACTACCCGACACCCAGCCAGTCCTCTCCGCTCGTTGCTCGAATAAGACAAGTAGTGTGACTTTCCTCTTTGACTCTTTTTTCTGCATTTTTCGTAAGCACCTTGTTCTGTTTCCCCGTGTGTTTTTCCCGTGTGTTGTTGCGTTGTTCTCATGTTCCTTTCCTTTTTTTCTCGCTCATATTGAAATTGGTTTCCTTTTTGATAAAATCCGCCTCGTTTATTGTTTGTACTTTTGTGTTTCTTTAAAATAAGACCTGCAATCTCACAGAGTCCTCACAAATTTGGCGTCCACTACGACAGGACGAGGTCGGTTTTTATTTATTTGCCTGTTGTGTTAATTTAGGAACAATATGAGCGCTTCAGATTTGGTTGCTTTAGGCGAGCGCATGGGCTTGTGCGGCGCGGAGTTACGAGCGTGGGTGGAGGACGAGCTTCGTAAGGCACGGGAAGAGAGAGCCGCTGAGCGTGAAGCTGCGAAGCAGAAATTGGAATTAGAGGCACGGAATGTAGAGGCTGAGCGAGAGGCTGCGAAGGAACGCTTGGAGTTAGAGGCGCGGAACTTGCAGCTACAAATAAGGCTCATGGAGGGTGGCGCAAATCCTCCGAGTGACCGTGGAGAGCGTAGCGTCTCATCGACCAGCTCCATTAACCCGCACAGCCTCATACCACAGTTCAATGAAGCGCGGGATGACCTCGATGCCTACTTAAAGAGGTTTGAACATGTGGCCACGGGGCAGGGTTGGCCAAAAGAAAAGTGGGCAACGGCGTTGAGCTTGTGCCTTGGTGGCGAAGCACTTAGGGTCTTCGGTCGGCTCTCGCCTGAGGATTCCGTGGATTATGATAAAGCGAAGCTTGCCTTGCTTCAGAGGTTTAGGTTCACCGCGGAAGGGTACCGAGAGAAGTTTCGCCAGAGCAAGCCCCAGGATGGAGAAACGGCCTCGCAATATGCTGCCAGGTTGTTTAGCTTCTTTGACCGTTGGGTCGAGATGCGGGGAGCAGGCCGCACTTTTGAGGTGGTTCGCGAGATGGTCGTGAGCGAGCAATTTCTGAACAACTGTCATTCTCGTTTAGCCCTTTTCTTACGTGAGCGGGAGGGCAAGACAGTTGCCAAGCTGGCGGAGGCTGCCGATCATTTTCTTGAAGCACAGCGGCAAAATAACTTGTTGTTCTTCAAAGAACAGGGGGAGCATACGATGAATAAAGCCAAGGACGAGGTTTCAGGTTCACAATCTCGCCTGCGGTGTTTTCTTTGCGAGAAGACTGGGCACAAGGCGGCGGATTGTCGGACGAAGCCGAAGCAATCGTATTGCACCTGGTGCCGCGAGGTAGGACATGATGCCCAGTCGTGCAAGGCTAAGAGGCCAGGAGACCGTGAGGAGTCCGCCTGTTGCATGACACCTCGATATTCACATCCCGATAGCACTGCAGTGGTAACGCGCGTAGAGGGCCAGTTGGGGGAGATGGTCTGTCCTTCCAACCCGGTGGAAACTGCTATGCCCGTGGGGTACGGTGAGGTGTTCGGCCAGCCTGGTTCGGTATTACGGGATACGGGCAGCACCGGTATTGTTGTGCGTGAGTCTCTTGTACCGCCAGCGGCACTAACAGGGAAAAAGGCTACATTATTCTTGGCCAATGGGACCCGTGTAGAAGTTCCGGAAGCGGAGGTGGTGATTTCTTCTCATTACTTCTCGGGTAAGGCCATCGCGCGCTGCTTGTCTACACCCTTATACGACATTATAATAGGCAATGTCCCCGGGGCTAAACCTCCATTCCCGGTTGACCCGCCAGTTCTCACTGATCAGGCAGTTTCCCTTGCCATGACGGGTGCGGTCGATGTTCCTTCCCTTATGGTGACAGCAAAGGTTTCAGAGAGTAGTAAAAGCCCCACTCTGAACACACTCCACTTGTCACGGCCGGAGTTTCGCCTCAAACAGGAAGAAGACCCGACCTTAGAGGTGTGTCGCAGAAAGTTGGGGCAAATATTTCATGGCAAGGGACAGACCACCCACTCTTTTGACACAGCTGACGGTGTTCTTTTCCGAACGTACCAAGTGTGTCCTGGCCGAGTCGTTAAGCAAACGGTGGTACCGAAGGGCTTACGCACGCAAGTTCTTAAGTTGGCACATAAGAGTGCATTATCCGGCCATCATGGAATACGGCAAACAATAGCTAGGGTGCTCAGTGAGTTTTACTGGCCCGGTGTACAGGCTGACATTAAGAGTTATGTCAGATCGTGTGACATGTGTCAGCAGACTGTGTCGAAGGCAAGGGAGAACAGAGTGAATAACATCATAGGACGGGAACATGTAGAATCATGGTGGAAACCGAGGTCGGTTTGGAGAAAACGGTTTCACAAAGGAAAACGGAAGTACTAGCCGGATAAGTTCTCGCGACGGTGAAGTGGTTCGATGTGAACAATGGAATACGGAAGAATGTAGCCCACACCTGTTCTTGTTGGAATTGTTTTTGTTTGTTCATGTTTGTTTTTGAGTGTCGGCTATCTACTTTTTATGCTTTCCGTGTTTCTTCGCCCTCTATGGACGCTTTACGTTGACTTTCCATGGGCTCTCTGTGCTGTGTGTGCGAAGGTCTGTGAACGCTTCGAACATTGACGACCGTCGTATTGTGTGTGATGTGTAGTGTGCGCGCTGTGGTGCGGTGTTCTGTGTTGCGATCGTCGAACGCGTCTGGTGTCGCTCTCCTGAAGTCGAGTTCTTTCCCTTGGAAAAAACTTCCGAAGAGGGGGCCTTCTGTAAGGAGATAGCGCCACCCAGCGGCGTTCGTGAGGAGAAGACAAAGCACGAGGAGCGCGTGCTGAGGGGTACGCCGGGACAGGTCGAACAGGATTACGTGGCAGAGAAGAGAAGAGCGCGGTGGGCGACGGACGTGGACGAGTTCTGCTGGCTCCCCGAGTTCCGGGCTTGGGCCTTAGCCGCAGACGTCCGGGCCACCAGACCTGGACATCCATCGTCGAGAGCCTCAACCACCAGGCCCAGGCGCCACTCTTCTCCGTCCATCCGTCAGCTGCTCCACACAGGCCGCCTCTGGCGCCTACGTGACCTTTTTCCGGGATACCAGACCTGGGAACCGTGCCGGGAGCCCACGAACGCTGACGCTGCGGTAGCCTTACATCGACGTTGGAACGCCAAGAGACTCCTTGACTACCCGACACCCAGCCAGTCCTCTCCGCTCGTTGCTCGAATAAGACAAGTAGTGTGACTTTCCTCTTTGACTCTTTTTTCTGCATTTTTCGTAAGCACCTTGTTCTGTTTCCCCGTGTGTTTTTCCCGTGTGTTGTTGCGTTGTTCTCATGTTCCTTTCCTTTTTTTCTCGCTCATATTGAAATTGGTTTCCTTTTTGATAAAATCCGCCTCGTTTATTGTTTGTACTTTTGTGTTTCTTTAAAATAAGACCTGCAATCTCACAGAGTCCTCACATATATTCAAGATATTTTAATTTCTAAAAACTAGGAGCATTACCCGAGCTACTTGCGGTGCCTTTTTTGGCGCGTGTTTGCCCGCGTTCGCAAGCCTACCACGACGCTCCGGAAGCCAGTTCGTCGCGCGTCTCTACACTGCACACACACACCATGCAGGTACACGAGGTGTCGGTGTAATGTCAGGACTGTGCGTGTTGTGCAGTGATGCGCGACTGATTTTTTATTATTTTCTTACTGCCTTCGCAGTGTGGATGTAGCCCGCCTGCGGAGTGTATTGGTACCTAAATTATGCCATGTCATGGAAAGAACAGGTATACGTTGAAAATAATGTAAAATTTGTCTACCTTCACAGCTTATCTACTTGTTTCAATGTTAGGCTCGATGTTAGGAATGGATGTTTCCAACCATCTACTGCACAGTACTTGTCACTGTGCAGTAGCATCGTTTAGGAAAGCTGAAGTGCTGTGATAAATTCGCCGCTTCGGTGGCTCAGTGGTTACGGCGCTCGGCTGTTTCACATGTTTCACAACATGTTTCACACAAGTTTCAAACATGTTTCAGCAGGAACATGTTTGACGATCAGGTATTGCTACCGAGGTTAACACGGACTAATTTCACAAATGCTGCATACTCACATCAGAAAGTGACGTCGCTGTGCACCACTGAATTTTTATAGAGTAAATAATCCTTTTTTTTTTCTCCTTCAAATACCACTTTTTTTTGTCTGCATTGTTTTTGTATTCTTAATCTAAGCTGTTTGAATTTTTAAGCTTTTCTATTAACGCTGTATTGTTGTTGTTGTTTTTTTACTGTGCTTCAAAAATTGTCTGTATTTTTGTTTCTCTGTTTTCTGCACTTTTGATTTTGAACAAAGTGCCATCAAAGTGTTTCGTGTGTCCCCCCATGTAATACCCTCCCCGGACGGCCTTTAGGGTAATTGAATAAATAAATGAGTAAATAAATAAATGTTCATGCCCAGATGGCACAGTGCTGAGCAAGGTAGCAGGACCATGTATGGCACCCCTAGAGATGTCCCTGAATTGTGAGCAGACTTCTCTTCCTTACTCCTGTGGAGCTCTGGATCATAAAATATGTTGTTAGTGCCGGCTGTAAACTTCATGGGCGAACCTTGTGGCTAGAGTTGTTTCGAGTAAGGACATGTTTTTCTGCATCGTGACATTTATTGTTATGTTGACAAAGTGGAGTACAGGTTGCTCTCGCATATTTTATTTCCTTGGCCTTGCAGTATGGATGCGACTGACTTATGCCCGTATATTACGTGCAGAGTAAGCAGCAGCGTGCAGGTAAGTTTGAACTGCAGTGCAAGTTTCTTCCTCTCATATAATCGATGCTTTCTTTTTCTTTGCTCTGTGCAGTGGAGGGTATCTGGCTGCAGTGCACTTGTACATTCAGTTTCAGTTTATTTCCCGAAAAAAACTTCTGGTGGGACACCTGGACTAAAAGCTGCTTTTGTCAGCTTGACGAGGCCCAGGGCCCAGCATACAAGGCAGGGCAAGTCATACAGACATTGAAAAACAGCAGAATAAAGGGACATAAAGATGAGTTGTGGAAAGGTGAGTTGTGGAAAGATGAGTTGTTGATCAATATGAGTTGTGGAACCTTATTAGGACGCTACCAGACAGCAAACCACCAGGCTACGATAAGATTAGACTGCGTGATTTGCGAAACAATTACTCCAAACTTAACGATGTAATTTTACATATACTTAATGGGTGTTTCAAGACAGGAGAAATACCATCAGGTCTGAAGATCTCAGTACTAAGACCCATCTACAAGTCGGGAAAAAAGACAGATCAAACCAATTACAGACCAATTGCCATACTACCAGTCATTAGCATCCTGATGGAAAAAATTGTGCACCAATATATGACATGTTTTTGTGAGAACTATTCTTGTTTGAGTACTACACAGTATGGTTTCCGTCGTAATATTGATTGAGCTTCTCGAAGATTGCTGTGATTTTATCAATGGTAACTTGGATGTTAATCAATGTGTTTTTGGATTATTTTTGGATTTATTGAAAGCATTCGATACCGTGGAGCACTCTGTTTTGTTAAGTAAGTTGGAAAGTATTGGATTCCGTGGTCCATACCAACAATTTTTTGCAAGTTACCTTTCGCACCGTAAGCAAGTAGTGAAAATTAAAGAATCATTTAGTACTTTTTCTGATATTCAGTACAGCGTTCCACAAGGTTCTGTTTTGGGACTCTTTTTGTTTAATATTTATGTAAATGATACGGTTAACCTAACATTAAATGCAAAATTATTTCAGTATGCCGATTATTTCAGTAGCTTTAGTGATATCCCATGAATCAAGCCCACTCGCACTGAAGTTACTTCAGTACGATATCAATAAAATAGTAGACTGGTTATCTGGAAATCAAATATACATAAACATAAACAAAACTGTGTTAATATGTTTCACAAATCCGCACAAGAATGTTGATCTTACCCAGTCGGTTCTACTGCATGGTAGCAACTGTGCCAATTGCGAATGTTCGCCACTACCCTACTCGAGCAGTGTTAAATATTTTGGCCTATATCTTGATTCCAACATGTGTTGGTCTTCCCAAATTGACTATTTATTAAAACGACTCCGTGCTCTTTCTGTCCAGCTTTATCGTATAAAATACACTACACCTATAAACTTGCGTCAGACTGTGTATAGATCTTTAGGAGAATCTATCCTTAGATATGGTGTTTCAGAGTATGGTTCTTGTGCACCTTGTAAGATTAAGAAGGTAGATAGTTTCCTGTGCAGAATCTCCACTAATTTATTGTATGGCACTGCTCACGAGAAGTCCGACCATAACACCAGAATGGTTAAAGCAGGAGTTATTCCTCTGCATGACTTGTACTTGCCGGTGGTAGTTCTGAGAAATTACTTTTCAGCACAGTTTAAACAGCCAGATAAAAAACCAGAGTCACTTAGGCACATAGCGCGTTATAAAGTTCCCAGGGTTTACACACATTATGGTAAAAGGACACGACAGTTCTATATACCCTACTATTTTAACAAACTACCTGCTGAGGTGTTTGGTTGTGATTCGTTGACGGCTGTCAAATCCGGACTGCAAGCGTGGTTTGAAAGTTTCAAAGAAAGGAAATCCTGAGTTGCTTTGTAATTTCTATCTTGTTTTTGAAATTTGTGTTCCATTTATTAACTGCAGATTTTCTTTGCTTTACATAATTATCAATCGCTAAATTTGTTGACTGAACTATATGTAATATTTCGGCGTTGTGTTATTGCTTTTTTTTTCTTCTTTATGGATTGTAAATTGTGCAATTTCAGCGTTTTGTATTGACCGCATGCTGTTGTGACTGCCGTGGCCCACCCACAAGCGCTTGTGCTTCTGCGGGCACACGCTATGTACTGTGTATATATATCTTGCAATAAAATTCCTGTATGTATTGCTTTTTTTGTTTTTGTGTATGGGGTTTAACGTCCCAAAGCGACTAAGGCTATGAGAGACGCCGTAGTGGAGGGCTCCGGAAATTTCGACCACCTGGAGTTCTTTAACGTGCACTGACATCACACAGTACACGGGCCTCTAGAATTTCTCCTCCAAAGAAATTCAACCGCCGCGGCCGGGTTCGAACCCGCGTCTTTCGGGTCAGCAGTCGAGCACCATAACCACTGAGCCACCGCGGCGGCATTCCTGTATGTATGTATGTATGTATGTATGTATGTATGTATGTATGTATGTATGTATGTATGTATGTATGTATGTATGTATGTATGTATGTATGTATGTATGTATGTATGTATGTATTATGTAAAAATATCAATACTTAAGCACACAGCACAGATAGAGGTGTAAAATGCATTAACAAGTAGAAACGTGTGTACAGTTTTGAAGTAATGTAAAAACTGAAAAAAAAACATACATATGGATGATTTAAACACATTCAAAATCAAAATAAATAACATCAGTCCAACACGAGACAGAAAAAAACAGTGCACAAGAAAATAACAAACAGTTTATATAATGTGGTTACAATGGTTGGGTGATGTGGAAAAAAAAGAAAATATAAAGAAAAATATTTGGGAGAATGGAAAATAGCTATTCACCAGAACATCTATACGGATTGATGGATAAAAACTTGCGGTTTGCAAATGCTTGGGAGAAAATTATTTCTGTACTGTGCTGTTAGCCCAAGTTTAATTAAAAGCCTAGAATCTTCAGGGGACATCGATACTCACTCTTATTGAACAAGTTTGAGCTGAATGCCTATCGAGGCAATGTAAAAACAAATATTTTTCTGGAAATCCACATCCCACAAACTTTTCTTTATGCCTGTACCTTGTGCCGAGAAACTGAGTCATCAGGTAGGTTGCCAGTTGTGTGGTAAGGATCCCTACTCTCACAATTTTTTAGACCTTCAGCATGGATGTGACTGCCTCTGAAAGTAGCTAGAGTGTCTTGCACTGTAAACACATTGTTCATGCACTGGCACAAAGCTGTCTGCAGTAGGGTGTATCTTGTCTTTTATTTTTGCAATGCTTTTTGGTGAAGCAAAGTATATTGTATTTCAAGAAATGTTTTCACCTCCGTTGGTTACTACTTAACAGTTGTTCAAGATATAATCGTAGCTAGAGATGCCTAACCTTGAACTATTTGTTGCAGAAACCACCGTGATGAAATATATTACAGTCTACGGAACACTGCACTCCTTACACACCTGCCCATCGGCTCTGAGTACATGAACGGCTTTTATAGTTTGATACAACTCAAGAACGCAGCGGCGAATGCCCCTAGGCCTTCTAGCTGGTGCCACGTTGATCAGTTCTCAGACGTCGTGCCTATCTCCTTAACGTGAAATCCAGGAGGCTGGCACATACCTCCGTAAAATGGGATTAATCGTCACGTCATAAAAACCAGTCGAAGCCATTGGCTGGAGGGCCTGTGTTCAGGGGCGTTCGCTGCTGCGTTCTTGAGTTGTATCCTACTATAGTGACAAAAGTTCATATTATATGTAGGGAACATACCAGCCTCTGTTATGTTCCACTAATTCTTAACAAGCTTCCTAATGAAATGTTTTATGCGAAGCATACTACTTTAGCTACCACTTCAGCCCTTCACCGTGGTTATGCGCCTCCAAATCACGTGATACATGACGTCACACCACGTGACACGATGACGTCACGACAGTAGAGAAACGGGTGCCCACCTCGCGCCGTCGCTGTGGTTGTGCGCCTCCAAATCACGTGATACATGACGTCACACCACGTGACACGATGACGTCACGACAGTGGAGAAACGGGCGCCCACCTCGCGCCGTCGCTGTGGTTGTGCGCCTCCAAATCACGTGATACATGACGTCGCACCACATGACACGATGACGTCACGACAGTGGAGAAACGGGGGCCCACCTCGCTCCGTCGCTGTGGTTGTGCGCCTCCAAATCAAGTGACACGATGATGCCACACCACGTGACACGATGACGTCACGGCAGTGGAGAAACGGGGGCCCACCTCGCGCCGTCGCTGTGGTTGTGCGCCTCCAAATCACGTGATACATGACGTCACACCACGTGACACGATGACGTCACGGCAGTGGAGAAACGGGGGCCCACCTCGCGCCGTCGCTGTGGTTGTGCGCCTCCAAATTACGCGACACGATGATGTTTCGCATTCTCCAGGCTTAACCAAGTTAAGCCTCAGCAATTTTTTTGCTTAATACGTGCTGAGGAGTAAATTTGTCTATTTCTAAATTCTTCCATCCATAATAGTCCTAACTGCAAACTGTCCCGTGCTGATTTTCTCCGTGCCTTTACACGCGTAATGAAGACTACGGGCCTACGCGCGAGCCGCACGGCCATCGCCTGGTACACGCTCTTGGCTGGACTAGCTCTGCGGTACCGGACCCCACAAGGTGTTTTGGTCCGTTTTAAAATCAAGATTTCCTGAAGTCTTCGGCGGTCCGGCTATCAGAAAACTCCGCGCCGAACAGCGCTTGCGTGCGCGGTCTCAGCAGGTCGGCAAAAATTTTACGAGTTACATCGAGGATGACGTCGACCTGTGCAAAAGAGCGTTATTAAAGAATAAAGTTGGGCTAGTTGGTGCTTTTGATCCACAGACTGCGACATATTACTGCAGGCAACCCGGTTGAGGGCTGCCTGTAGTACTTTGATCTAAACATCAGCTGTAATGATCATTCTGTCTGCTGGGCGGAGGGTTGTCAAAGAGGTAAGGCATGGACGTAAGTCAACACGCCTCAGCAGTGATGGTCCGCAAGGACGTCCGGCGTGTGTGCCCTACATGCACGGCCTGTCCCATCACCTCGAAAAGGTGGCGGGAAAGTGCGGCGTACGCGTCGTTTTTTCGGCGCCGCTCAAAATGTCCAGGATGTGCCGCATGGTGAACAGC
Organism: Amblyomma mixtum; assembly: GCF_055824585.1. Taxonomy (NCBI): domain Eukaryota; kingdom Metazoa; phylum Arthropoda; class Arachnida; order Ixodida; family Ixodidae; genus Amblyomma; species Amblyomma mixtum. The sequence goes on from NC_143021.1 coordinate 83,137,921, forward strand.
ACCAAGGAAGCCATAGCCTGTGGAACCAAGCACGCCACGAGGTTTGTTAACTGCATCATTGGAGTGGCCTACCTCATACCGATGTCTTGTGGCAAGTGCTGCATAGGCCAGACGGGCCAGTGCCTGAATGAAAGGCTGCGGAAGCATCGAACAACACTCGCAGCTCTGATGGGAGGTGGCCATTTGGCGGCCCATTGCCGCAAGTGCAAAACAAAGAAAGATGGCGAAATAGAGGAGGAAGAGTGCACCCCTCTCTTTCGCAGCACTCGAATGCTGAAACGGTTCGACAAGCAGGTCGATAGGGAAATTTTTGAGGCATTTTTTATCGATAAAGCAGGAGAGAACCGCGTGAGCACCCCTTCAATAGCCCTCACGAGTAAAGCAATTGCGTGCCTGGCAAAAAGCACGCGCTTCAATCTATTGTGATTTAACGTTTTCTTTTTGTACTCTATGTTTCGGCGATATCCAGCGATCGTGTTAATCAAATGTCTTCTGTATTGAGCAGGCGCAGATGTGCATAGTGGTTTCTTCACATACGTGTACAATAAACGGCAGTTGAAGTCTATCGTCTGTCCTGTGTGTTTATGCTGTCTGTCTTTTGTGTGTATTTTAACGCTATGTCGCAGTCTGTGGTGCAAAAGAGTGAACGCACATATGTCAGAAGCCGACAAGATCAGGCGTATTCTCAAGGGCATCGCTGACGACGCATTTCAGATGTTGCCAGCGCGAGACCTGCGTACCGTCGCGGAAGTCGTCACCCTATGCCAGAGTTTCGGCAAACTATGCAAACTATAGGGCTCTGACTCACGAACGCATCACGCCCGTCGAGTCGCTTGCTGGCCTTACCGATGCATGCGACCAGTCATCGCTCCTGTCGCGCATCAAGAGCTTCATCCGTGAAGAAGTTGCTCGAAAGCTCTCACTTATTTCATGCCATCGAATCTGCGCCAGATTATTCAAGAACAGGTCACTGAGGCTCTTCCGCAAGCTACCTCTCCCGGCCCCGCTGACATATGCGGACGTTGTTGCGAGACCTCGACCACCTACCACGCTCCGCCTCCTGGGCCCGTTCGAGAGCCCGCTGCTTTATTCGACCGCCTGCGCAAATGTGACCCTCCTGGCGCACGCCTGATATTATCCGACCGCCTGCTCAACTAGGAAACTCCTGACGCACGCCTGATAATCGCCCGATCTGCTATTTTTGCGGTTTGCCCGGTCACGTGGCACGGCTTTGCCATCGAGGCATGATCGTCTCCCGAGCGCCTCCCGAAGGTTCCGGCTGCTGGCCCCAGCGCCAGTATTCACCTTCTGCCGAGCCGCCCCTGAGCCGTTCTCTGTCGTCTGATCACACCGCCCTCTCCGGACGCCGTTCGCCTTTTCCTCGTCGGCACTCCATCTCGCCAATGCGACGGTGTCCCTCGACAACTCAGGAGGAAAACTAGGTGCCGCAGTTCCTGAGGCGAGAACTGCGCAGTCGTCGAAATTTGAAAGGCCTCGTTTGTCTGCCGCTAACTTAACTGAAGTTTCTGTAGAGGGAGTATCTGTGATGGCGCTTGTCGACACCGGTGCTGCGGTCTCTGTCATGGATGCAGCGCTTTGCCACTGTTTGAGGAAAGTGAAGTCTCCCTCTCTGGCCTGTCGTTGCGAACTGCAAGCGCGCACCTCATACAGGCGTCCGCAGCGTGTACAGCTCGAATAGTCAACAAGACATCTTATATATGCTCGAGTTCATCGTTCTGCCTTCATGTTCGCATGCGATTATCTTGGGCTTAGTGTGCTGTCCCCAGTCCAGTTTGAATTTCCCGCTCGGGCGCCGGCTTCATCTGCAAACACTGGACTCCTCACATCCGCTACCTTTCTCTTCCTTCTCCCCATGCGCCTTCGCTCTCACCCGCGTGCTTTCCCCTGTTTACAGCTTCCGCCTGTTTCTTTCGTTCCTTCTACCGCTCTGCACGACCATGGCAGCACCGCGTTTTTGCAAGTTGTAGATGCCTGGATAAATGTTCGATTTTCCTTGTGTTTGCGACCTGTCATCTATCTGAGGAGTGGCCGCAGCCCCAACGCGTGCCACGGAATCGGAATAGTAAAAACGCGATGAACGTCGAGTCGGTGTCTCGCGCGCTCTTCAAGCACCTAGGCTTAGGCGGCTCCGCTGGCTGGCTCCGTGCTTCAGAAGTTCTGTTTTCACATCACAGCCACTGACGTCATGGCATCACAAGACCGCAAGTGCTCAAGTGAGTACGGACCAATCTCATCTTGCATGCTCTGAGTAGACAGCAAGCTCTGTGCAGTCACGGCATTCGTCGCGCTCAGCTCGTTCGGAGCGTTCTGCAGTCTCGACAACGCCAAGCATCCTCGCCGCCAGAGCAACAGCGGAGGCCGCCGCGGCGCGAATACAGGCTTCTTTAAAGAAGAAAGAGGCCGCAGTGAAACTGGAGAAGGCCAGACTGGAAGAACAAGAGAAAAGTGCAGCAGCCGCAATCGAGCGCAGGAAAACCGTGTTGGACACAGAGTTACAAGTCATGCAGTTGGAAAGAGAAGCGGCCCCCGCGGAAGCGTAAGCGAACGTCCTGGAGGCTGCCGTAGGTCAGCACGGCGGGGAGAATCACATCTGTCGGACTGTCTCCGAGGCATCCGAAGACCGCGCTCAACGTTCTTTTGACTACGTGCTTGACCAGGCTCACGTGCGCATCGGACCGCGCCAGCAATCGCAGCAGCATGACAGCGAGGAGCATTACGTCTGTCAGAACGCCAATTAAAGACCTGAAGACCGCGCTCCATGCACACCAAGCGCTCGCAACCAAGGCATCACGCAGAACATTGCTCGTCAGCAGGCCGATGAAGCTAACGCTCCTGAACTGACCGCCATGGCAAAGTATCTTATTCGGCGCGACCTTGTGCGTACCTCGCTTACGAAGTTCGACGACTGCCCTGAAAACTACCTGTCGTGGAAATCTACGTTCAAGGGAATGACTCGGACTCTCGAAGTCACGGCAAGCGAGGAATTCGACCTTCTCGTGAAATGGCTTGGGACCGAGTCGTCAAGCTACGCAAAGAGGATACGTTCAGTGCACGTCGACAGCCCAGGGGCCGCGTTAAAGGTAGTTTGGGAAAGACTTGAGGAATGCTATGGTCGCCCAGAAATTATAGAAGAGGCCATCTTCAGAAGAATTCCGAGCTTCACCAGACTGTCCGACAAAGACACCCAGAAATTGAGAGAGCCGGGGGACTTGCTCCTTGAAGTTGAGGCTGCAAAATGTGACCCTCACCTGAGTCGGTTCTATCTGCACACAGCAAGAGGGGTAAACCCCATTGTAGAAAAGCTGCCCCAGCGCTTGCAAGACATACGGATCGCGAAAGTCTCGAAGTACAAACAAAATCATCAGGTCGCCTTTACCCCTTTCTCGTTCTTTGCCAGCTTTATCAGAGACCAAGCGAAAACGAGAAACCATCCTAGCATCAAACTCAACTCCGCAAGCAGCACCCCTTCAAGGCTCAAAAGAGTGGACAGATGGGCAACGAATGACACCACGAGAAGAACGCCCATCTCAGTGCAACTGACGGACGTGGAAGCAAGTACCGACCATCTGCCCTCAAACGCATCAAAGAAGTGACGTGATACAACCAAGTATTGTCCTCTGCACAGGAAGCCTCACCGCCTCCGGAAGTGCCGTGCATTCAGGGAAAAGCCTCTGGATGAACGAAAGTCTCTGCTGAAAAATTATGGGATATGCTTCAGGTTCTGCACTTCGACAGACCACTTTGCAAGAGACTGGAAAACTGTTCTCAAATGTGACGATTGTGGCAGCGATAGGCATGCAACGGCGCTTCATGTTGGAACTGTCAGCCACAAGCCTCCTGTAGCTCATAACGATGCTGAAGATGCAAGTCTAGACCAGGATTCTGCACTTGAAGTGTCATCTATGTGTAGAGAGGTTTGCGGTCAAAGCAACGGTGGCAAATCCTGCTCTAAGATCTGCTTGGTGAAAGTTAGTCATCCGACTCAGCCTCACAAGTCTGCAAGAATGTATGCCATTTTAGACAGCCAGAGTAACAGGTCCCTTGCCAGAACAGAGTTCTTCGACATTTTCGGACTCAATTTTCACAGTTCCCCCTACACACTAAGGACATGTGCTGCAACTACAGAGGCAATACGAAGAAGAGCGTCTGGCTTTCTCATAGAAGACATTCATGGCTCCGTGAAGGTACCCTTGCCAACACTTATCGAATGTAACGAAATGCCTAACAACAGGACAAAGATTCTAACACCGGAAGTCGCATTGCATCACCCTCATCTCAGAGCTGTGGCTAAATTGCCTAACAACAGGACAAAGATTCTAACACCGGAAGTCGCATTGCATCACCCTCATCTCAGAGCTGTGGCTAAATTCATTCCTTGTTTCGACCCAGAGGCCAAGATTCTGCTTCTCCTCGGGAGAGACATTCTCAGAATACACAAGGTTCGACAACAGCGCAACGGATCGGCTGATGCGCCATTTGCTCAGAAATTGGATCTGGGATGGGTCATCGTAGGAAATGTCTGCGTAAGTCGAAGTCGCACACCGGACTGTGTCAGCAACCTCAAAACAAACGTCCTCGAAAATGGACGTCCCTCCCTTTTCGAGCCATGTGAGAATCATTTCCTGGTCAAGGAGAAGCTCACTGGCTAGCAAGGGTCGACACACTGCTCCAACCAGCTCAGCACGCTGCTAGGAAACACAGCTATGACGATGGGATTGCTGAAACGCTGTTCCAGACAACGGAGGACGACAACAGACCTTCCCTTTCTGTCGAGGACAGGAAGTTCTCGAAGCTGATGGACGAAGAGTTCTCAAAGGACAAATCCAACAGTTTGGTAGCACCTCTCCCCCTTCGTTCTCCAAGGCCTTGGCTTCCGAATAACAAATGCTTGGCCGAGTCGCACCTCACTGCTGTCCAATGGACCTTGAAGAGAAAGCCAGAACTGAGGGAACAATTCACGAGCTTCATGGACAAGATGTTCAAGAATGGCCACGCTGAGGAAGCTCCACCGGTTCAAGAAGGAGAAGAGTGTTGGTACCTCCCCATCTTTGGTGTTTGTCACCCACGAAAACCCAGCGAAACACGAGTTGTATTCGACTCCAGTGCACAGTTCAAAGGCGTGTCTCTAAACAGTGTGCTGCTTACTGGTCCAGACTTGATCAACAGCCTGCTCGGAGTACTCATCCGATTCCGGAAGGAAACTGTGGCCAGAACTGTGGACATTTAGCACATGTTCTACTGCTTCCTGGTACGAGATGACCACCGAAATTATCTAAGTTTTCTGTGGTTCTGCAACAACATCATCTACAGTGACCTGCTAGAGTACCGAATGAAGGTACATGTGTTTAGAAACAGCCCTTCACCAGCAGTTGCAACCTATGGGCTGCGGAGAACAGCACGAGAACGAGAGGAAGAATTTGGTAGCGACGTCAGGCAGTTCATCGAGAGAGATTTCTATGTGGACGATGGGTTGAAGTCTCTCTCTGCAGACAAAGAAGCTATCAGCCTAATACGTCGCACACAACAGATGTTGGCCGCGTCAAACCTCCAGCTTCATAAAATAGCCTCTAACTGCCCTACAGTGTTGGAGGCGTTTCCAGACAAAGACCGTGCCAAAGATTTGAAAGATCTTGACTTGTGCAATGGCACACCACCAATCCAATGCAGTCTGGGAGTTTCTTGGAACCTAAAGGAGTACCTTGGTTTGGGCTAGTTGGTAACAGTTATTCGAAAACATAGCAGAAAAAGGACACGGACGACACAGAAGTGGACAGTGGATAGCGCCTGTCCTGTCCACTTCTGTGTCGTCCGTGTCCTTTTTGTGCTATGTTTTCGAAGAAATGAAGAAGGATGTCTTCACATTTACGACTCCAATCTAAGAGAAGCCATTGACGGGTTTGTTGCTCCAGTCATTGTTCAAGGGAAGTCCCTCCTCCCAGAGCTAGTCGTTGAGACATGCGACTGGGACTGTCCACTTCCTGAGGACAAGAGGGCCGCGTGGGAGACGTGGAAAGACTCCTTGCAAGTACTCGAGCAGCTGGACATACCTCGCACCTATTTCCCTGCCTCACTCACTACCGCACAGCGCAAGGAACTGCACCTATTCTCCGACGCATCAACCAAGGCTGTGGCTTCAGTGGCTTACCTCACAGTGACATATCCAGATGGTGCGTGTCACGTTGGGTTCGTCATAGGAAAGGCTAAGCTAGCACCACATCCGGAACACACTATCCCAAGGCTTGAACTGTGCGGCGCGGTGTTAGCAGTGGAGCTAGCAGAGCTCAGCAGTCGTGAAATAGATATGGAACTTGATGCTGTACATTTCTACACTGACAGCAAAGTGTTCCTAGGTTACATACATAATGAGACTCTGAGGTTTTATGTGTACGTCAGTAACAGGGTAGAACGCATCAGGAGCTCTACACGACCAGAGCAATGGCACTACGTTCCTTCAGACATGAACCCTGCGGACCTCGGAACAAGGTCTGTGCCAGCAGCACAAATGGCAGGATCGGCCTGGCTGACAGGCCCAGAGTTTTTGTATCATCAAGAACACTGCTCGCGGGTATTCAATGGCAAGTTTGACTTGGTCGATGCTGATTCTGGCACGGAGGTGCGGCCCCAGGCAAATGTTCTCGCAACCAGCGTAGACGTGAAAGAACTCGGCAGCAGGCGGTTCGAGTGCTTCTCAAGTTGGATTGAGCTGACTCGCGCAGTTGCAATGTTCGTGCAACTGGTGAGCAAATTTCAGGGCACCTCTCAAAACAAGTCATGCTGGCCGCATAACAGCTCATCTCAACAACTACGGCCTTTTACAGAACACCTAGCGTGAGTGAAAGCAGTCATTATTCTGTCTGTCCAGAAAGAAGCCTTTTCAGAAGAGTTGAAAAGCTTGCAACAAGGTAAGCGACTTCTGAAGTCAAGCTCTCTGTGGAGACTGGACCCATGGGTTGATGCCGGCGGTCTTTTGAGGATTGGTGGCCGACTAGAGAGAGCCAACCATTTCGACCAGCAAGAGCGGAAGCCCATCATCATGCCAGGGTGACTCCACGTCAGCACCCTGATTGTGCGGCATCACCATGAGCAGGTAAAACATCAAGGACGCTACTTCACTGAGGGAGCAGTCAGGGCAGCTGGGTTCTGGATCGGAGCTAAGCGTAGCATCGCCTCATACATTCACAGTTGTGTTACGTGTTGCAAGCTCAGAGGAAGGCAGCTACAGCAGAAGATGGCAGACCTGCCTGCAGAAAGGCTAAGCACCGGGCCACCTTTCACTTATGTCGGACTAGATGTATTTGGCCCGTGGCAAGTCATGTCTCGTCGGACCAGAGGCGGTGAGGCCAACAGCGCTGTTCATATCGAAGTGATCGAGAGCATGGGCACCTAAAGTTTTATTAATGCTCTCCGGAGATTCTTTGCCATAAGGAGCCCGGCAAAGCGACTGAGGTCCGATTGCGGGACGAATTTTGTTGGAGCGTGCTCAGAACTAAAACTGAACACTAGTGGCCCAGAAAACGAGAAGCTAGGAACATTCCTGTCAGACCATGGATGCACTTGGGAATACAACCCCCCTCATGCTTCTCACATGGGAGGAGTGTGGGAGAGGATGATAGGAATCACACGGCAAATTTTGGACTCCATGCTTCTTGAGAATGCGTCTCGTCGCCTTACGAAGTCTCGGCAACCTTCTTGGGGGGGGGGGGGGGGGGGGGAGTCTCGGGGATCATAAATTCGCGACCTCTCGTTCCTGTCTCAAAGGACCCTGAGTCCTGGGAAGTGCTGACTCCTGCGACGCTTCTAACCCAGAAAGTCGGCGGCAACACAGTGCCACCAGTCTTCAGTGAAAAGGATATGTATCGGCGACGGTGGTGGCAGGTGCAGTGGCTTGCCGACGCCTTTTGGTGCCGCTGGCGACGCGAGTTTTTTACCACCCTGCAGAGTCGTCGTAAATGGCACGGCCCAACTCGAAATCTCAAGGCAGGTGGCCTCGTGCTCCTGAGAGAAAGCCAGGGTCATCGCAACGAGTGGCATAGGGGACTCATTGTGAACGCCATCGCGAGTGCGGACGGCAAGGTGCGAAAGGTCGAGATCAAGACAGCAACATGGGTAGTGATAAAGACGTTTCTCTGTCCTGTGATTGAGACAGTCCTGCTTATTCCGTGCGAGGACTGAACACGTCACATAGTGGTTATATGTAAAACCAGACGGGGAGTGTGCTGTCCCGAGTCCAGTTTGAATTTCCCGCCGGGGCGCCGGCTTCATCTCCAAACAATGGACTCCTCACATCCGCTTCCTTCCTCTTCCTTCTCCACATGCGCCTTCACTCTCATCTGCGTGCTTTCCCCCTCTTTACAGCTCCCGCCCGTATCTTCCGTTCCTTCTACCGCACTGCACGACTGTGGCAGCACCGCATTTTTAAAAGTTGTAAATGCCTGGATAAATGTTCGATTTTCCTTGTGTTTGCGACCTGTCATCTATCTGAGGAGTGGCCGCAGCCCCAACGCGTGCCATGGAATCAGAATATTTGGACTTCCTATCGCTCCACGACGCGTATTGACTGTGCTTGAGCTAAAGTAGCGCTCTCTACGCTCTTAATCGCGTAACCTTTATGTACATCTTTATCAATGTTTAACCTTTATCTTTGAGGTTACACAGCTCAACGTTTTTATGTTTTCCTTCTTTGCAAGGTTTAAAGGTTTACATATTCCTTTACAGAGGTCACAACCTAAATTTATGGCTATGTGGTTCGTGTATACCTTTAAACTTAACCTATAAATCTCATCAAGTGTGTGCCGTATATGTATATATGTATACGTTTAAGCTTTTGTGAGGTTGCCACATTCGGCGAGGAGGATCACGACAGGAGAATGAGTTCAAATAGCGTGTGCAACCATATAGAATTGGAATGGCTTCCTTCAGCATGAGTGGCTTTGTCGTCAGCATTTTTATGCAAGTCAAACACGTTACTGAATCTTTTCACTGTTTTAACTACAAATTGTAGTAATTTAAAGTACAAAAAGCTTTATAATGATTGCGGGACGGTGTGATCAACTTTACAGCTCTCTCAGTGTTTTCTATGAACGATACAAGCGGCTCTGCAGTGCTGCTTGTCATCCCACTGCTTGACGGCGTGCGCGTGTTGTGTGTGTGCGGTATACCTTTGGGATGCCTGTCAGGCAGAGAGACATTTGCGGAACATCACGAGGCCGCTGCAATGAACAGCAGTGTGAGTTCAAACAGTACATGGTGGTGCGTATTGCCGACATGGCCGAGGACAGAATTCAATGCGACTACTGCGACCGCAGCCACAGCAGGATCGCCGATCTCGGCGAGTATAAAGTTTCGTTTTGCAGCAGTTGTCTGTTTTCCAGATTTTCTGCCCTGACAGAGTTGCCTCTCGTTTAAGAAAAATAAGTGTCCTAGAAGCAAGACATTGCAAATTTTCCAGTTGTTTTGTGCTGTATTTTGTTTTCGCCTGATATTGATACGCATATCCCGCACCCAAGTATTACACGTTTTGCTTTCACGGGCGCTCATTGCTTTTGTTGCAGACTATTGAAACGCTCTCAAGTGAGAAGTTTCACGCAGTATGTTTCAACTGATGTGGTGTTTGCAGTGCTGCTTGCGCAAAAAGCGGCGGCCGCCAGCACACTGCTATTGACACCGCATTTATATGCGCTCGCGCCTGGCATGGGATGGAAGTTTTTTGTTCTGTCTGCGGCTCACGTGTCTTGCCTCCCGCGCTCGACGCATCCGCCTTGCCCTTCACGCGTTTCCATGAGTGCAGTAGGGAAAAGATGCTCAAACTGATCGACGTTTAGCAGTTTGCCCCTTCACCTGACAGCCGAGTCCACGAGAACGAAACGAAAGGGATGCTTCAGATGCGGCTCACCGAAGCACTGACTACGCGCACGTGTCAGCTGCTTGTTACCATTGTGAAAATAAAAAAAATGTCTGTGGCATCTGCTCAAGCACAGAGTCTCACTTAGCGGGTAGACTGCTCCGCGTGGCCACAGACCTGCGGACTGCCGTTGAATCACACCCGTTCATGAATCAATGCAGAGTGGCGCACGAGGAGAAGGACCTCGACGTGATGTCATCTGCCCCTTTGCATGAGTTTACTACCGGCTTGGTCGCAATGGTGCTCCGCACTTGCGCAGTCACATGGAGTCTTCTTCACGCTCAGTGTGAATTGAAAATCGAAAATCAAACTATGATATACAGCTTCACACTGAATAATCCAGATGATAAAGTAGTGCATCATGATGAAAATATAATACGTCCACATATCATTTTTCTTTGCTTTGCTATATATTGCCACGTATCATTTTAGTGTCCGTTCGTTCGCGCTCAAGGCCGCAGGAAAGGGGTGTTATCATTTTTATTTGTGACGCGAGAAGCAACCGGACTAATCTCGATTGATCACAGCCATGAAGAGCTGCATCTACATTTTTCTAGATTACTGTACATGATCTTGACCTGTTATCTCGAAGTTTCCTTGGTGGCTTTAAGTTCAGCGATGCCGGGAGCGGCGGGCATTCGTAGTTCGACGACTGACGAGCACGTTTGTTGCTTACGCCGCCGCCGAATGATTCAGTTCTTTTGCGGGCGCAAGTCAGCCCAAATAAAGAGCTTCGTTTCCAAGACTGGTTGGTGTCTCCCTGACCGCTGGACTGCCATCACTACAACGTGACATCTGGTGGAGGTTCTGGGTAGCCTTCCATGTTCCGACACCCCTACAAGTCGTGACGCCCGCCTTCTCAGTCATTCACCGCAGGACCTGAGTCCAGTCCATTTCGCAAGCTGACGTCTGCTAGGGGACGCACCCGAGTTCGGGATTCTGCCGGACCCTACCCGGAAGCGAAAGCCAGTAGCAACGTCCACCATGAGCTTGCCCCAGACGACGACTCCAGTTATTCTTCAGCAGCACCGGGTGCCACCAACCTTCGACGCTTCGCCTGGCGCCGACCCCGAAGAATGGCTAGAACAGTTCGACCGTGTGGCTATATTTAACCAATGGGACGATGCCACGAAATTAAGGTACGTCTTCTTCGCCTTGGACGGACCAGCAAGAATCTCGTTTGAAAATGAGGAAGCTAGTCTCACGAACTGGGAAACCTTCAAGGAGCAGCTTCTGAAGACCTTCACAAACGTCGTGCGAAAGGAGAAAGCCCAGCAGCTGCTACAGTCTCGCATACAACACCCAAACGAGACCGTTGCTGTGTATACTGAGGAGATGAAGCGTCTCTTCCGACGTGCCGACACGAGCATGAAGGAAGAAGAGAAGAGTTAAAGAGGAACTCTTTGCCGGCCTCGTTCGCAACCCACCGAAAACCGTCGCGGAATTCGTAGAAGAGGCATCCACAACGAAAAAAACTCTTGATGCCCGAGCCCGCCAGTATGACCGCCAGCAGCGCATTTTCTCAGCAAGCTGCCTTGAAACCGCTAACAACAATGACCTGCGGGAGGTTATACGTCAAGTTGTGCGCGAAGAGCTCCGACGATTGCTGCCAACGGGAACGCAGCCGCGGCTTACATCACTCACTGACGTCATCCGGGGCGAAGTTCAGCAGGCCTTGGGTGTGACGCCGACCACCACGCAGCCTATGGAGCCCCCAGCTATGACTTACGCCGCAGCTGTGCGCCGTCCTGCACCTCGACGACGGGACTCAAGCCCCTATCGCCCTCAGCCAGCTTCGTTGGACCGCCGCCCTCTCGCCCCAACCCGCCCGTACTACGAGCGTCGCACACAGCCGAGGAAATCCGATGAGTGGAGAACTCCGGAACAGCGCCGCCCACTATGCCTCCACCATAGCGAAGCCGGTCACGTCCTCCGGCACTGCCCATACAGAAGACTGGGCATCCGAGGGTTCTCTTACGACGCTCCACGACCCCGATCCGGCCAGCGACCAGCCGAAATCGAGGAGTTTTTGCGTCGGGAAGGATGCTCATCGTCGAGCCGCCTATCACGTTCCCCGTCGCCATCGTCACCGCGCTTTGTATCCTCTAGCCGAGGTTACGCGATGCGTGGACGCTCCCCCAGCCCCCGATGGTTAACCCTTTATGAGACATGAAGTTGTGAGCAATGCACACCGGCTGTTCAGGGCGGGATTCTTGTTCTTATCAGCTTTTTATGAAATATGCAAATTTTGAGTTCTCTAGAGTTAGCGGTTTTCGAGATAAAAGTGGGACACAGGAGTCCCACCGCACCATGAGTGCGTTTGAGAAAGTGGGACATATGTGTCCCGCTGACCTCTGAAGCACAGTCGCTCAAGAAAAAAAGTAATTTTATTTTGTACAGAAGGGTGCCCATACCAACAACAAAGTATGGAGAATACAAAAGCCTACTTTCTATGATAAAAATCTAAAAAATATTGATCTATGTCCAGCACTCAGTCACTTTCAGAGAATGAACATAGCACAAAAGGGCATAGCACAGGATAGCACAAAAGGGCATTATTTGCAGATTTCGTCAGTAAAAAGAAAGGTTGAAACTTACCCTTCATGGCGAATACCGGTTGAAAAGCGCGCCAAAATCTACTGAAAACCGCACGCAACGCACGCAAGGGGATCGGTTAGCTTGAGGCACAGGTATGTGCTGCCTCCGCTCGGCGCTCTTGTAAAGCGCCATCAAGACAGCTTCTTTGAACATCCACGAGATGGCAGTAAAAGCAAAAACGAAATTGATTCGAGCGGTTTTAACCACAAAAGTCAGTGTAACCACGAAAAAAGTGGGACATATGAGTCGCTAACGATGGATTTGCATCATCCTGATTCTCCGCCCTGTCGGCATGTATTTCATTACCACGTAAGTCGTCCAGGAGTCTAAACACCAGCTCAACTACTTCCTGCATGGACAAGAGACTTCCGTGCATGAAAGAGAATGAAACTACCATCCACCGATGAGCGGCAAAAGAGCTTTAGACTGGATATGCTTCCCGAAATATATGGAAGAGGAATGCTGAATTTGACTATGCAAATTTTTTTTTGCAAACAGTACACACAGGACAAACGAAAATGATGTATAAAGCACATTTAAGAACTAGTCAGTAAAAAGAAAACTTTTGAAACTCGTCGTTCATAATCAACCGGCTGGACAGAGTGCCAAAATCTGCTGAATACAGCATGCACCGCGCGCAAGTAGAACAGTTCGCTTGAGACGCACGCCTGTGTGGTAAGTGTGCCGCTCAATACAACATTGCTATTAAAACAGCTTCCTTGGACATCCAGGAGGTTGCAGTGGAAATTTAAGCGAAATTAATTCATCGGTTTTCAGCTCAAAAAGCAAAACATTACCATGAAAAAAGTGGGACGTATGAGTCCCGCTGTCCCACAAAGGGTTAAACTGAATAAAGCAGCCTCTGGAGGTGAGGTTGCTTCTGAGCGCAAGAACAAATATCCTCCATCGACGAAAACGCAAGACCATGCATCCACTACGACGACAACACCGACGACAACACCGACGACGACGACGACGCGGCCAGACTTGAACCTTATACCACCGCCCAGAGAAGTAACTTTGGAGTACGCCCACCGCAGTCTCACTGCCCGACGAAGCCGAGATCGCACACCGAAGACAACGTGCAATACGAAAACGCGAACAACTCACCTCGAAGTTATGGTTGACGGTCACGCGGTTACTGCCTTGGTGGACACCGGAGCTGACTACTCCGTCATGAGTGGGCCACTCGCTGTCCGACTCAGGAAAGTAACAACTTGGGATGGCCCGCTGATCCGCACCGCAGGTGGTAACCTGATTACGCCGTCAGGACGCTGCACCGCGAGAGTTACTGTAAATGGGAGAACCTATGCTACAACCTTCCTGGTCCTACAGCAATGCTCGCGAGATTTGATTTTGGGAATGGACTTCCTGAATGAACATCGGGCGATTATCGGCCTTCAATCTAAGTCGATCAAGCTTTCCACGGACAAAGCCATATCTGCAGCGACGACAGCGACTCATCACGTTGCCTTAAACGTCCTTGATGAAGCACTGAGCGTGCCGCCCCGATCAAGTGTCGTCGCCTGCATAGGTACAGGAGACATCGAAACTGCCGAAGGCGTCGTCGAAGGGAACACCCAGTTACTCCTGGATCGAGGACTGCGCGTCGCAAGGGGAGTCGCCCAAATCCCGAATGGCCAAGCCCAAGTGCTGCTAACGAACTTCAACGAAGAATACCGGCATCTAAACAAAGGTACAACGATTGCTTTTCTCGACGAGCTGGCAGACATCAGAGACATATTTGCCCTCCCCGACCAACCCGTAGAACCATCTGACCAAGGCCAGCAACCCAGGTTTGATATCAACCCAGCATTACCCTGGAGCAGACAAGACCAAATACGCAGTATTCTTCAAAGATACACCAATTGCTTCTCATCGGCATTGAATGCGCGACGAACCCGGCTTGCCAATCACCGCATTGTCACAGACGAACACGCCCGACCACTGCGGCAGAGCCCCTACCACGTATCGCCGCTGGAACGCCAAGCCATCCGCAAGCAAGTAGAGGAAATGCTACGCGACGACGTCATCCAGCCATCGAAGAGCCCCTGGCAGCACCAGTCGTACTAGTGAAAAAGAAAGACGGCACCCTTCGCTTCTGCGTCGATTACCGCCGCCTGAACAGCATTACGAAGAAGGATGTCTATCCCCTCCCTCGCATCGATGACACATTGGATCGGCTGAGCAACGAGATGTACTTCTCATCGATGGACCTGAAGAGCGGATACTGGCAAATTGAAGTCGACGAAAGAGATCGTGAGAAGACTGCGTTCATCACGCCAGACGGGCTCTTCGAGTTCAAGGTGATGCCATTCGGCCTCTGCTCTGCCCCAGCGACGTTCCAGCGAGTAATGGATACAGTGCTCGCAGGCTTGAAGTGGCAAATTTGTCTAGTCTACTTAGATGACGTTGTTGTCTTCTTCTCAAACTTTGAAGACCATCTAAGAAGGCTTCGGACAGTGCTGGAAACAATCAAGTCTTCAGGCCTAACACTGAAACCAGAGAAGTGCCACTTCGCCTACGAGGAGCTGCTGTTCCTTGGTCACGTCGTAAGCAAGGATGGAGTTCGCCCAGACCCTCAGAAGACGGCTGCGGTCACAGAGTTTCCACAGCCTAATGACAAGAAAGCTATACGCAGATTCCTTGGATTGTGCGCTTATTACCGGCGGTTCGTCAAGAACTTTTCGCGCATCGCTCAAGCTTTGATCAAACTTAAGAGGAAGCTATCAAAGAGCTGAAGCACCGCTTACAGTCCCCTCCTGTGCTCGGGCACTTTGATGAAAACGCTGAAATCGAAATTCATACCGATGGGCTTAGGAGCGGTCCTGGTTCCGAAAAATGGCAGACAGGAGAAAGTTATCGCGTACGCAAGCCGTTCACTGTCGAAAGCCGAAGCCATGGAGGAAGGAAAGAACTGAGGAGAGTCCCTGATGTCACTTTTTGTGAAGCCGCCTGGCAACCGGAAGTTGTCTCGTCTCTCCTCTTCCGTTTTTCTCTCTCCTCACAATCTTCCTTCTCCGCCGAGCTTCGGGGCGGCGGTCGCGCGCGGCCCGGGTAGCGCCGTGTCGTTCGAAACTTCTGAATGTGTTGTGCGTAGTTGTGTTCGCTGCGTCCTCAGAGTGTTTTTGAGACGGCCGTGGCTTGGCAGTGGAGTGTCATAAGTCAGGTTTGGTGTTTCACGCTGCAAGTCACGTGCTCGTGCACGACGTTTCAGTTTCTGAAGTGAGCATTTAGTTTAATCATCTGCTTACGCCAAGCGAAGCGTGCTGCGCAGCGCTCACTTCGTTGAAAAGTAAGCTCCGTCGAAGGAAGTGGGCTGACGCCGTGCACCCTTGGCGTCGTCGCATCTAGTCACTTACGAGTGGCGCAGTACTTACGCTGTTGGTGAGAGACAAGCGCGACATCGAACTGAGGTGCAGCATGCATCTACCGAGTGTGTCATTAAGCGCAGAATTAAGAAGGCTATTAGTAAGGAATCTGCGTGCTGTTGTGAACGTGAATTTCTAACACCGGAACGCTCCCAAGGATGGCGTCCAGGCCTGCGTCTCAGCGAGCCTGCGTCTCAACGAGCCTGCGCGTCGTCTATGTGGACAGTGTTGCGCGTTTGGCCGGTGAGCTACAGAGACGCTCCCCCAAGGACGGCGTCCAAGCCTGCGTCTCTCCGAGCCCGCGCGTCGTCATCGTGGAGCGCGTTGTGCGTTCGGGCCGGACAGTTACCGGAACGCTACCCGGGTTGGCGTTTAAGCCTTGCAGGCCAATCAACCACCAGGACGCTCCTGATTGGACGAAAAGGGGCGGGAGTCTGTGCCGACTCTATTTAAGGGCTCCCGTACACTGCAGCAGAATTTCTTTTGATGTGTGTCTTCTGCAGCACATTTAAAACAAGACCGTAATAAAAATCGCACTCGAGGACTTTCCAGCTCATAAATTGAATTTGTTTGCTTATGTGCACGTGCAACCACTGCAGAACACAGCATTATTCAAAGCCTTGTGTAACAAGGGACGTCTTGGGATAGTGCTGCTGAGCGCACATATGAGCTATTTGATTCATGCGTCTTCATCATGTGCAGTGCACATCCAATGTAGCTTATTTTTCTCTTAGTTCCAAGCATGGTCACCTATTTTCTGCTGGCTATAGTCTAACGAGTGTTGCCGACAAAATATGGAAAGTCTTTGTCTTTCAATGCAGTGGTTTAATATCTTCAATTGTCAAAGTAATGCATTGAGCACAAATGCATATTGGTCAAAAACATTTATTAATGCTCTCTTGACCAACATAAGGAGCCACTGAACACATATGGAGTGTAGTGCTACAATATCAGTGTGTCACTATAAACACTGGTGCCCCACACTGAAAGTAGAACAATTTTTTCGGCTAGTATGCAAGTATGAATGTAAATTGTTGCCTGTCACGTGCAGATATTCTGTTCCGATAGCAAAGTGTTCATAAGAGTGTCCTGCAGACATCTCATCATTTGAAGGACAAAACTTCCCAGTAAACCATAAAACCTCACATAGACATCGGCGAGATATTTACGCTGGACATTAGACACCTCCATTAGACATCCATTTTAGTACCGTTTACGAAAAATCTACGTACCTACAACATGAAAATTGGGGTCCAGTTCACGTTGTAAGTACGTACTGCAGACGTCACGCTCGACATTTAGCAGATATTTGTGAACATGTAAGTACGCCCAGTCTGCGTAGTCTAGACGTCTATATAAAGAGAATATGACTATACATAGATCAATACCCAGGTGAAAATTTCTAACTGGTTCCAGTCCAACTGTTTTAAGGGACACATTTCCAGTTGTTGCAACTGGAAATTTGTTCCTTAAACCAGTTGCGACTGGAACCAGCTGCAATACGAGATGCAGCTGACTCCTGTTACAGTTTCAGATGGAACGGAGACCTACTGCATCCCAGCCACAGACTTCCCTATGGAGTTTTCGGGACGTCCAAGAACTCCAGCTAGCTCAAATACAGTTGAGTAATCGAGTACATGGCCATCACGGGAGCCCAAAACACTGCAGATGACTTCCGAGTGCGTCAGTGTTTTATTGAGCTCGCCGTTTTCACTGAATCTTCTCCTTGAGCATATTCGTCAGGTTTATAGCTGCGGTGGCATCAATACTCTTCTGCCGAGCCCAATAAGTCAGGGTTGCTGCAAAAGAAAGCATAATTGTTCACTTTTATAGGTGGCATGAGAATAGCACAGCAACCACAACAAAAAAAAAACAGTAATTTACGCCACTTTTACCGACGCAAATCGATGAAGCGTCAAAGGTTGCCCTTGCAGCACTAAAAGGCAGTCGTGCTGAGCGGAGTGTGCTTGCACACGCACTTCGGCACACCATCCGAACGCATGCCCACATTTCGGTGGTAGAGGCCAGTTGCATACATCACCAGCCTTTGTTTCAATACACAGCGAGTTTGGCAAAACAGCCAAACGAGTGAGCGTAAAAATAAACGTGCCGATAAATGCGTTAGAATTTTTTCATTACGAACGCAAAAATTGCATAAAATACACTTCAATGAGTAAACTGAGACTGAGTACGCACCAGGAAAGGTCACGATTCCAGCCGGTGAAAACGACTTCTAGTCCCAATTCGTACCGACGGGTCCACTTCGCCGAGTAGTAAAAGCAAGCAAACTGTCTTCCTTCAGCCCCATCAAGGAAAGAACGGTTGAACAATCTCGCCAGCAATAATAAGGGAATAATTAATTCTCTGTCGAGGTTCTTCAAACACAATGTTCCCACGGAACACGATGAGAAATCGCACACGCCGTGCGCTCTACCACTGCCGCCATGGCTGAACCTAGCCTTGTGCGGAGTGTGCGAAACTGACACATATTTTGTATCGTCTCTTTTTTGTACTTAGTAGCAGGCTTGCTGCGGCAAGAAAAATAAGTTAATAATTTTTAAATTGTAGCATATTACTTTTTTCACAGCTGCAATCGCCATGCGCAGTTTGCGCTATTATTGGTAAAATAATTCAGGAGGCACTTTGGCTCTCTAAAGTGCTGCAAGGCGAAGGCGTTTCCTGGCGCAGTTTTTATTTACTTTTTCGTATTTTTATTTTTGCTCCTTTGCTTGTTTTTAGTGTTTTTAGCATTTTTTATTTTTATTTTCATATCCTATTTTATTTAGTTTTTATTTTTGCTTATTTTCTTATTTTTATTTTCCTTTTCTTGACTTTATTCCTTTTATTTTATTTATGAAACCTATGCATTCACTAGATGCGCTTTTATTCATGCTGGAACCTTGGGCCTTCGTGGCGGAGTGGTAGCGCCTCCTCTTCAAATGCCAAAGGCCCTGGTTCGATTCCCACCCTAGGCGCAGTTTCTTATTAAGCAGTGACGCCGAAAGGCGGATAAATCTGCCGATGCGTCTGTCGACACTCCTGCCGACGCGTCTGTCGACACTCCTGCCGACGCGTCTTTCGACAGTCCTGCCGACGCGTCTGTCGACACGGCTGCCGACGCGTCTGTCGACATTCGTGCCGACGCGTCTGTCGACACTCCTGCCGGCGCGTCTGTCGGCACGGCTGCCGACGCGTCTGCTAATGACAGTATGAGGCATTAAAGGCTTTCGCCTTAATACGATACGAACAACAACGCGATGGCGGCATAGACAATTCACCGCGCTTTTCCCGCCGCCGCCTGTCCGCGGCACAGAACAGGCATATGGGCAGCGCATGTAGCATGAAGTCAAGATAACCAATTATCATTAGGGTAACGGGCTGGATTCAGAGAGAATGCAAGCACAGCAGAGGGGATCAGGGCAGGTGGGCAGATGAGGTTTGGAAGTTTGCTGGGATAAGGGGGCCGCCGCTGGCACAGGGTTAACTGGAGAAATTTTTGGCCTGGAGTGGACATGATTACAGTGTTGACATGATAAAAAGCGCTCAAGAAGTTTATTCTCAAGAAATATGAGGTCACACATTCCGCTACACAAATGCCTAAGCTTTCCTCAGTTCAACATTCCAATAGTTAGTTATCATTGCTAGCGCGATTAGCAGATTTAACACATTTTTTAGAAAAATTAACTCCCAAAAATTGAACTGAACCAATTTTTCTACTTTAAATAGTTGGATAAGTTGAATAAAACATGCTTAATCAGAAAAAATGGTTATTATATAGTCCTGGCTGCTAAATAACAAAAAAGTTTTTTAGTGTGTCCTCACTTTTCAGTGTGGTTGAGATAGCTTGCAGGCTGTAGCACAAGGTATAAATTGAATGTAAGAATAGTAATGAAATAACAATGCGAATCCTGACCAAAGTGACTGGCATTTCAAACCAACTGCGTACAGTTGAGTCAGAAACCTGATGCGTGTGCATTCAGATTTGTCTTTTCTACTTCCTGTTACATAGCATCACGCAGGAATGACACAACAAGAAGGAACGATTTATTCAGGCAGCTCCTTTTATAGCCCGCCGGTGAGGTAACGTTGTGATCACGTGGTCATGACAAGGTTTGCCGACGACGCATCACTTCCCGTATTTTTCTTCTTTCTAGGTAGGATAATGTTGCCGTGAAGCGAGCACGAAAAAACACAAAAACACAGGCAGCGCTGGTCATGCCTCCAATTTGTAGTCAACTGCGATTTCCAACTTTAAATGTAGTAAGGCAACACGACATATCAAACGATTGAAAAATATGGAATTCTTAAATTATATATCTCACTTACATACCCAGCACGTGACAAGTAATATCTACGAGGAGTCTAGGTTAAGGCAGATATAATGTCGTGGGTACGTCTCCAGCTCTTCCACGAAAAAAGGTTGGTAGATAAGACGTCTGAGAGATTTTGCTTTGGTACATAGACGTTCAGACTTAATCTGGACATCTATGGGAGGTTTGTGGTTTGCTGGGTTGCTAATATCTGAAAACACGGGATGCCCTGTTGCTAACGCAGTTTAAAAATAGACCATGTATGTTTGATGCAGACAGGCCATAAATAAGCACTAAAGCTAAATATGCAGTGTACAGTCATCCTACTAAACCAAATGATAGTGCAGAGTGAAAATATTGTCACGACCACAGGGGCCGTGCCGTGGAGATAGGCGTCAGGAAGAAGCCAAGACTGGGAGCCTTCTTTTAATTACAGCGCCAGGTTCCAGGACACCGAACAGAACAAGCGCGCCTCGAGAGCCCACCGCCGCTTCGTCGTCGTCTTCGACTCAGCGCGGAGGCCGCGCGGCGCGTTAGGCGCGTGGCATTATTCCCCCCCGCCCCCCTCCCCCCCCCCCCCCCCCCCCCCCGCGAAAGCAAACATCGTCTCGATGTGGAATGGGATATGTACAGAGAGAGGAGGAGGAGCAAAAAAAGAAGAAAAATAGGGGTGAGGTGAACTATACAATGCGCGCTAGATGAAGGCGGCGAGAGCCAAGTTCACACGTGGGGTAAGGGAAGAAAGGTACAAAACGAAGCGTGAACACAACGCTCAGTCACGCGCAAAGTACGGCTTTAAGCGCACTACATGCACGATTTCCGGCCGGTGACGCTGAGGGCCGGCGATCACAGTTCCATGGGGAACAACTTCATAGTTGACGCTGTTCAGGCGGCGCAGGACTCTGTACGGGCCAAAATACCTATTTAAAAGCTTTTCGCACAATCCCTTGCGGCGCACGGGTGTCCACACCCACACGTGATCGCCCGGCTCGTAGTGCACGACCCTGTGCCGAAGGTTATAGCGTCGGGCATCGGCATAGTGTCGGGCATCGGGCATCGGGGCTATAGTGGATTGATGTCTACGTTGGTGACCGCTTCGGTGTCAGCTCCAGGTGTGCCCTCCTCGCAAGCAAAGCATTCGGCCACGTCCTGAACATAGTCGACGTAAGCGATGGCTGTGCCACGAAACAGATGTCGATGCTCATTGCAGAAGTTGGTGACAATATGTATAGTAAAAAAATGTCTCAAAAGGCGTGTACATGAATTGATTACTCTACATGAAAATAGGGGGTGGGGGCACGTCCTCGACTTTTACAGAATAAATCTTGCTGCCATCTGCAAACACAGGACGGCCTGCTACTAATGCAAGAGGCAGAAACCAAGCCAATGTATACAGAGAAAGAGAACGAATTAGCACTGTGAAAAAACATGTGAAAGTTTTCAGACATGAGCAAAGCAATAAAGTGCCGTGCCTGGTTATATTCACCTTAATTGCTCGAAATGCTGCACAAGACTGTTAAAGAAAGCCAAATACTTCTTCACTGGCTGTGGTGATGCAGAGGCTACAGCATTCAGCTGTTTAGCATGAGTTGCAAGTGTTATTTCAGCGTTAGCATTCAAATTTCATTGGAAACAAAAAGCGAAAGTGTCCATGTGTTGACAGTGTTGAGGACCCCAGATGGGCGACATCAATTGGTGATAAGTGTTCAATGTGGCGGCATCTCTTATAGCTACAACACAGCTTCAGGACAAGAACTCCACAAAAAAAGACTTTACACAACTGTGCATACCCAGTCAAAAAAAACCATTGGAACCAATTGGATTTCCAATCGGTTCCAATTGGACGAGTTCAGTTTCCAATTGGTTCCAATTGGAATGGTGTTCCAATTGGAATGGTGTTCCAATTGGATGGTCCAAATGGACTATCCAATTGGACCGTCGGGTTTCCAATTGGTCCCAATTGGAATGGTGTTCCAATTGGATGGTCCAAATGGACTATCCAGTTGGACCATTTGGGTTTCCAATTGGTGAGCCCAATTGATCTTACCCATTGCATCCAATTGGTCCGCCGAACTGCATCCAATTTATCCAATGAATGTTTGCATGTTTGACGAAAAAGGTAGAACTAATATGGTACTTACAATAAGAGCTATCAGCAGCTTAGCCTAATAAATTGTACTCATCACCTACACCACCACTGGAGCTGAAATTAAATTAAATAACTGCGCTCAGTGGGCAAGCACCACCGGCCCCAGCATGAGAGCCTAATAAATTGGGTATATAAGTTGGAGCAGAAGTGTGTTCTCTGGATGTACATATTGAGCTAATGTATTGAGCAGTGTTGCTTGTGTGTGATGTATGTGTGTCTGTTGGCTTTGATTTCCATAAAAGCATGTTAATTTCAATTCCGTAGAAAAATGTTGATTGGCACTACCCAGTAAAAAAAACCATTGGGACCAATTGGTTTTCAGACACCATTGGAACCAATTGGTCTTTCCAATTGGTTTCTAGCCAATTGGTTCCAATGGTGCGCAAAAATCAACTGGTTCCAATTGGAAATCTCAATGGTTTTTTTTGACTGGGTCGAAACGCAGCTAAGCATCGCCGAGAGCGGCTTCATGTTTCTGTGCTGTTTGGCAAGGTGCAAAAGTTCGCTGATCGAAACAATCAGCGCTTCTTCGCGTGTGAACCGCGGTTCCGGAGTGCCACCTTTTTGCGAGATTCATTTCAATGCATCGATCGCTCCGCGTAACGGCACCAAGTATGACGAGCAAAATATCAAATGAGCGGTTATTCGCGGCATTTGAAAACAAATCCTAGATGTGTGCGTAACGTCACGACGCGAGGCATGTAGACTTTAACACGCAAGGCCGAACACATGTGCACCATGCTGAAAGCCCGTCCACCGCCACCGAGAAACACTAGCAACAACAACGCCGTATGCCGTTGCTAGTGGCCCGAGTTTTCTTAGCAACAACGACAACGTTGCTAGTGGCCTGACTTTTTAAGCCCAAATTTTGACGTCACTTCCGCCACACTTTCGTTAATGCATTGGGAATATGAAGGGCCTCTCCTGAGTTTTCCTTCCTCCATGGCCGAAGCCAACTATTCGATGACCGAGAAGGAATGTCTCGCCATTATTTGGGCTACGTCCAAATTTCGTCCCTACCTATACGGACGACCATTCAAGGTTGTGAGCTATCACCATGCTCTGCGCTGGCTGGCCAATTTGAAAGATCTCTCCGGCCGCCTTGCTCGTTGGAGCCTGCGTCAAGAATTCGACATAACTGTAGTCTACAAATCTGGCCGCAAGCATTCCGATGCAGACTGCTTATCGCGAGCCCCCGTCGACGCAGCACCCGAAGAGGAAGACGGCGATGATTTCTTAGGACCGGTAAGCTCCAGCAGTTTCGCGCAGCAGCAGCGCACGGATCCTGAGTTGCAAAGCCTAGTTGATTATTTGAAAGGCAAGACCGCATCGCCTCCCCGAGGGTTCAAGCACCAACTGCCTTCGTCTTTCAGAATAATGTCCTCCTGACGAAGAACTTTGCGCCCAACAGGACAGTGCATCTTCTTGTCGTGCCCAAAAATCTCAGGCAAGAAATTATGCAGGCATATCATGATGAGCCGACTGCAGGGCATCTCGGCATTGATCGCACGTTGCACCGCATCCAGGAGCAGTACTATTGGCCACGGCTAGCTGCCGACGTTTCCCATTACGTGAAAACGTGTCGTGAGTGCCAGCGATGCAAAACGCCTCTGATTAGACCAGCCGGACTCCTGAACCCCATACCACCTCCAAAAGCCCTTCCAGCAAATAGGTATGGACCTCCTCGGCCCCTTTCCGACTTCATCAGGTAACAAGTGGATCATCGTGGCCACCGACTACATGACCCGATACGCCGAAGCAAAAGCATTGCCTAATGGTACCGCAACAGAAGTCGCAAAATTTTTCGTCGAACGAATGCTCCTGCGACACGGTGCCCCCGAAGTGCTCATCACAGAGAGGAACGGCGTTCACAGTGGAGCTGACACAAGCCATCTTACACTACAGTCAGACAAGCCATCGGAGGACAACTGCCTATCATCCGCAAACCAACGGACTCAGAGAGCGTCTGAACAAAACCATCGCAGACATGCTCTCCATGTACATCCACGGCGAACACAAGACGTGGGACACCATTCTGCCCTAGGTGATCTTCGCCTATAACAGTACTGCCATCCACCCCATTCGAGCTTGTATACGGCAGGAAGCCGACGACAACACTCAACGCAATGATCCCGCACATTTCAGACGATGACAACCTCGACGTTGCCGCCTACCTTCATCGCGCCGAGGAAGCCCGAAGACTTGTGCGGCTTTGCATTACAGACCAGCAGCACACCGACGCCTGACGCTACAATCTGCGCCAACGAGACACGCATTACAAGTCAGGTGATCGTGTTTGGATATGGACACCAATTTGCCGCTGTGGATTGAGTGAAAAGTTGCTGCGACGCTACTTTGGCCCCAATAGGGTTCTCCGCCGCATTGGTGACCTAGACTCTGAAGTCATCCCCTACGGCACGACAGCATCTCAGCGACGATGCACACGCCCGGTAGTCGTACAAGTAGTACGCCTTAAGCCCTATTATGAATGCTAAAGGACTCGAAGATTACATTCTACGAGTTTATTTTCATTTTAAAGCATCGAGGCGATGCTTCTTTGAGAGGGGGGTAATGCCACATATCATTTTAGTGTCCGTTTGTTCGCGCTCAAGGCCGCAAAAAGGGGTGTTATCATTTTTGTTTGTGACGCGAGAAGCGACCAGACTAATCCTGATTGATCACGGCCATGAAGAGCTGCATCTACGTTTTTCTAGATTACTGTAGATGATCTTGACCTGTTATCTCAAGTTTCCTTGCTGGCTTTAAATTGAGCGATGCCTGCAGCGGCGCGCATTCGTAGTTCAACGACTGAGGAGCACGTTTGTTGCTTACGCCACCGCCGAGTGATTCAGTTCTTTTGCAAGTGCAAGCCAGCCGAAATGAAGAGCTTTGTTTCCAAGACTGGTTGGTGTCTTCCTGACCGCTACAACGTGACAATATCTTTAAAATGGCCTCTTTTTACACATGGCAAGAACCATCGAAATCAACAGAACGTGTACCTGGAGGTTCGGTCTGGAGGGATCATGCTTTCACAAGATGCTCAGGCTCGTGGGGGCCACGGTGTGTGTCATTCATATCCACAGAGCTTTTCTATGTGAAGAGAAGCTATAGCATGCATGGTGTATTGTTTTTCTGTAGGCCCAATTATGAAAGATACTGAGCAACAGAGTAATGCATCTTCACCTGTGCCGTCAAGTTCGTAACCTGAATGTTCCAAAGGTGAATCAGCTGCCTTTCTGCCCGCAATATAAACTAAATAAGCTAAGTTGAAATAACTATAAATTTTACATCCCAAATCAGTGATAAGGCATAAATTTTTTGTTTTACGCAGACTCCTTGCCCTGGACAGGGGAAGAGAGCCCAGTCCAATGCGAAGACACCAAAGAAGGCAGAAAAGAGCCAGACAGTTGTTCCTATCATGGTAAACGATTATGAAAGGGAGATAGTTGCTCTGACATTTTCAGAGCTGTGCTTAATATTGCTACTAGTATTTGCTCAGTATATGCTCATCTGCTTAAGCTAACATTGAGCTAAACTTATATATGTGTCCATTTTAATTGGTCTTTCTCAAGAATGCAAAAACATTTAGTTTTTTAATAGTATTTTTCATCTCTATTTACCACTTTTTATCGATGTAGTGACCTTGTATGCACAAATGGCAGATGCAGGCTCTAAATTATACACATTTGAGCCCCAGTACAGGATGCACATGGAGTGACTCCTGCACAAGCAGTCGCAAACCAATCCACCGATATCCACCAAGAACAACCAAGGTCAGTGCACAATGTGCAGGTTTACAATGAGGCATTTCTAGGCTTTTTCTCGACATGTAAACAATGTTCACAAGCTCTAACCGTGTGTTGTCCATGTCACCTCCAGTTTCCCCGCATTGCTCTTTACTAAAAGCTCACTATTCGAGTGTCGTGGGCCGCGAACTAAGGAGCTATTGCCTCTTAATAATGTCTCTACGCTTTCCATCAGGCCTTCTGTTTCTGTTGTGCCTGCGTTAGAGCACACTTTCCTTTGTTAATGAGAGTGTTGAGATGAGTAATGGTCTGGAGCCCACAGAAAACCTGTGTTCTTTGGATTTGTTCTCAAAGCTGTCCTGTTTAGCTAGGCAACTTGAGTCTAAGCACAGGTGCTCAAAGGTCATTGTGGACACGGTTGTAAGCGGTGTTTCAGATATTTTGACAGTTGCCAAATCTCGCATTGATGTGTCTTCCATTTGTTCTGACAAACAAAGAAAGTTGCTGTATCAGTCACAGGGAATATACATTCCTGTGAAAGAAGTAACACTGCCGTCTAATCGGAAGGCATATACTGTTCCTTCGAAGTCTTTACTTGAAAACTTACTGCAGCACCCTAAGCTGGCACACTGTTTCGAGGCAGGGCTGAAAACATCAGACAGTGAACTCCTCCGAGACTTCACAGATGCCACCAGATATCAGGCACATCCTGTAGCAGCACTTTGCGACAAGAACAAAATTGTAATGGTGCTGTACTGTGACGATATTGAACTTGCCAATGCCACTGGACTGGAAAGAGGTTCAAGAGGCAAGCTCACAGTTTTTTATGTGACCTTTGTAAATATCAAGCCGTTTGATCGATCCAAGGTGAGCAACATTTTTTTTTCTGGGTGTTGGACGGTCAAAGGATCTGAAGTCACAGGCTGCAAAACGCCTACTACTTGACCTCTTTATCGTGACAGTAAACCAGCTTCAAGTTGGATGTGAAGTGAAAACTGCTGAACGTGAAAAAACATTTTCTGCATTTTCGCTGGCATACATCAGAGATCCTCTGGCATGCCGTAATATTGCAGGTTTCAAAGAATGTTTTCCTAGGAATGTGAAAATGGCCTCCAGGACATGTGAGGTACCAAAAGCAAATTTCCATAAAGTTTTCTATGAAATATAATGCCTACTGCGTACTGAACCTCAGTATGAAAGGCACCTCATTGAACATGACAACACTAAATCATTAAAAGATTTTCTCGAGCTGTCATCACATCATCATCATCATAAAGCCCAACTACGCCCACTGCAGGGCAAAGGCCTTTTCCATGTCTCTCCAATTAACCCTGTCCTTCGCCAGTTGCGGCCACCGTATTCCCGCAAATTTCTTAATCTCATCCGCCCACCTAACTTTCTGCCGCCCCCTGCTACGCTTGCCTTCTCTTGGAATCCACTCTGTTACCTTTAAGGACCAGCAGTTATCTTCCCTTGGCATTACATGCCCTGCCCAAGCACACTTCTTCCTCTATTTCGACTAGGATGTCATTAACCCGCTTTTGATCCCTCACCCACTCCGCCCTCTTCCGATCTCTTAACGTTACACCTATCGTTTCTTTCCATAGCTCACTGCATTGTTCTTAACTTAAGCTGAACCCTCTTTGTCAGCCTCTATGCTTCTGCCCCAGAGGTGAGTACCGGTAAGATACAGCTGTTGTATAATTTTCTCTTGAGGGATATTGGTAACCTGCCATTCATGATCTGAGAGAACCTGCCATATGCACTCCACCCCATTCTTATTCTTCTAGTTATTTCCCTCTCATGATCCGGATCAGCTGTCACTACCTGCCCTAAATGTCATTACCTGCCCTACCTGCCCTCTTACTACTTCCAGCACCTCGCCACCAATTGCGAACTGCTGTTCTGTTGCTAGACTGTTGAATATTACTTTAGTTTTCTGCATTTATTTTTAGCCCCACCGTTCTGCTCTGCCTGTCTAACTCATTGATCATGCTTTCCAGTTCATGTGCTGAGTGACTTAGCAAGGCAATGTCATCAGCGAATCGCAGGTTACTTAGGTATTCTCCCTTAACTTTTATCCCCAACTGTTCCCATTTCAGGGCCAGGAATACCTCCTGTAAACAGGCAGTGAATAGCATAGGCTAGATCGTGCCTCCCTGCCGGACACCCTTCCTTATTGGAATTTTATTGCTGACTTTATGGAGAACTATGGTAGCTGTGCAATCGTTATAAATATCTTCCAATATTTTCACATAACACTCTTCTACACACTGATTCCGCAATGTCTGCATGACTGCTGAGGTTTCTACTGAGTCGAATGCTTTCTCGTAATCAATCAACGCTATATATAGGGGTTGAAGTTGAAGTTGAAGTTGAAAGTTTATTGATTAATACAATAAAATTTACAATTCTATACAGCGAGAGGTCCCATGGTACAAGACCGCGGGCGGGACCTCCCATGAAAATAAATTTCAATAAGCAACATAATATAAAATACACAACACATAAACTAGCGACGAAACAGAATAAATATAGGCACATAGTGTAATATTAGTTACTGAAATATTTAAATACAAACAATGTAATGCACGATAATGTAAAATAAAACACTCACAGATGCCGCGATACATAGAATCAATAACATAACAAAAAATCACAAATTAAGAAGGAAAAGCTTTAGTTTGACCTTGAATAAAGAAAGCGTATTAGTTTGTTTGATGTCCATGTTCAAAGAATTCCAAAATGATACGGATGAAAAATGAAGGCATTGTTTCCCGTAGTTAGTTCTGACCTTAGGTAGTAAAAAGTTATTACGCAGCGCAAAACGAGTGACGGTGTTGCTCATGATCGTGCCGGGAGGAAATATGCTTAGCGGGAGATAATGATGAAGAATCTTAAAGAATAGGATACCAAGGTTGTAAAAATAAAGGGCCGAGATAGGTAGAACGTTTAAATCTATGAACAAAACGCGGGAGGGTGACATTCGAGGGGTATTGGTTATGATGCGCATGGCTTGCTTTTGCAGTTTTATTAAAGGCCAGAGATGAATATGATAGGCATTACCCCAAGATGAGATACCGTAGTTTAAGTGGCTGTGGATGAATGCGTAGTAAAGAGATAATAAAGTTTGGACTGGAAAATAGCTTCGGGCTTTAATTAGTGCGCGTAATCCATAAGAAATTTTCTTGCACGTTTCAGCTACATGATGATGGAATTTTAAGTGAGGGTCAATGATAACACCAAGAAAAGAAACTCGATCTTGCGGTGAAATAGCAGCAGAATTGAGGTATAGAAGTGGTGTGATGGGCAATGACTTCTGAGGGGGATGGAAAATCTGAAAACAAGTTTTAGTGACGTTCACGGACAGGCGGTTAATGTGGCACCAACGCTCAAGAGAATTAAGATCATTCTGTAGGTTAAGAATCAGCTGATTAATGTCCTGGTGCGATGATAGCATGGTAGAGTCATCTGCGTATAGTATACTATTGCAATTCTTTAAACAGGATGGTAAATCATTAATGTAGAGTAAAAACAATACAGGGCCAAGAATTGAGCCCTGTGGAACACCCTTGTTAATTAAAGCTATGTTAGATGTATGGTCATTAATAGAGACTATGTGCTGTCGGTCACAGAGAAAGCTCTTCAAGAGCATTAGGGGAGGTCCAGTGATACCATAAGATTCCAATTTGTGAAACAAGATGGAGTGATCAATGGAATCAAATGCTTTGCTAAAATCTATGTAAACTGCTCCTGAGAACATTCCTTTATCAATTGTTAGCCTAACGTAATTTATGAGAGACGCTATTGCAGTATCTGTAGATAGTCCGCGCCGAAAGCCGTGTTGACTATCTGTCAATATGTTAAATTTTTCAATATATTGGTTATATTGGTTGGTTATATTCTGCGCATTTCTCTTTCACCTGATTGATAGCGTACGATTATGGTCTATTGTCGAGTATCCTTTATGAAAGCCTGCCTGATCATTTGGTCGATTGAAGTCTAAGGTTGTCCTGACCCTATTAGCGATTACCTTAGTAAATACCATGTAGGCAACAGGCAATGAGCTGATCGGTCGGTAATTCTTCAAGTCCTTGACGTCTCCTTATGAATTAAGATAATGTTAGCGTTTTTCCAAGCTCTTGGTACGCTCGAGGTCACAAGGCGTTGCGTATGCAGGGTGGCTAGTTTTCCGAGCACTCTCCTCCATCCTTCAACAATTCTGCTGTTATCTGATCCTCACCAGCTGCTTTCCCCCTCTGCATTGCTCCCAAGGCTTTCTTTACTTCCTTCGTCGTTACTGGCGGGATGTTCCATTGCTGTGTTCCACTACCTCTCTCAGTAGCATTCTAATTGCAATCGCTACTGTATAGATTTGTGTAAAACTCTTCGGCTACTTTTTATCCACACTGCTAATGACATTGCCCGCTTTCTCTCTTATTGCATACATCTGGTTTTTACCTATGCCTAGTTTTCTCTTCACTGCTTTTAGGCTACCTCCGCTCTTTAGAGCATGCTCGATTTTCTCCATGTTAAACTTCCGGATGTTGGCTACCTTGCGCTTATCTATTAACTTCGACAGCTGTACTAGTTCTATTCTGTCTCTGGAGTTAGGTGTCCTCATGGTTCGGTGTTTCTTGATCAGATCTATAGTCTCCTGAGATAGCTTCCCGGTATCCTGTTGAGCCATCCTACCGCCTACTTCTACGGCGCACTCTGTAATGATATCTGTGAGACAATCGTTCATTGTTTTTCAACATTACGGCCGTTATCTTCAGTTTAAGTGGAAAATCTGTTCTGCATCACAATGTGGCATTAATTCAAGCTTTCTTCTTTCAAATAATACAGGCTTTTCAGTTCTAACTGACCTTCTTTATGACCCAGTGCATAATTTATTGGAAGGGATTGTACCTCTGGAACTCTCACTGTTTGCTATACTTTCAGTAAGGGAAGCACCACAGTTGACCTTGAGGCAACTGAATAAATTCCTCTGAGTTTTCTTTTTATAAGATTTTAAGCAGGAGTGATTTCCCTTGTTTTGAACAAGGCTTTAGCATGCCGTCTTCAGCTAGTTGTAGCTTAGTGCTTCTGCTACATTTCCTTTTTTTGTTGGATGACTTTATTCCAATAACTCCTTTGCAAGAGCCGCACTGTGAGTGTCTTTTGCTGTTGTGCATAGTCACGTAGTTGTTGCTTTCACCGGTGATATCTCCTGATGCACTAGGACAACTTGAAAGTCTCGTAGCGTGTCACAATGAACTTTTTGTGCATTTGTACAGTTCTTAAAGCATATAAGCCCAAGCTTTACATGCTACTGCACATGGCATCAGAGATACGGCACTTCGGTCCTTCGCATCATCACTGGACCATGCGATTTGAAAGCAAGAACTCCCAAAATCAAAGAAGTTCTGGAATCTCAAAAATATTCCACTCTCCATAGCCGAGTATTTTCAAATAACATTGTTCAAAGATATTTGGGAAGGGCAACACTCTTGGAAAGAGCACATCTTTTTCTGTCACAAATGCACTGTGGGCTAGATGCCTCTAATATAGGCGAAAGAGCCACAGCTGTACCATACACGGCAGTCAATGATGTCAAGTTTTCTGTCTCGGATGTCATTCTGTTTGCCAAGAATGATGAACCAGTGTTTGGTGAAATAGAGAACATTGTATTCTGGTCAGAGGAGATCTTCATTGTACATGTTCTAGTGAAGATGAGCTACTCAAAGTGAGTGAACACATTTGTTCTTGTAAATACGGCGCAAACATTGGTAATTAAGGCTGATTCACTTTTCTATCCTTGGCCACTTTTCCCATACAGAAGAAATGACCTTCATTATGCTGTATCGAAATGCATTCACGAGATGCCGTTCATATGCATGAGATTGTAAAGTAGCCTCAAAACTGGGTTTTTTGAAATCTTTCTTCAGCAATTTGCAGGCATATGCTAATGCAAAAAAGAAAGAGAAGACGTGTTCATATGAAGATGCTTTGTTCTATTCAACTGTGGCCACTGCAGTTATGCAAGATGTGGAACCTGTTGGCATTTATTCCATAATACAACATTTTGGGCGAGTTGGTTACCTACATTCATTATTACAGCGCTGTTGTGTCCCCTTCTTGTTCTGTGCCGTCTTGGCGCTGTAATAATGAATGTAGGCATTTATTCTAGTTGATTTATGGCTATGGGTCCATGTTTTATGAGGATAATGCTTTCTTTATTACTTCGGTGTTCAGTGACGACTGGCTTGTTGAGAACTTTCCAAGGTTGTCTGAGTACATGCGGCCTGTACTTTAAGGGAAGGCTCTTCCTGAACTGATGTATAAGAACAGCCAGTGCCATCAGCTTCGTGCAGAAGTTGCACTGTTTCTTGAGTGAGTTATTTATTTCTTCATTTTTTGCATACTTAATGTTGTGGTGTTTAGCTGCTTCTTGGAATTTGCCTTTTTCTTTTCTGGAGTGAAACGGGATGCATAGACAGCGGGAACAGAGCTGAATGACGGTGGAAGTATAAAATAGCCCTTGGAGATGCCCTAGGGAAGAAATATCCGAATTGCAAATGGGAGGCTCCTAAGCCAGCCACTAGGACTGAGCTCTCAAGAAGTGCTATTCACGTAAGCATGTCGTGATATATTTAGTGAAACTTTTAAAAAATGTACGCACATGATGCTGAGGGCAAATACTTAAGTCTATTGATGAACGCATTGTCCTGGACATGAAGTGAAAGTAACAAGAAAAAAAGCAAATTAGGTGAAGTGGTCGAACCAGAAAATGTGATACAGGATGGGTTAACGCAGCACAAGAACGCTTCGTTTAAAATCAGTCAGAAACGTCGTTGCTAAAACTAAAAGATGTGAACACATTAAGACAATGAGATGAAACAATGAGGAATGTTTTTGCTCCTGAACGAATTTGTATGCACATAGTACACTGTAATGAGCTCCATTTTCATGTCTTCAAGTGACTGTACACTGAAATAGGTTGCACCGCAATGTTATTGATGTTGTTTTGTGCAGAGTGCCTCCATACATAGACTATCACTTCAGCGAAAGATGCAGCGGCACCGCCAAAAGAAAATATTCCTGTAGTGGAAGAATCCAGCCCCGAGGTCACAAAGGAGATGGCAGTGGCAGAGTTACAGGTGGGCTGAAAGTCTTGAATTTAAAATGTGGCAAGTCCAGACAAGTGACATTTACATTTTATGCTGGAGGGGCCTTTATTATATGTTTTTGTTATTGGCTTCGGACACCTTAAGCACATGACCTACACACTGAGAGGGTCATGTGCCTCCTGAAGGTGACCTTCCAAGACCGCTGCCAGCACTATGTTGACCCTTTCTTTGTAGAAGATATCCTAAGCATCTTAAAATTGTTTTATATCAGCCTAAATTTTAGAAAAGTTATGAGTAAAGCATCTGCTTCTCAGCAGTTGCACAGAGTAAATTTAAAAATACAGACATGGAGAAATTGAATTACAGCATTGCAACTGAGTTTATATTGTGGGCAGAAACACAGCTGATTTGCCTTTGGAACATCCAGGTTGAGAGCTCGACGGCACAGGTGAAGATGCATTATTCTGCTATTAAGTGTCTTGCATATCTCGGACTGCAGAATAACAAAACACCATCCATAGCTTCTGTTCGCAAGAAAAGCTCTGTGGATATGAATGACACACACCGTGGCCCCCACGAGCCTGAGCATCTTGTGAAAGCATGATCTCTCCAGAGCAAGCCTCCAGGTACACGTTCTGTTGAATTCGATGGCTCTTGCCATGCGTAAAAAGAGGACATTTTAAATATATAGCCAAACAAAGAAAAATGATATCTGGACGTATTTTATTTTCATCATGATGTGTTACTTCATCATCTGGATTATTGAGTGTGACGCTGTATATCATAGTTTTATTTTCAATGCGTAGGCACGTGTGTGTTGCGCCAGTCTAACACTTAAGCCAGGAGCGCAATAAAGATGCAGTAGAGGGTCATTCACACTGAGCATGAACAAGGCTCCATGTGACTGCGCAAGTGCGGAGCACCACTGCGACCAAGCCAGTAGCAAACCCGTGCAAAGGGGCAGATGACACGAAGCATCACGTCGAGGTCCTTCTCCTCGTGCGCAACTATGCATTGATTCATGAACGGGTGTGATTTAATGGCAGTCCGCAGGTCTGTGGCCACGCGGAGCAGTCTACTCGCTAAGTGAGACTCACACTGCGCTTGAGCAGAAGCCACGCATATTTTTTTCTTTTTCACAATGGCAACAAGCAGCTGACACGTGCGCGTAGTCAGTGCTTCGGTGAGCCGCATCTGAAGCATCCCTTTCGTTTCACTCTCGTGGACTCGGCTGTCAGGTGAAGGGGCAAACTGCTAAAAGTCGATCAGTTTGAGCATCTTTTCCCTACTGCACTCATGGAAACGCGTGAAGGGCAAGGCGGATGCGTCGAGCGCGGGAGGCAAGACACGTGAGCCGCAGACAGAACAAAAAACTTCCATCCCATGCCAGGCGCGAGAGCATATGAATGCGGTGTCAATAGCAGTGTGCTGGCGGCCGACGCTTTTTGCGCAAGCAGCACTGCAAACACCACATCAGTTGAAACATACTGCGTGAAACTTCTCACTTGAGAGCGTTTCAGTAGTCTGCGACAAAAGCAATGTGCGCCCGTGAAACCAAGACATGTAATACTTGGGCGCAGGATAAGCCTATCGATATCTGCCGAAAACAAAATACAACACAAAAAAATATTAAAATTTGCGGTGTCTTGCTTCTAGGACACTTATTTTTCTTATACGAGAGGCAACTTTGCTTGTCAGGGCAGAAAATCTGAAAAAGAGACAACCACTGCAAAACAAAACTTCATACTCACCGAGATCAGCGATTCTGCATGCTGTGGCGTGGTCGCATTGAATTCTGTCCTCGGCCATGTCGGCAATACGCACCACCATGTACTGTTTGCACTCACACTGCTGTTCATTGCAGCGGCCTCGTAATGTTCCGCAAACGTCTCTCTGCCTGACAGCCATCGCAAACACATACTGCACATGCACAACACGCGCACGCCGTCAAGCAGTGGGATGACAAGCAGCACTGCAGAGCTGCTTGTATCGTTTGTAGAAAACACTCAAGAGAGCTATAAAGTTGATCAAACCTACCTGCAGGCATTATAAAACTTTTTATACTTGAAATTACTAAATTTTGCAGTTTAAAATAGTGAAAAAATTCAGTAGTGTGTTTGACTGCCATAAAAATGCCGACCACAAAGCCACTCAAAGCCACTCATGCCGAAGGAAGCCATTCCAATCCAATATAATTGCACACGCTATTTGAACTCATTCTCCTGTCCTGATCCTCCTCGCCGAAAGTGGCAACCTCACAAAAGCTGAAACGTATGCATATACGTATACAGCGCATACTTGATCAGATGGATAGGTTCAGTTTAGAGGTATACATGAACTTCATACCTATAAATTTAGGTTGTGACCTCTGTAAAGGAGTATG
The DNA here is from genome assembly GCF_055824585.1 of Amblyomma mixtum. Taxonomy (NCBI): domain Eukaryota; kingdom Metazoa; phylum Arthropoda; class Arachnida; order Ixodida; family Ixodidae; genus Amblyomma; species Amblyomma mixtum. The sequence continues at coordinate 83,173,512 of NC_143021.1, forward strand.
TAAACCTTTAAACAATGCAAAGAAGGAAAACATAAAAATGTTGAGCTGTGTAACCTATAAGATAAAGGTTAAACACCTGTAAAGATATAAATAAAGGTTACGCGATTAAGAATGTACGCTGCCGAATCCAATGCCAAAGGCTGAACTTTGCAATTCTTCTGTTTCTGCTAAAGCTCTTGTTGCCGCCAGTACTGGTATTCCTCCATGCTCTTCTCTGATTGTGCCACTCTTCTGTGATTCTTTTCGCGAAGCAAGTATTGTCTTTACGCCATCTTATAGTGTTCTCTGCCGCCACTGTCTGGCGCTTCCGTATACCCTGCTCACCATATCTGCTGGCCTCACCGCATTGTGGATCTCGAACCCGTTTTCAAGCCCCTTCACTCTGCGCCATGGCGAATGCATCAGCCCCATGTGGCTTTTTGATTCTCTTCGATTTAATCAAGCTGATGACAAATGTTTATGGTTTATTGGGGTTTAACATCCCAAACCAACTCAGGCTATGAGGGACGCCATAGTGAAGGGCTCCAGAAATTGCGGCCACCTGAGTTTTCTTTGAGAAACGTGTCATGTAGTAAGCCTGTAGGCAAAGCATTTACACTATGTTTCACTCACTACAAGGGGTGCACTAGTTTTTGGTTGCAGATGCAGGCAGTGCAAACATGAGCGCTAGCTTTGACAGCATTGTACCTGATGCATGAAACAGAGTATAGGTGCCCACGGCAGAACCACAAATGAGGCAGTACAGGGGGATATGGGCTGGGCATCATTGGAAGCTTGGAGTAAAATATTTTATGAAGAACACCTGAGGAAATTGGACGATAACAGGTGGGCAGCTAAGGTATGTAAATACTTGTACAAAAGATGCAGATACTTATAAAGATGATCAGATCACTGAAGCTTAAGATGTGGAATCTGCAATGAACAAAGTAAAATCACAGTGCACTGTACTAATGGCCGACTTCAATATGAGCGATGAACGCAGGCAAGAAGCAGGCTGGAGACCAGGCGGTAGGCAACTATGGCTTAGGCTCCAGGAATAGCAGTGGAGAGTTATTAGTAGAGTTCGGAGATAGAAATAATTTACAGATCATGAATACCTTCTTCCGCAAACGAACAATCAGGAAGTGGACGTGGAAGAGCCCCAATGGTGAGACTAGAAATGATATAGACTTCATACTGTGCGCTCACCCTGGCATCGTAGAGGATGTGGAGGTCCTCGGAAAGGTGCATTGTAGCAACCAGAGAATGGTAAGGTCTCAAATTGGCCTGGATTTGACGAAGGAACAGAAGAAATTAGTGAAGCGGAAGCCCATTAACGAGTTAGCGGCAAGAGGGAAAGAGCAATTCAGGATATCACTGCAAAACAGGTATTGGGCTCTAACTGAGGAAGACGATCTTAATGTTCAAATAATGAACATTAATCTCATAGCTATCATTGTGGAATGCGTCGTAGAAGTAGGTGGTAGGATTGTTCGACGGGATGCCAGCAAGCCTTCTCAAAGATGAAAAATGAAAAGAGCTGAAAAAGGAACGAGCATGAAAGTCTCTAACCCTACAGACAGAATAGAACTGGCAGAGCTGTCAAAGTTGATAAATAAGTGCAAGGTAGCCGTCATAAGGAAGTTTAATATAAAGAAACTTGAGCATGTTCTAAAGAATGAAGACAGCCTAAAAACAGTGAAGCGGAAGCTATGCATATATGTAAAAATCAGATGTATGTGATAAGAGAGAAAGAGGGCAATGTCACTAGCAATATGGATAAGGTAGAAAGTAACCCAAGAGTTCTACACAAATCTATACAGCCTCCGGTGTAAATGGAATGTTAATGAGAGAGGCAGCAGTGCATAGCAATGGGACATGCTGCCAGTAAAGAAAAAGGAACTAAAAGAAAGAAGGAGCAATGCAAAGGGGGAAAGCAGCTGGTGAGGATCAGGTAACAGCACATTTGTTGAAGGACGGAGGAGAGATTGTGCTACGAAAACTAGCCACCCTGTATACACAATGCCTTAGGACCTGGAACATATCAGAAGCTGACAAGACCGCTAATATTATCTTAATTCTTAAGAAAGGAAACGTCAAGGACTTGAAAGACTACAGACCGATCAGCTTATTGTCTGTTGCCTACAAGGTATTTACTAAGGTAATCGCTAATAGAATCAGGACAACCATAGACTTCAATCAGCCAAATGACCCAGGCAGGCTTTCGTAAAGGACACTCAGCAATATACCATATTCACACTATCAATCACGTGATAGAGAAATGCACACAATATAACCAACCCCTATACATAGCGTTCATTGATTACGAGAAAGCATTTGACTCAGTGGAAACCTCAGCAGTCATGCATGCGAGGCATTGCGGAATCAGGGTATGGAAGAGTACTATGTGAGAATACTGGAAGATATCTATAACGACAATATGCCCATCCATTGCGAACCCCTCTACTTTTCAAGCAGCTGATAGGATTTAGCGCCTGAGAGCTGTGCAGGCCAGGCTTGTTTCAGCTAGGTACACGAAATTGTCTCTGAAGTGTACGTGTGCCGTACACTTGAGGTCATTTTTCCAGTTGCAAATCGGCAATATGTCTAGGTGTTGGAGTGCAGCGTACCTAAACGTAGTTAATGCACAATCTCACACACATGCACAAACGTGGAGGCTAACAAAGAGGGGTCAGCTTAAGTTAAGAACAACGCAGCGAGCTATGGAAACAAAAATGATAGGTGTAACGTTAAGAGATCGGAAGAGGGCGGAGTGGGTGAGGGAGCAAACGCGGGTTAATGACATCCTAGTTGAAATCAAGAGGAGGAAATGGGCTTGGGCAGGGCATGTAATGTGAAGGCAAGATAACCGCTGGTCCTTAAGGGTAACGAAGTGGATTCCAAGAGGAGGCAAGCGTAGCAGGGGGCGGCAGAAAGTTAGGTGGGCGGACGAGATTAAGAAGTTTGCGGGGATACAGTGGCAGCAACTAGCAAAGGACAGGGTTAACTGGAGAGACATGGGAGAGGCCTTTGCCCTGCAGTGGGTGTAGTCAGGCTGATGATGAACAGTACCTAAACATAGTTAATGCACAATCTCGGGCAGAGAATGCACCTCGCTGGACAGCTGTGCGCAGCAGGTGCACTGGACCGGAAAGGCCGCTTTTGCCAATCTAGCTAGTTTTCTTTCGGTGTGCCTCGTGGCCCATGTGTTCCCCTGATTCACATTGTTTGCAAACACAGGTTAGTTTGGGCAGAAAAAAACAATGAAAAATAAAGTGCCCTGCCTGCACCTGCAGTGTTGTTACATGGCATTTAAAAAATTCAGAAGATTTCAAAGAAAAACATAATGGCAGTATGCAATTCTGGACGAAGTAACTTTTCATTTCTGCAGGGTTTGCAGCTTCTGGCTCTCCTTCGGAACAATCAGTTTGTCAGTTACAGTTTGTAGCTTCCACTTTCCTTTCGGAATAGTCAGTTTGTCATCTGCCGTTTTGCAGAGTATGCAGTTTGTCATCTGCCGTTTTGCAGTAGTGTATTGGCCTCCTGTGGGGAATGACCTGAGATGAGCTGCAGTAGTCAAAGGCCTCAAAATTATCGAGAGCATGAGACGCAAGTGCTACCAGTGCGCCCTTTTGGGTGGTCAGAGCAAGAAATTGTGAAGCATTCTGCTGGCCTCTCAGCTTGTCGAGGACAATTTCTGTGAAGAGCACTGCATTGACTACTACTGCTTGAGGGAATTTCAATCCACCCCTTGTCATGCCTGCAACGAGTATGTTTTTGTGATGGTTCAAATCTGTGTTTTCTAACGCAAAGATTTTTTTACAAAATGCACGGACCAGCTTCTTCAGTGCAACATGTGCACAATATACCACTACATTGATCACAGCCAGCATCCTTGAGGCTTTCCTCTCAATGTCTGTATTTGTAACTCGAAGCTGCTCGTGATAAACTGAATCATCAGTTGTCTTCGAGACTGGCTGTGTTGATCTCCAGTCAAGAGGATGTACAACTTTCTGCAGCCTTGGTCTCCTCTCAGAATAATAAATTTGTCAAACCGAGACATGATACTGAGAGTAATCCATCTGGAATTTTTCAAAACCCCAGCTCACGCAAGCAGTACAATGAAATTCCATGCAGAGCATGGCTTGTCTGGCCAAGAGCCATGTGTGTTTCTGGCGGGAAATGCCTGGCTTTCATGCTTAAGGCTGGCCCAGTAATCAAGCCACTCTAGTACCTTTTCCAAAAATTCCAACTGGAAGCAGGATGCGGAAGTTACTGGGCGTTGCATGTCATCCCGCAGGTGCTAACCTTTCCTTGGGGTCTTAACATTTACAATCTGCCACCAAGTTAGACTTGTGGAAGTAAAGCCTGCAGTTACTTTTGCATGCTGTAAGCAGGTAGAGTTGTGTGCAGCTACTGTAGACTCATTGAAAATTCACAGTGCAAGCTTCATGTTCTGCCGTTCCATATTAGATGGGTCCAGTGCCTTTAAGACAGTGTAGGTGCTATCTTTAACAGCTTGTTTTGCTCTGTATCATGTAACTCACATGATGCACTGAGGATAGGTGGCCTAGGGTTGGTGCTATTCAGGTCAGAAAAATATATGCATTTTCCAGTGTTTTGCTGGTTCAACCAATAATATTTTATGTAGACTTTGACACATGAACTGTGCCTGTAACAAAAAATAGTGGCCAAGATAGACCAGCTGGATGCTGATAAGCAATGCTTGCCTTAGGAGGGTCTGAAAAAGGTCATTGCTTTCCGAATTATCAAGTTGCTGTCAGAAACAACTGCTATATTTCTGAATCCAAATAACTCAAGCTCAGTGTGATTAGTTTCCTTAAGAATTCATGCAGAGTGTTTGTGTCAATCTGGGCTACAGGCAGAATATGAACATCTCTATGATTTTAGAGGGCTCTGAATCATGAAAACATGAGCTGTTTTAGCTGGATTCGAGCTGGCTGTAGAACCTGTGATAAAACCACCTTTGTAGTCAAAGTATGCTTATCAGTGGATATCATCCATCATGAGAATCAAAGTTTGTTAATGCTCTTTAATCATGTTCGAAATCAACTTTGTTTAATTGAGGAAACAAGAGTCATGTTGCTGTAGGACAGGGCTTATTTGATTCAAAGAACATTGATGCCTTATGGTAACAGGGTGGGGCAATTTCATTTAACTTCTATAAACGTATAAGCATGCAACAATATAGTAAACAGCAGTCCTGCAAAAACAAGCATATGTGGAGAGTATCATGAAGCATATTTCCAAATGAGCTCCACTTGGCTGCTTACAAATGTGAGTACTACCAAGAGCCATCCATGGAATTCTTGCAACTGGCACTCATTGCACACATCCTGCTGCAGCATCAACACAATTTCCAGAAGACTGTGAGCTTTTCGGTTGCGATCTGCAGAGCAAGTTATGTGTAGCTGCTCAACAGACTGCAATACTGCATTTAGACGCCTTTAGAAAAGTGTGAAGGTACATTAACACTGGGTGGGAAGGCTCTTGATGTAGGTTTCTCCAATTGACACGTCAGTGCACAGGTCAGCTGACACTGCCACTGAACTGCACATAGCGGGAGCACGATGAAGTGATAGGTCCAAAAATATGACCTTTGATTCCTTGATGACCACAGTCCAGAGGTCTGACACCGAGAAGTTTGAAAGAGCATGGCAAAACTCCACAAAACTGCAGACATTGTTCTTCTGGTCTTCTTGTGCGGCCACAAAAAGCGCAATATCTCTTCATAACGATGCCGCTTCTAAGCGAGCTTAAGTCTTTTCTTCTGGTGCCTCTTGGGCGGATGCTGATGGGCGATATATACTTGGAGCAGTTAGCAAACGTGCTGGGGACTGTAGTTTCCTTTAGGCAAACGTGCTCAAGAGGCACTTCAATCACCTTGCCAGTCTGTGCATCCGTGTACGTTGCCGTTCCAACGAAGTCTGTCGGAACAAAATGTTTCTCGCATGGCCGCATACATGAAAAGGTCAAAGTGAGCACGAAGACAGACCACACAAATCCCTACAGATGAAGAGAACTAGTGGGGCGCACTTAACAGAACTAACATCGTGAAAAACGCTTAATTAAATACTCATGGCATAACCAAAAAATCTAATGGTTTGAAAGCATAAAATTTGCACGACAAACAGCCTTTGCCTATGCCGCTCTACTGCGGGTCACTCAAGAACCTGTAGATGCGTACACCTGAACACTTCACACCGTAATTTGACTCGCAGTTTGCAGCACAACAAGAGCCAGGCATTCTGAAGTGCAGCGCACACGGTTCCTATAGCCAAGAGCATCGTCTTTACACCATCCGACGTCTTCATGTCTCGTCATGGCTTGGCTGTGTCATTCGCAGTGCTCACTGTTCAAGACGGCTGCAGCCTCATCCCGATTCCAACCCTTTTCTGAGCCCCTGCATATTTCTCCGTGGCGAATGCCTTGGCCATATTCAGCCCGTCGACTCTTTGCTGGAACTTGACCATTGTGCCGAATCATGTTCTCTTCCTGCTCATTCTCTTACTTTGCCCGCATCGGCCACAAACGACGATTTTGCTGATTAAGTCGACGCCAGTCTTGTCACACCACACCTTGCCAGACTCCTTCACCTACTGGACAAGTTTCGCTCTTCTTTCGACGTAGATCAAAATCGACAAGGTTGCATGTCTACCATGACCCACGAGATCAACATCGGAACCCACTTGCCACTTCGTCAATGCCAGTACTGCGTCTTTCCAGCCGAACGCCAGATTATCAACACTCAGATGGACGACATGTTCAGCAAGGCATAATTCAACCATCCAATGGTCCGTAGTCCTCTCCTGTCATTCTAGTGAAGAAAAAAGGCGGCAGAATATGGTTTTGTGTCAATTATCGGCGCCTTAACAGGATCACCGGCAAAGACATTTATCCGCTGCCACGAATTGATGACGCCCTTGACTGCCTCCAGGGCGCGAAATTCTTTTCATCTTTAGGGCTGCGACAGGGGTATTGGCAGGTCCCTGTGGTGGAGGCTGACCATGCCAAGACAGCTTTTTTCAGACCAGATGGCCTGTATGAATTTAACGTCATGCCTTTTGGGGTCTGCAATGACCCAGTGACTTTCGAGTGCATGATGGACGCCATTTTACATGGCCTGAAGTGGACAACATGCCTGTGCTACTTAGACAACATTGTAATCTTCGCGCCTGATTTTGAGACACACCTTCACGGCTTGGGGCACATGTTGACATGTTTAACTGCAGTGGGGCTCCAACTTAATCTCAAAAAGTGTCGCTTTGGCGCCCGCCAACTGACCATTTTGGGGCACGTCATCTCTAAGGACAGCGTGCTACCTGACCTAGCCAAACCTCGTGCCGTCGCTGAGTTCCCTAAGCCCTCAATTCTGAGAGAACTTCGCAGCTTTCTTGGCTTGTGTTCTTACTTCTGACGCTTCGTTCGAAATTTTGCCTCCTTCATCGTGCCACTTATGAACTTTCTTCGGGGCTCCATTGACCTGTCCGGCTGGTCACTTGCCTGTGACGACGCATTCACCACCATGCGCCAGCTGCTCACAGCGCCTCCCATTTTACGACACTTCGACCCCACTGCTCCCACCGAAATTCACACCGATGCTTGTGGCATTGGCCTTGGTGCCATACTTACGCAACGTAAACCTAGATTTCACAAGTACGTCGTTGCTTACGCAAGCTGTGCCATGACAAAACCGGAATCCAGCTACCCACTCACTGAGAAAGAAAGCTTGGCCATTGTTTGGGCGATCAGAAAGTTTCGCCCATAGGTTTACGGCCATCCTTTTGACATCGTCGTGGACCATCAGTCCCTTAGTTGGCTGGCCTCTTTGAAAGACCCTACAGGCCGCCTTACTTGCTGGTCTCTACGCCTACAAGAATACGATATCCATGTCATCTATCGTTCCGGCCGAAAACACGACGCCGATGCTTTTTGCCACTCTCCACAAACGCCTGACGCTGTCTTCCACTTGCAAGTTGGCAGCGCTTCGCTGTCGTTTTAAACCGAAACCAGTAGCAAGCAGCACAAGGACCCCTGGATACCTTGTACGTTTTCTCTCCAATTCCTCAGCAGCACTCGTGCCCTACGTTGCCAGGCTGCTCACTTCGCCATTCGTGATGGTCTCCTGTACCGCCGCAGCTATGTCTCTACTGGCCGGAAGTGGTTGCTTGTCATCCCTACCCATTTACAGTCGATATTCTGCACCTTATTTCACAATGACCCGCAGTCTGCTCATGCCGGTGCCTTTAAAACATAAACACGACTCCTACTCTGCTATTATTGGCGCGGTATGTTCACCTGCGTCTGCTCGTGCCCTGACTGTCAACGTTGCAAGCCCGCTGCTCACCCCTCAGTTGGTCTGATGCAGCCTCTCCCTTGCCCTTCCCGTCCTTTTGACCGAGCTGGGATTGATCTCAACGGCCCCCTTCCTTACACTGCTGCTGGCAACTGCTGGATTATTGTAGCCGTCAACCACCTAACGCGTTACGCCAAAACCGTGTCCCTTCCTGCTGCTACGGCCCCACACGTTGCCTCTTTGATCGTGCACCATTTCATTTTTCATCAATTAGCACCCCGGGAACTGCTGAGCGACCGTGACGCGTCTTTGTGTCCGAGGTCGTGGCATCCCTTCTCAAACAATGTAGATCACTCACCATACCGCCATGGCCTAGCATCTGCGGACTAACTGTTTGACGGAACAGTTTAACCGCACCTTGGGTGATATGCTGTCGATGTACGTGTTTTCCGACCATTCCGACTGGGACAGGATCATGCTGTTCATCACCTACACCTACAACACCGCCACGCAGACCACCACCGGCTTCTCGCCATTTTTTCTTCTCTATGGGTGAGAGCCTTCCTCACCGCTCAACACTGTACTTCCTTACTGGCCTGATGAGTCTGAGTGCAGCACCATTTCGGAGGCTTCCAAGCATGTTGAGGAATGCCGTCAGCTCGCTCGGTTGTTAACGTCCGGCAAGCAGGGGTTCCAGGAATTCCGCTTCGACACCACCCATAGTGGTGACAGTTTTCTACCCGGCTCTCTCGTCTGGCTTCGCGTGCCATCTACCACACCCGGCCTCTCCTCCAAACTTCTCCCGAAGTACCACGAACTTTACCGTGTCGTAGAGCGCACTTCCCTGGTCAACTACACTGTCGACCCCATGACACCCGCGACAACTGCGAGACTGTTCATGTGTCACGCCTGAAGCCGTACAATGACCCGTGTGTATTGTTGTCTCCCTGAGTAGCCAGGATGGCTTGGCCTTCAGCTGGGGGTGACTGTAAAGAGGAAGATGGCCAGCGGCAGCTGCATCACCAGTACACGGCGCGAGATTGTTGCGTGGATGACCGGAGCTCAGACTGCCATTTTATTGGCTAGCTGTCCTTAGGCTGTTTCCCTGGAAATCCTGTTACACAGCAGATAAAAGAGAATTTTATGGCAACTTTGCACAACACAGCTACCATGCTGCAGCACAATCACCACACCAATCCAATGACCCTATGTTGCCAACAGAAACACCCTGCAATTCAATGAAACAAGCGAAATCTTTGAATAAAGTTACCTTACATGCATTAGTTATTCACAGCTTAGTAACTAATATTATAATGTCTAGCTAGTCAACATTCTTGCGCACACGAATTTGAACTCTGGTGAATAAAGCAGCCCTGTGAAGTTCTCGGTGATGATGCCTCAGCCGGCAGGGCCTTTCATTGTCATGCCAAGGAAACTGACCTAGTTGGCCCAACTCTCAATCTACACAGGCTTGGCTCAAGCCCAGAAACGACACGAAAACCAAGCGCACTTTTTCATAAAAGTAGACGTTCGTGTTTCTATAATGTATTTGAAGGAGTCCTGCAATGCAAATGAAACCTGTAGTTTTTGTTCTTTCTATGCATAGCATGGGACATGGTAATGCCTCGATGTCCAAAGAGACAGCCTAAATGGTGAAATGCAATATTTTAATAAGCCCCAGATATGCTTGTCTTGTGCTGATATTGAAGAAGCTTAATGGTGATTTTCGGCAGTGGATATGAGGTTGCAACCAAACTGGACACGCCATTATTGATTCATTGGCTGTATAGTTTGAACTTAATTCTTCTATACTTGAGAAATGGATCCATAATATAATGTCTCTGAGTACTGTCACCTTTTCGCTGGAGAAAAGAAAAACTACGAAAGAAAGCAGCAAAAGCAAATGAATGCTAATAAGAATCAAGCTAGGAGTGACAGTTTTCATTTCACTTAAAAGTAACGTGGAAGTGACCCGTGCTGTTTAAACTGCCAATACCAAGAAGGCAGCGAAAAAAATTTGGAACCAAACCGAGTAGTCATGCCAAAGCATTTGTTTGGCCTGGTCGCTTCATGGTATTACTTTCCTGGGTTTTATCAGTTGTGATGAAAGAGTTGTACACTCTATTCCACTGAGTTGTGGTTCCACATATATAGGACAAACGGGTTAAGATGTATGAATGATAGATTGTGTGAGCATCATTATAAGACAGACAATCAGCTATCGGGGCACATAAGTGACCACTGCAAAAAACTTAAATGCCAACCTCACTTAAAAAACATATGCATACTAAAAAGAGCTGAAAACAAAATAACCAGAGAAATACTTAAAGCTTTGGAAATAAAGAAGCATGGCGAATCCTGTATCAGTAGCCCATCAGTGTCTTTACCGGCACAGGAGCTAGTGTTTCTGGGGTCCAGTGCATGAACGGTGTGTGTTCTCACAAGATGTGCATGATGTGAGTTTTCTTCATGTTTATTGCTTGGCTGCAGATGCATGATCTGTGTTACAAGAAATAAACTCCCAGTTGTTAGTGCACCTTACGTGTGTTGTCCAAAATTTTTTCATCCCTTGGCACCAGTTGCTACTCTCATGTTGAACCAACTCACCCAACAGTACGTTCTGTTCAATTTCCTGGGTCGTCGGCACGTCCGGTGATAATATTAGACTCAGGTTAAAGGGGCCGTGATGGCAAATTTTCACGCATACCCTGCTTATTGCACTTAATTCCCAACACATTAAATTACAATTCATCAAAGTTTAAGTTGATTCTATGCACAAGATATTTTTAAAACAAATTTTTTTCGTTTCCTTCACAAGCTGCTGGCCGGTCTGGTCACAAGGGCATACCCGCCCAGCATTATCTGTTGCGCATTGTTTGCTGCTTTGAGGTGCTTGCATGTACAATGTGGATGGCGGTCACTTGAAAGTTTTTTTTTTTAACTTAGCAAACTAAAATGCATTTTTCGCGTTTTCTTTCTGGAAGCCTTCACCTTAGTATGAGAGCTTAGTGATTCTTGGGAAAGCGGACTTGCTCGTAGCGCCCGTTTTCTGATTGTTGAGGATACAAAAATTGATGCACCTCCCACTTTATTATTTACACTTTGAAGCATGTTATTCGTATGTCATGAGTGTGGTCTCTTTTGAGCAGTCAAGTGCTCCCATGTGCAAAAAACGGCATGTGCCCTGCATGCCTTCACCAAGGTGCACCGTGAATGGGTCCAAAATCTTGTATTTGGAAAACACACCTTATAAAGAATCTGACGTTGACGTGCCACATGAGCTTAGCTTGCATGCCTGATCACATCAGACTGCAGAGAAGCACCACAAAGCTGGCATACATGTAGAAGGTAGAAAAGTGGTCATCTAAATGTACCGCAGAGTGCGTATCAACAACGATGGATTGGCGTGCTTGAGCAAGGTCGAGTTTGTGGGTAGACAAGGTCAGAGCCATCCAGGACTGTTCGATAGAAAGAGATTTCCTTGCGTGAGGCACCCGCATAGCAGTAACACCAGTGCTGGTGAGCCCATCATATATAAAACTTGTTAGAGACTAATACTGCCACTGTCCCAAACATCGCTTACTTCTGCAATTCTTTGGAGTTCAAATGAGCACCATGGATTTCTAAAATTTGAACACGAGTCGTTACGTCTGGCATTAATGCTGCAGCAAAGGGGTCATCCTGGCACCGTAGTCTAAAGCAAGTTCATACAGCAACATATATCTATTCTTTTCTCTTCCCGTGCATTGCGCTATTTCCTGTTCTTGAATATAGCACCTCTGCCTCCCAGAGAATCCTGATGAAACCAGCTGCTAAGTAAACTAAACTAATTCTTTTTATTACAATCTCTCCGCCCTAGCTGAGCATATCACATAAACTGGAACTTAATTAATGTAAACCATGAACATTCAGAGGATGTCCACAAATGGTTCTAACGTCCAATGTCGATGTATCGATATCCTCTGCGTGTTGAGGGGACTATTGGACTCGGATATCAGTTAGTGGATATTCAAAGGATATTCGTAAATGGATGTTTTTCTTTTGGCACACTGGCAGTTTTGGAAATGTGCTAACAACTTGCCAGAACGAGATTTTTTTTAAGGCATACATAAGTGTGAACATGCTGAACTTATGTTGCCTTTGGATTTTATTGATCCTGCTTTCACAGACTCACGTTTTCAGGAACGAATTATTTAAAGGAGTTGGCTATTACACACTTTCATTCTATTTTATGTGTGCAAATGCACATACAGTATGAATATTTGAAGAAACTCCTTGAGTTCGACTGACAGCCACAAATGCCGAGATTTCAAAACTCGAACCATAATTAAAACTCTCTTGACATTGGCAGCCTAACAGCCATGGGCATCGTCATTAGCCACATCGCTATAGTAGGATACAATTTAAAAGAACAGCAGTTGCTAATACTGGGCAGCAGTCCACGGCATCTTATATTACTCCACTGGCCAATTGCGACAGTAAATGAAAAAACAAAATCAGATTTTCAATGTTTGACTATATCAAACGATCCACGTATCAAAAGTCTAGAGCTCATATTTTTCTAGTGATAAGCTTCTTGTTTAGGCAACAAGAAACGTTTAAGTAGCGTACTACTTTTTTGTCGTGGAGGAATTCTCTGCGCGGGGGCTGAAAGCGGGCGGAGCTTCACTGCAGACTTAAGTTGCATCCGACTGTAGCGCCATGTGCCATCACCAGCACTGCCCCTGCAGCCGTGATGTTTTCGCGATTTCCTTTCGGCGTTACTTCGTTCGTTTTTATTTTTGTTTTACATGTTTAGAGTCAACATGTGTGCAGCGTGTGATAAATCTGTAGAAACAACTGATCATCTTATACTACCGCCACATCTTTCTCCTCACATAGGTACAAAATTCAAGCTACCAAGTTTCACTGGCCGCATTACCTCGCTTAAGTTAAACCTGTTTTCCCACTCATCCCAACTTCGATTCCACGAATGCTTTCATGAAACACAATATCTAATGTTCAACAATGCTCAGTGTACATTCCTAGCTTCTGGGTTTGGAAAGAGCTTTGTTTTTAGATGTCTCCAGACATTTCTCTATGTTAAGCTACAAGTTTCTGCAATAACACTAAGGCACCTCAACAATAACTACCTGGTTTTCAACAGGATTACTGACTCCCTTTCTAGCAACACAATATGTGACTGGTAAAGCAGCCAGCTCTCATGGGTTTCCGATTCTTCTGGGCATGCCTCAAGGATGTGCCTTAGCATGTTTATTCTTTCTGACCTGCATTAGCAGTTCATTTATTGTTGCTTCTAGTTCTATTATTTCTTGCTGCTCACTGTGTCAACTACTGCAAAATAACTGATGGTTCTGACATTGCATCACATCAGACTGAATTCAATAAGACTGTGTAATGCTTTCTCTACAACGTGGAACTTTTGTTAGAAATTTATGAGCATATCTCATAACCAGGCGCAATGTTCCTGTTATTTTAAAAAATAATTGCCTTGACTTCTTTCTGCATTAAGCACTTTGGCATGCACATTACAATCTTTATGGAAGTCCAGCTAATATTGCCTACATACGCTTATTATTAAATACACATACTATTACATACTACATATATTATTACATACTCTTACATACACATACACATACTTATTACATACGCATACTAATATTACCTCTGTACGCTTGCTTATGATTTAGCCTGTCTTGATATGAAAGTGTTGCTGCTGTCCGGTGACGTTGAGACGAACCCCAGACCCGATAATGACCAACTCGTACGCCAACTGCAACAGATTTCAGAAGATATCAGGGAAATTAAGGATGGACGCTTAGCTTCCATCGACGCTAAGTTTGAACGACTAGCTGCTCTGGACAGCAAATTATCAGACTGTGTTAATGAAGTTACTAACCTGCAAAAGGTAGTCACTTTCCTCGAATCAAGACTGGAGGACCTAGAAAATCGTTCTAGACGCTCGAATTTGATAGTATACGGAGTCCAAGAAAACCCAGAAGAAAATACCAAATCACTCGATAAGCTAATGAATGAAAAAATTGTCAAGAAAATTCTTAAAATTGATCCAGTTGCCATTGAAAGGATACACAGGTTAGGTCGGCCACTGAAAGACAAAACCAGGCCAATAATACTTAAACTACTGGACTATCGAGACAAAGTAAATGTGTTAAGAAATTGTTGTAAGTTGAAGGGTTCTAATTGCTCGATAGGCGAAGACTTCTCGGTACGTGTGAGGGAAGTAAGAAAAAAGTTGTGGAACTGGGCAAGAGAGAATAAGGAAGAGGGAGACAAGGTGCAATTAACGTATGACAAACTACGCCTAAATGGGCAACTATATCGCTGGGATAACACGAAAGGTTGTCCAGTACACATGGAACTTGAAACTGACAATACTGAAAGCCAAAAAGACATGCAAGAAAAACAAGGCGAGGGACCCACATTACGCCCACGACGGCTGCAACATCATCGCAAATAAGTTTTGCAAACGTTAAGCCCGCAGCATCTTGAACAAATCAGATTCACTCGAAACGTTACTTCTTGGTATCGAGCAAGACTGTGGCGATAACAGAAACTAGGTTAACGGCTGATATCCTAGACACCGAGATTACACCTCCGAATTACGTAATTATTCGCAAGGACAGGCCAACACGTGGCGGTGGAGTGGCTATTCTAATAAAAAAGCACATTCCCTTCTCTATTGTGCCAGAAGTTCAGGATGCTGAGGCAATATTTTGCAAGATGAAGCTTGGCTTGCACTTTATCACAGTGGGGTATGTTTATCGTAGCCCTTCATTTGACCATTCCGCTATCACCTCATTGTATAACTATATGCAGCATCACACGCTAGGTTCAAGACTTATCTTACTAGGAGACTTTAACCTTCCAGATATAGAATGGAAAACTTTGCAGTTTCATTCCCCTAGCTATGAAGTCATTTTAGATATTATGCTCCAGTTCAATCTTTATCAAGTAGTAAGCGAACCTACACGTGTACAGGGAACGTCTAATATACTTGATCTAATATTTTTAAGTGATCACTTTTCAGTAGACACAGCAGAACTCGAAATCATTGATGGCATATCAGACCACAAGCTAGTTCTATGCGCTATCCCTACATGTAACAAATGTAACAAAGATGCTTCTCCGAGATCAAAAATTACATACCTCGACTACAATAATGCTCAAGATTCTGACATAATCGATCACCTCATTGATGAATTTGCGGCATTTGAAGAAATGTATAAGAAGCCCTCCGCACATATTGAATCTTTATGGTCCTTGTTCAAAGACACCGTATCCTTCTGCATCCATAACTACGTACCAACTAAAACAAAAAGAACTAGGAAACATAACCCTTGGATAACACGCGATGTGATTCATGCCAAATGCAAAGTAAAACGGCTGAGAAAATCATTGAAGACAAAAAGCAAACCTCGAAACAGTGGTTGCCTTGCCAAGGCCATTAGTGATTTAAAATCAAAGATTAAGTCAGCAAAAATCATTTATTTCATGAAAACACTGCCCAATTTTCTAAAAAGCTCTCCCTTAAAATTTTGGAATTTTCTAAAGCCAAAAAAAGGATGTAAGAACCCTAATTCCCAAGAACAAGACATAAATTATGCTAATTCTATTGTAGCAGGATTTATTACTTCAAATCTGTCTTTACTGTTGATGATGGTGTTATCCCCCCTTCAAGTACTGTATATAGAACACCTTTGACACCGATAAGTATAAGCGAAAAAGGTGTGTTAAATCTTTTACTCAACTTAGACACAAAAAAAGCACCTGGCCCTGTCAAGATACCTAACATATTCCTCAAACGATATGCCGAATGGATTGCTAAGTACTTATACTTACTATTTAACAAATCATGATCGACTTGCACTCAACCCAAAGAATGGAAAATCGCCAAGGTTATCCCTGTTCACAAATCTGGAAACAAGAACGAACCCTCTAACTTCAGACCCATATCGTTAACCTGCGCAATATGTAAACTTCTTGAGCACATCATTACTAAGCATATAACCACATTCCTTGAACAAGACCGCATCCTATCCCCCTTCCAGCATGGTTTTAGAAGTGGTTTATCAACAGTAACTCAGCTCCTGAAACTAGTACATGATCTGTCTTTGAGCATTGACAACCAAAAACAGGTAGATATAATTTTTTTCGACTTTTCGAAAGCATTCGACCGCGTTTCACACAAAAAATTAATCAAAAAATTGGTATGCACACTTGGTAACAGCCCCATTGTTAACTGGATTGAGGATTACCTCTCTGGTCGCTCCCAATACATTGTGATTAACCACCAGCCTTCCTCATTAGAACGTATGTCAGGAGTACCGCAGGGTTGCGTCATAGCTCCAGTTTTATTCTTAATCTTTATCAACGATCTGCCCTCATATGTCAATGGTAATATTAAACTCTTTGCTGATGACTGTATAATTTACCGCGAAATTAACACACCAGATGACCGCATGGCCCTAAACCTTGCTGCAGAAGCCGTATCTAGGTGGTGTAAAGACTGGCAGATGGCCCTTAACATTAAGATGTCCGCTCTTCTCACAATAACCAGAAAAAAACATCAGTCGTCCTACACTTACGTTGTCAACAACACCCCCCTCACTCGAGTTAACAGCTTTAAATACCTCGGTGCAATAATATCCCATGATCTCAGATGGGATTCACATATCACCTATGTCACATCAGCCGCCGTTAAAGACTCCTGTTCCTCAAAAGACATCTTCAACAAGCTCCTCCTCCAACAAAACTAATTGCATACAATGCTTTCGTACGATCGGTACTCGAATATGCGAACGTTGCATGGGTTCCGCAAACTAAATATCTCATGGGAAAATTAGAAGCTATCCAAAGAAACGCAGTGAGATTTATGTTTAACAAATAGAGGCTTACTGACTCACCCACCGAACTACTCAAGACAGCCGGCGTTCTCACCCTGGAAAATAGAGCTAAACTTGCACGACTAAAATTACTTGACCAGTTACTCCATAATCAGCATAACCTTAATAAAACTAGGTACCTGATGGCCCCATAGACAAGACCTACACGTCACAGACATTCAGAAACATTAAAAGAGCACACATTTTGTACTGACTGCCTGAATTACTCCTTTTTTCCACTTACAATAAGAGAATGGAACACCCTTGACCACTCCATTACCCACAGCACATCACTAGATATCTTCACTCAGTCGGTAGAAAATTATCTTCACTCGTAAACACACTTGAATTCTGAGCCTTTGTTGGCAACTTCCTTTTTATTGCCTTGCCATTTTTCTTACCAGTGCTTGTGTGTTCCTAGTCTCACATATATCCCACGTATTGAATATGTTATCTTGTCTTCAACTAACTGTACAATCTGACGATCCTATTGTTGTACCCCATGACTTTTATGTATTGAACCTTAATTAAGTGCGACAGTGTAACCGTTTGATATTGCACTTCAATCCTTCTTGTTCACTCTTTGTGTCAATAATTCATTGACGTTGTTGTAGTTTATACTTTGATGTGCCTTATTCCAGCGCCCTTCCTGTTAAAATACTCAGTGGATTGACAGTATCTCTAAATAAATAAATAAAATAAATAATATAAAAATCTAATTGCATGCTGACGCATTTAGAAAACAATTTTTGGCAATGGCACTGAAGAAATATTTGTATCCTACTATTGTCTTGTATCTACTATTGTCAACCCAATTAACCCTCGGCTTTCAGTCCCCAGCGGCTGCGGAGCAACTGACCGAGGCGGTGGTCAGACTTGTGACGCAGCAGAGGATCCTAAGAATCATTGGCTCCGGACAGGCTGCCGTTGGAAACTGAACCTAGCAACGTTTAAAGCAACATTATCCAATGCGGCTAGCTTAGCAGTGCTGTTGGAGGAACTAGCGGGTATTAAATCAGATGTCACAGGGCTTAGTGAGGTTAGGAGGTCAGATGAGGTGCATACAGTACTAAAGGGCGGGCATGTACTGTGCTATCGTGGATTAGCAGACAGGCGAGAACTAGGTGTGGGATTCCTCAACAATCAGGATATAGCTGGCAACATTGAGGAGTTTTATAGTATTAACAAGAGGGGGGCAGCTATTGTAATTAGGCTTAATAAGAGGTATAAGCTGAAGGTGGTGCTGATCTATGCGCCTACATCAAGATGACCAGATCGTTGAAAGCTTCTATGAAGACGTGGAGTCGGCAATGACCAAAGTAAAATCACAGTACACTGTACTGATGGGCGACTTCAATGCGAAGGTAGGCATGAAGCAATATCTGGAGACCAGGCGATAGGTGAATATGGCATAGGTTCTACAAATAGCAGGGAGAGTTATTAGTAGAGCTTGCAGATAGAAATAATTTATGGATCATGAATACCTTCTTCCACAAATGAGCAAACAAGAAGTGGACATGGAAGAGCCCCAATGGTGAGACAAAAATGAAATAGACTTCATACTGTGCACTCACCCTGGCATCTTAGAGGATGTGGAGGTCCTCGTAAAGGTCCGTTGTAGCGACCACAGAATGTTAAGGTCTCGTATTAGCTCACATTTGAAAAAGGGACAGAGGAAATTACTGAAGCGGAAGTTTATTAAAGAGCTAGCATTAAGAGGGAAGGTAGAGGAATTCAGAATGTCGCTGCAGAGCAGATTTTCCGCTTTAACTGAAGATGACGGCCGTCATGTTGAAACAATGAATGATCATCTCGCAGATATCATTACGGAGTGCGGAATAGAAGTAGGTGGTAGGATGGTTCAACAGCTCAGGAGACTAAAGATCTCATTAAGAAACGAGGATGTCTAACACCACAGACAGAATACAACTAGTAGAGCTGTCAGAGTTTAAGCACAAGGTAGCCGACATCAGGAAGTTTAACAGGGAGAAAATCGAGCATGCTCTAAAGAGCAGAGGTAGCCTAAAAGCGGTGAAGAGAAAACTAGGCATAGGTAAAAACCAGATGTATGCGACAAGAGTCAAAGAGGGCAAAGTCATTAGCAATATGGATAAGATAGTTAAAGTAGCCGAAGAGTTTTATAAAAATGTATACAGTAGCGATTGCAATCATAATGTAACTGAGGGAGGCAGTAGGGCACAGCAATGGGACATCCCGCCAGTAACGAAGGACAAAGTAAAGAAAGCCTTAGGAGCAATGCAAAGGGAGATAGCAGCTTGTGAGGATCAGATAGCAACAGATTTGTTGAAGGATAGAGGAGAGATTGTGCTCAAAAAAACTAGCCACCCTGTATACATAATGCCTTGTGACCTCGAGCGTACCTAGAGCTTGGAAAAACGCTAACATTATCTTAATTCATAAGGAGACGTCAAGGACTTGAAGAATTACCGACCGATCAGCTTATTGTCTGTTGCCTACAAGGTATTTACTAAGGTAATCACTAATAGGGTCAGGACAACCTTAGACTTCAATCAACCAATTGGTCAGGCAGGCTTTCGTTACTCGACAATAGACGATATTCACGCTATCAATCAGGTGCTAGAGAAATGTGCAGAATATAACCAGCTCCTATATATAGTGTTGATTGCGAGAAAGCATTCGACTCAGTAGAAACCTCAGCAGTCATGCAGGCATTGCGGAATCAGTGTGTAGAAGAGTGTTATGTGAAAATATTGGAAGATATTTATAACGATTGCACAGCTACCATAGTTTTTCATAAAGTCAGCAATCAAATTCCAATAAGGAAAGGTGTCAGGCAGGGAGACATGATCTTGCCTATGCTATTCACCGCCTGTTTGCAGGAGGTATTCCGGGCCCTGAAATGGGAACAGTTGGGGATAAGAGTTAATGGAGAGTAACTAAGTAACCTGCGATTCACTGATGACATTGCCTTGCTAAGACACTCAGGACACGAACTGCAAAGCATGATCAATAACTTAGACTGGCAGAGCAGAACGGTGGGGCTAAAAATTAAAATGCAGAAAACCAAAGTAATATTCAACAGTCTAGCAGCAGAACAGAAGTTCGCAATTGGTGGCAAGGTGCTCGAAGTAGTAAGAGAGTATGTCTATTTAGGGCAGGTAGTGACAGCTGATCCGGATCGTGAGAGGGAAATAACTAGAAGAATAAGAATGGGGTGGAGCGCATATGGCAGGTTCTCTCAGATCATGAATGGCAGTTTAACAATATCCCTCAAGAGAAAAGTGTACAACAGCTGTATCTTACTGGTATTCACCTATGGGGCAAAAACATGGAGGCTAACAAAGAGGGTTCAGCTTAAGTTAAGGACAACGCAGCGAGCTATGGAAAGAAAAATGATAGGAACGTTAGGACATCGAAGACCTAACAAAGGGGAAAAGAAAAAAATGGAAACATGCATCAGAAGGGCGTATAAGCAAGCCTTAGGCGTCATGACCTGCGCCTCGACAGAGAAGCTGATGAACATGGGGGTGTACGGCACCTATGAGGAGCACAGCGAAACCATGCTCAGATTTCAAATGGAAAGACTTTAAAGAACAGCCGCTGGCCGCGCACTACTGATCAAGCTAGGATACCCGGCAGAAGACGAGGGCGAAGACAAGACAGACATTGACAGCCAAATTAGGAGCACTTTCTTGGTTAAACCAGTGCCCAGAAACATGGACCCGAAGAACCACGAAGGAAGACGGGCGGCGAGATCATTGGAGTTGGACAGGTTCCTAAAGAAGAAACAGATGGTTCTGTATGTTGACGCGTCCAAGTACAGAACGAAGGAAAACGCTAGGGCGGTAGCAGTAGTGAACGCCAATGGGAATATAGTTACTGGTGCATCAGTGCGCACAAGGACAACACAAGCAGCGGAAGAGATCGCTATAGCTCTAGCCCTGACTGAAGCCAATCGGCAGGGACTGAGTTACTGGATAGCCACGGATTCTCAGGCTGCAGCAAGGGCGTACAGAGATGGAAGGATCGGCCGAAAAGCCGCGAGTATCCTCTTCGAACAAAAACAACACAGACATGGATCAAACAACACAAACATTCAACACACCATCATTTGGGTCCCTGACACTGGGGTTGAGGGAAATCTCATGGCAGACACCGTTGTCCGAGGGTTCACGAACCGGAGGGCGGGTTTGCCGGTGGAACCCTTCAGCACGCCAGAATCTTACGGGGAGGCAATGAAGGCGTTGTTGGGAGCGCGCAAGAAGTACTCGGCTCCGGCGGATATCCTCGACAGAGAGCAGGCCACCACGCTCAGACGACTACAAACAGACACCTACCCAAGCAGAGCCATGTATCACAAAATGTGGCCGAACAGATACGCGAAAGAGTGCGTGTGGTGTGGGGGCTACGCCACAACGTACCACGCCACCTGGGGCTGCGAAAAAAGCCCTTTACTACCAAAGGTAAATAGCCCTAGTCTAGAGCAGTGGGAGGCCCTCCTGGCTGACTCCGACCCGAACACTCAGCTTATGCTGGTGACGAGGGCCAAGGCAGCGGCAGAGGCCAACGGTATCCTGGACTAGGGAAGACCGACCACTGTAGCTCCACATCTATCTATCCCTATCCCCCTACTCCCTAACTCTTCCTTTTGAAAAAAAAAAAAATAAATAAATGTTTTTACTACTACTATACTTACTATTTAACAAATCATGATCGACTTGCACTCAACCCAAAGAATGGAAAATCGCCAAGGTTATCCCTGTTCACAAATCTGGAAACAAGAACGAACCCTCTAACTTCAGACCCATATCGTTAACCTGCGCAATATGTAAACTTCTTGAGCACATCATTACTAAGCATATAACCACATACCTTGAACAAGAACGCATCTTATCCCCCTTCCAGCATGGTTTCAGAAGTGGTTTATCAACAGTAACTCAGCTCCTGAAACTAGTACATGATCTGTCTTTGAGCATTGACAACCAAAAACAGGTAGATATAATTTTTTTCGACTTTTCGAAAGCATTCGACCGCGTTTCACACAAAAAATTAATCAAAAAATTGGTATGCACACTTGGTAACAGCCCCATTGTTAACTGGATTGAGGATTACCTCTCTGGTCGCTCCCAATACATTGTGATTAACCACCAGCCTTCCTCATTAGAACGTATGTCAGGAGTACCGCAGGGTTGCGTCATAGCTCCAGTTTTATTCTTAATCTTTATCAACGATCTGCCCTCATATGTCAATGGTAATATTAAACTCTTTGCTGATGACTGTATAATTTACCGCGAAATTAACACACCAGATGACCGCATGGCCCTAAACCTTGCTGCAGAAGCCGTATCTAGGTGGTGTAAAGACTGGCAGATGGCCCTTAACATTAAGATGTCCGCTCTTCTCACAATAACCAGAAAAAAACATCAGTCGTCCTACACTTACGTTGTCAACAACACCCCCCTCACTCGAGTTAACAGGTTTAAATACCTCGGTGCAATAATATCCCATGATCTCAGATGGGATTCACATATCACCTATGTCACATCAGCCGCCGTTAAAAGACTCCTGTTCCTCAAAAGACATCTTCAACAAGCTCCTCCTCCAACAAAACTAATTGCATACAATGCTTTCGTACGATCGGTACTCGAATATGCGAACGTTGCATGGGTTCCGCAAACTAAATATCTCATGGGAAAATTAGAAGCTATCCAAAGAAACGCAGTGAGATTTATGTTTAACAAATAGAGGCTTACTGACTCACCCACCGAACTACTCAAGACAGCCGGCATTCTCACCCTGGAAAATAGAGCTAAACTTGCACGACTAAAATTACTTGACCAGTTACTCCATAATCAGCATAACCTTAATAAAACTAGGTACCAGATGGCCCCATAGACAAGACCTACACGTCACAGACATTCAGAAACATTAAAAGAGCACACATTTTGTACTGACTGCCTGAATTACTCCTTTTTTCCACTTACAATAAGAGAATGGAACACCCTTGACCACTCCATTACCCACAGCACATCACTAGATATCTTCACTCAGTCGGTAGAAAATTATCTTCACTCGTAAACACACTTGAATTCTGAGCCTTTGTTGGCAACTTCCTTTTTATTGCCTTGCCATTTTTCTTACCAGTGCTTGTGTGTTCCTAGTCTCACATATATCCCACGTATTGAATATGTTATCTTGTCTTCAACTAACTGTACAATCTGACGATCCTATTGTTGTACCCCATGACTTTTATGTATTGAACCTTAATTAAGTGCGACAGTGTAACCGTTTGATATTGCACTTCAATCCTTCTTGTTCACTCTTTGTGTCAATAATTCATTGACGTTGTTGTAGTTTATACTTTGATGTGCCTTATTCCAGCGCCCTTCCTGTTAAAATCCTCAGTGGATTGACAGTATCTCTAAATAAATAAATAAAATAAATAATATAAAAATCTAATTGCATGCTGACGCATTTAGAAAACAATTTTTGGCAATGGCACTGAAGAAATATTTGTATCCTACTATTGTCTTGTATCTACTATTGTCAACCCAATTAACCCCCGGCTTTCAGTCCCCAGCGGCTGCGGAGCAACTGACCGAGGCGGTGGTCAGACTTGTGACGCAGCAGAGGATCCTAAGAATCATTGGCTCCGGACAGACTGCCGTTGGAAACTGAACCTAGCAACGTTTAAAGCAACATTATCCAATGCGGCTAGCTTAGCAGTGCTGTTGGAGGAACTAGCGGGTATAAATCAGATGTCACAGGGCTTAGTGAGGTTAGGAGGTCAGATGAGGTGCATACAGTACTAAAGGGCGGGCATGTACTGTGCTATCGTGGATTAGCAGACAGGCGAGAACTAGGTGTGGGATTCCTCAACAATCAGGATATAGCTGGCAACATTGAGGAGTTTTATAGTATTAACAAGAGGGGGGCAGCTATTGTAATTAGGCTTAATAAGAGGTATAAGCTGAAGGTGGTGCTGGTCTATGCGCCTACATCAAGATGACCAGATCGTTGAAAGCTTCTATGAAGACGTGGAGTCGGCAATGACCAAAGTAAAATCACAGTACACTGTACTGATGGGCGACTTCAATGCGAAGGTAGGCATGAAGCAATATCTGGAGACCAGGCGATAGGTGAATATGGCATAGGTTCTACAAATAGCAGGGAGAGTTATTAGTAGAGTTTGCAGATAGAAATAATTTATGGATCATGAATACCTTCTTCCACAAATGAGCAAACAAGAAGTGGACATGGAAGAGCCCCAATGGTGAGACAAAAATGAAATAGACTTCATACTGTGCACTCACCCTGGCATCTTAGAGGATGTGGAGGTCCTCGTAAAGGTCCGTTGTAGCGACCACAGAATGTTAAGGTCTCGTATTAGCTCACATTTGAAAAAGGGACAGAGGAAATTACTGAAGCGGAAGTTTATTAAAGAGCTAGCATTAAGAGGGAAGGTAGAGGAATTCAGAATGTCGCTGCAGAGCAGATTTTCCGCTTTAACTGAAGATGACGGCCGTCATGTTGAAACAATGAATGATCATCTCGCAGATATCATTACGGAGTGCGGAATAGAAGTAGGTGGTAGGATGGTTCAACAGCTCAGGAGACTAAAGATCTCATTAAGAAACGAGGATGTCTAACACCACAGACAGAATACAACTAGTAGAGCTGTCAGAGTTTAAGCACAAGGTAGCCGACATCAGGAAGTTTAACAGGGAGAAAATCGAGCATGCTCTAAAGAGCAGAGGTAGCCTAAAAGCAGTGAAGAGAAAACTAGGCATAGGTAAAAACCAGATGTATGCGACAAGAGTCAAAGAGGGCAAAGTCATTAGCAATATGGATAAGATAGTTAAAGTAGCCGAAGAGTTTTATAAAAATCTATACAGTAGCGATTGCAATCATAATGTAACTGAGGGAGGCAGTAGGGCACAGCAATGGGACATCCCGCCAGTAACGAAGGACAAAGTAAAGAAAGCCTTAGGAGCAATGCAAAGGGAGATAGCAGCTGGTGAGGATCAGATAGCAACAGATTTGTTGAAGGATAGAGGAGAGATTGTGCTCAAAAAAACTAGCCACCCTGTATACATAATGCCTTGTGACCTCGAGCGTACCTAGAGCTTGGAAAAACGCTAACATTATCTTAATTCATAAGGAGACGTCAAGGACTTGAAGAATTACCGACCGATCAGCTTATTGTCTGTTGCCTACAAGGTATTTACTAAGGTAATCACTAATAGGGTCAGGACAACCTTAGACTTCAATCAACCAATTGGTCAGGCAGGCTTTCGTTACTCGACAATAGACGATATTCACGCTATCAATCAGGTGCTAGAGAAATGTGCAGAATATAACCAGCTCCTATATATAGTGTTGATTGCGAGAAAGCATTCGACTCAGTAGAAACCTCAGCAGTCATGCAGGCATTGCGGAATCAGTGTGTAGAAGAGTGTTATGTGAAAATATTGGAAGATATTTATAACGATTGCACAGCTACCATAGTTTTTCATAAAGTCAGCAATCAAATTCCAATAAGGAAAGGTGTCAGGCAGGGAGACACGATCTTGCCTATGCTATTCACCGCCTGTTTGCAGGAGGTATTCCGGGCCCTGAAATGGGAACAGTTGGGGATAAGAGTTAATGGAGAGTAACTAAGTAACCTGCGATTCACTGATGACATTGCCTTGCTAAGACACTCAGGACACGAACTGCAAAGCATGATCAATAACTTAGACTGGCAGAGCAGAACGGTGGGGCTAAAAATTAAAATGCAGAAAACCAAAGTAATATTCAACAGTCTAGCAGCAGAACAGAAGTTCGCAATTGGTGGCAAGGTGCTCGAAGTAGTAAGAGAGTATGTCTATTTAGGGCAGGTAGTGACAGCTGATCCGGATCGTGAGAGGGAAATAACTAGAAGAATAAGAATGGGGTGGAGCGCATATGGCAGGTTCTCTCAGATCATGAATGGCAGTTTAACAATATCCCTCAAGAGAAAAGTGTACAACAGCTGTATCTTACTGGTATTCACCTATGGGGCAAAAACATGGAGGCTAACAAAGAGGGTTCAGCTTAAGTTAAGGACAACGCAGCGAGCTATGGAAAGAAAAATGATAGGTATAACGTTAAGACATCGAAGCGGCGGAGTGGGTGAGAGAACAAACACGGGTAATGACATCCAAGCTGAAATGAAGAGGAAGAAGTGGGCTTGGGCAGGGCATGTAATGCGAAGGCAAGATAACCGCTGGCCCTTAGGGGTAACAGAGTGGATTCCACGAGAGGGCAAGCATAGCAGGGGGTGGCAGAAAGTTAGGTGGGTGGATGATATTAGGAAGTCTGCGGGGATACGGTAGCCGCAACTGGCAAAGGACAGGGTTAAATGGAGACATGGGAGAGGCCTTTGCCCTGCAGTTGGCAGTCAGGCTGATGATGATGACTTCTATTGGCTTCGATTGCATGCTTTTTGTCCTTATTGCTTTTCAGTAAAAACACTGCGCCAGTTGGGCGAAACATTAGCTTTTGTATTTTTTGTCCATATGTCCTGCTCTGTCATCACTACTATTCAACACAATGCACTGTTATATTCACAGGCCTCTGAGGACCTGGAGTAAAAGAATTGACGGCAACAGACACTGATCATTATGGCTACTGGGCAATAAATATGGCTGAGGACAAAACACAAGTGATTGTATTCCTCGATGTTCTTCCATACTCGAAGCCTGTGCCTGTGCATATCCTTCCCATTTACTGCCACGAGGTGGAATATTGTGAAGAAATGAAAACTGCGGCTGTTCATACACAGTCGAACCCCGCAATAACAAAACCGCCAGGGAAGGAAAACTTCTTCATTCTCACGAGAATTTCATTGTCGTGAAAATAGGCAAATAAGCACACCCATTACTTTCCAGAACCAAATTTAATAAAAACAGTAACTGATTTTGCTCTGCTTCACAATGCTGTGCAGGAGCACTATGACTCGGGCTTCACAGCTTGATAAGCTATGCATGGCTTCGTCATTGTCGTGGTCGCCGACGAAAGTCCGGATGACATCGAAAGCATCAAGCGCATCACGCGAGCTTACTTGCCTTCCTTGTGCTTGGTTTTCACCATCCTGGTCGTCACTCTTTGCATTTCTTTTGCGCACACTGTCGATAATAGTGTCGTCGCTGAATTCCTCGTGCATAATCAAGTCGACGTCCACACACAGAAAGTCATCCAGTTCAACAGCGTCTGGCACCTTTGCATCGACACTGCGAAGCGCATCCCATGCTTCGGTTAGTGGCTGCAGGTTTTCACCACTTGTAGGAACACTCGCAGCCAGTTTCATCAGCATTATAAAATTCGGAGGGCTCGTATTCATCCACTGTGCATCCAGGACGGTGCTGCTTTAGTGTCAACGGTTGCAGACTCCCCTGACAACACCTTGGCGACGATCCAGTGCCGTGCTTTAAATCAGCTGAACCATCTAGCGCTCGCCTTAAAGTTGTTGTGCTTCGGAATGCACGCGAAGTCAGTAGCCTTCTGCAGAAGGCTTCCAGATGAAGGCATCTTGTTACTCTTGTCAAGGAACCACTCGAGACCACTCGAGGACATCTTCGTAGACCGGCGTTGCCATCGTCTTGCTCTGCGCGCTGTTCTGAAGTGCCGCCATGATGCTGTTGTTAGTGGAAATGTAGAGCCGCCCACAGACTTAACATGAATGACGGAATGCGTGGCCTGGACTGCCATCAGCGCCATGAAGCGATAGTCATCGGGTGCGAGATAATGCTCTCGGAATGTTTGCGGTGTCTCACAATAGAAGGTGCGAACTGCGGCAACTTAGCGGGCAGTTCCTGGCTGCCGCGATAAGAAAACTGCAAAGAGCGTTGCCGGGGCCGTGGAGGCCGAATCGGTGAAAAAAAAGCTCTGAAACACCCCCGTGACGAGCGCGCTGTCCGCGCAGCGATCAGGCACGAACAGAAAAGCAGTAAAAGCGAGCTGCTACCAGCTACACTTAAGCCACCGCAAACATACCGAGAGCATTGCCTCGCATCAATGACTATCGCTTTGTGGCGCTGACAGCAGTCCAGGCCACACTTTCCGTCATTCGTGTTAAGTCTGTGGGTGGCTGTACAGTGCAAATACAGATGAGGACAAAAGACACATGGAACGCATGAGCGCTGGCTTGCAACAGTTTATTTTGAACCTCGGACCAGTATATATAGCTGGAAAAAAAGAAACGGGCAAACATCATGCATGCACAGTAGGTGACACATTCATATGTTGACGCAAGTATAATGGCTCCTTTCCAGTAAGAGCAATAGATGGCTTAGCCTTGCAGGACCCAACCAACCAGACTATCATTTCAGCTTCTGATTTCTCGAGTCAGCTGGCAACAGTTTTTGGCGATAACAGAGCAATCTTGGTAGTGAATGGACGTGGGTGTGAATGTGAGCCACCTCTCATGGTACCGGTTGCTAAACAAGAGTGCCTCACCATTATTTTGAAGGTACAGTGCTAACTTACTCCTACCCGTATGAAATCCTTTTAGTTGTCATGGACCATCCTTTGCTCTGTTAGCTTGTGAATCTATGATCCCTGCGGCCAGTTCACCCGATGGGCTTTGCGCCAACGCTGTGGTGTATTACTGACATCACTCTTTGACAATGCCTGTGACTCACCTGCCTGTTTCTGTGCACACTCCGGTATACTTTAAAAAAAAGAATCTCCCACCTGGAGGTGCATGCTTTCTTCTCGTCGTGCCATAAAGTCCCTACATTCCTGTTTTCAAATTGACGTCACATCTGGCTACTTGGGAGTTTCCCGCACCCTTCACTGCATACAGGAATGGTTTTACTAGTTTAAAATAAACCAAAGGACTCAATGCAATGTAAGTGCTTCAAGCCTCCAACATCACATCTGCCACGACAGCTGCGCCCTGTCATACATCCAGCTACACCATCTCTTAGGTCCTTTCCCACAGTCTTCAAATGGTAATCAATGGTTCATCATTTGTGCCGACCACCTCAGACGATTCTCTGAAACATCTGTGATACCATCTGGTACTGCTTCCAATGCTTCTTTATGCTCTTCGTCTCCTTTGCATCGTCATTAGCACAAAGTGTGCAACAATGTCATGTAACTTTCTATCTAGAGCTTTTAAAAAAAATTTGCTGGATGGAACTCATGAAAATACATGCCAATGGTTTCTTTTGATATCAAGGCACCCAAAGTAAAACTCTCATCCTACCCATCACAGAAGTTGGCTCCTCTAAGGTTTCGCACTTTCCCTGCATTAAAACGAGGAACAAATCTTCCTTTCCAGTTTCTGAAGTGGCAACTTCAAAACTTGACAACTCAAATTCTGTTAGGCAGGAGGATAATTTTTGCCAACTGCATTCCTTGATGTCAGCAGAAATGAATGGCATATGCTTCTGGTAAGTTCCCTGCAGCAATATTCCTTTAAAGGGGACATTGAGACATCACATTGTGAGGCTATAAAAAGCTTGTTATCGTCTTGTATGTAAGGCCACCCACGGCAAAGTATTGCGTTCTGTTCCGCATTAAGCACTGTGGAAGTTGTGCTCATGACTGGCAACAATGAGCAAGTCGAACCGTTTTTGCACTGCCTTGTTCAATGCGATTTTTATGTTTGGCGCCATTGGAGCCGTGACCAAGTTTTAATAAAATTTGTGAACCCGGCTTAACACTGGCGACAAGAATGGGATCGTCGTTCAACATTGACGCTGTAGCCACCCCCACTGAGGCATACATCGAAGCTTTCGACTTCTCTCGCCCCAAGGACTGGGAGTATCATGCACTGCAGTTCGAGTTCTTTCTGGAGGCGCATGGTATTATAGGCGACAATAAGAAGCAGTCCACATTCCTTAGTCACTGCAGCATTGCTACGTTCCAGTTGGTGAAAGTGCTCGTTATGCCGGCCCAGCTCAAGGATACGCCATTTGTCCATTTGTAACAATACTCACCGTCCTTGGGAGCACCTAGCCCTGAAGCCAACAGAGCTCGTGAGGCAATACGAATTCCACCGCCGCGACCAAGCACAGGGACAGCCCGCACCTTGCTGCCCTTCAAACCATGGCCCAGCATTGCAATTTCACCACCCTCGACACTGCACTTCGAGACCATTTTGTGTTCGGGCTGCGGAACGACAGGGTGAAGCGACAACATATGGCCAAGAAAGAAGTGACCCTCACTAATGCTGTTCAGGAGGTAACCACAGCCGAGGCCATCGATCGAGAAGCCAGCTGCGACGTCTGTCCAAGCATAACGACGCCGCACATCAAGCCAGTGCATCAGGGAATGAGCGCGGATGTTGACAACGAGCAAGACATCACCGAAGACGTCCTGTGGTTATGAAATATTCCTGTCCAGCGAATGGACTCAGAAGGTCACCTGTGCTGGCTGCGGTGGCCGCCATGAACGACGTCTATGCCATTTCCGTGTTGCCCATTGTAGGGGCTGCTAAAACTGGTCACATATTGAGAGTCTGCCGTTCTCGAAAGAACTCCGAGACCGACGGCAGAACGATTCACATCAGAGCCATGCCTCACACAAACATTTTGTACTGTGAAGACCACACATCGGCCACTATCCACGATGTGCCTGCACCTGCCAAGAGGAAGATGCATGTGGTGGTGAAAATTGAAGGTAAGCTGTGCTAAATGGACGTGGATTCAGGGTCAACTTTTTCATTCAACTCTGATGCCACAGCCGAGTGGATTTTCTCAAACGACAACGCTGAGACCACATGATATGATGGATTAACAAGCCAATCACATAGCTGTGCATGGATATTGCACACTCAGAGTGAAGTTTCAGGACACTGATGGTCTGCCACACCTTATCATTTTCAGGGGCAAGCGTCCAAGCCTGCTTGAGCTGGACTAGTTCCCAGCACTTGGTATCAAGGAGCGCAGCATATCAACCATGCCGTTCAACTTGATTGCTGACATAATCCAGGAGTTCACCTCAGTGTTTGATGGAGCGCTGGGGTGCTACAAAAGGCCACCTGTGCAGTTTGAACTCAATCCCAAGGTTGCGCCAATCAAATTGAAGTTGCAAAGAATACCTTTTGCACTTTGTCTAAAAACTGATGCAGAGATGGCCAAGCTCATACAGCAATGGGTCGTGGAGCCCATTGACCATGCTAAATAGGAAACCCCTGTCATCACCCCCTTGAGGGCTAATGGGGACGTCTGTGTCTGTGCAGGCTACAAGTGCACAATAAACGAAGTGTTGCCGCACCATGCATATCCAGTACTGGTGGTTTGTCATCTGCATGCTTGCATCCCTCTTTGGTGGAACCGTTTTTGCTAAGCTCTATTTGGTCCAGGCTTACCAACAGCTGCCAATGACTGAAGAAGCAACGGAGGCTCAGACTATCGTCACTCATCAGGGAGCTTTCCATGTCCACAGACTTCAATTTGAGGTCAGCACTGCACCCGGCATTTTTCAGTCTCATGGAAAACCTTCTGTGTGGAGTACCTGGGGTCATTGCTTACTTTGATGCTGTCATTATTGCTGGAACCTCTCATGAAGAGCTGCTCAGTTGCCTTTGTGAAGTTCTCTGATGGTTCCAAGCTGTGGGGCTCAAGGTCAAGAAAGAAAAATGCCAACTTAGGGTGGCTCAGGTAAATTTTTCAGGGTTTCAAGTTGATGCCGACGGAACTCATCCGACGCCTGAAAAAACTCAAGCGATCATGAATGCACCATACCCTGCAGGTAAGACTGAGCTACAGGCTTTCCTGAGACTCCTCAACTTCTACCATGCATTTCTGCTCCACAAGGCAACTGTTGCAGAGCCGCTGCACTAACTTCTGAACAAGAATGCAACCTGGGTCTGGGGTCATACACAGCAGAGAGCATTTGATAATGTGAAGCTACTCCTGTCATCCAACCAGGTCTTCACACATTTCAATGCAAAGAAACCACTTATACTGGCTTGTGACGCCTGTCCATATGGGATGGGGCTGTGCGGAGCCAAAAAATACCTGATGGCAGAGAAGCATCAATCCCTTCTATTCAAGGACGCTGTCTAGTACTCAGCAGAATTATGCTCAGATTGATAAAAAGGCACTTGCAGTGGTTGCCTAGTGGTTTGAGCGCCCGTCTCGGCTGCGGGAAGTGGGTGGTTCGAAACCCACCGCCGGGCACCCACCGGTCAAAAGGGTACAAGCGTCCCCCGGCCTGGCGCTCGGCTTCCTTTAGGGGTGTACGTTTGGAAGAAGTCCTAAAAAAAGGCCGCAGTCGTGGCCTCGTGGCAGAGCGCCCGCCTCGGCTTCGGGAGGTGGTGGGTTCGACTCCCGCCACCGGCCGGGTACCCACCGGTTTTCTCAAAATGGGTACAAGCTATGGCCCGGCCTGGTGCTCGGCTTACTAGGGCTGCATTGCTTGGGAAAGGAGCCTGCGCCTTCAAATCCCGTCACTGTGGGCAGAGAGTCGTGTGGACAAAGCGACAAGGACAAGCCAAGGACAAGGACAAGCGCTTGTCCTTGTCCTTCCTTCTCTGTTCTTGTTCCTCGTCGCAGCACTGGTGAAGTTTTGAAGATGTACCAACTAGCTCAAACCACGATTTTGCTCAAGGTTAATTGCAGAGATGTGGGAGAGGCCTTTGCCCTGCAGTGGGCGTAGTCAGGCTCAAGATGATGGTCAAGTCAAATTTATTTTCTCGCCAAGATGAAGAAAGGGGGGCAATGGAAAAAAGCTGTGCATGCGCAGCTTGACAAAGCCCCTTGAATACAGCTCAACAGCATTCAAGAAATATACAAAAAACATTTAATGTACCAACAAGTGTACTACAGGATATGTACATAAGACAATGTAAGGGTTTTATACATGGTATGAATCGAAGAGCATGTATTGCGTGTCATAGGACAATACAAAATGTTGGAATAAACACGCCACCCAAAAATATGGTGTTTCCCCCCCCCTTTAAAGCTTTCAACAAAAAGTTGCGTAATGCATCAGACAAGTGCACAAGGACATGGTTTACATTAATTAAAAGGAATATTTGGAATCAGCCCGCAAAAAATACAGGCTGCCTAAAGGTTTCACAAGTGTGATGCCATAAGTTAAAATTTTCTTTAAGGTCCTCTTCCCTACTTAAGGAAGTAGACAGCTACGTAAACACAAAATATGATGCTCTGATGCGCACTAACCCCTTCAAACTTGTCCATGGTTCATCATAAACACAGCACACAACAAAACACATTACAGAATAAAACGATGGGACATCCTGCCTTTTCACTGCTTTTTGTTTATCTCATCTTTTCGTTGTCTATTTCTCCTAGTCTTGCACAGTATTTCATAACTAGCCCTATATTCTACACTACTGTTCTCCAAGGTCATCAACAAAGGATCCAAGAGAACATGCTAAGATGGCTAAACACCAAAAATGAAGACCGGACTTGCCCAAAACAACTGCAAGAGACAGGCGAAGAAAAGATTGTGGTGCAACAAGAAAAATTCATGCACCATTTTGGTGGGCATCACTTTGCAGCTAAGGCATTGAATGTCAGAGATATTTTAGTTATGCATTCTATGCCAGAGCACACTGCAGACCCATCTAGGTTTATCTAATCTTAGAAAAACTCCTTATCTTATCTTACTTATCTTAGAACAACTCTTAGAAACTCATCTTAGAGAAACTCCTGCTCAGATGAAGGAAATTTTTTTGCCCTTTCGGTCACAGCACACCGGCAAAAACAGGGCACCTGTTATGGTGACCAATCTACTTATGATGGCAACAAACGATATGTGAGGCCACTGACAGACCACTGCAATAAGAGTGATGTTTCTGCAATGGCATATTTTAGGGAAGCAGTCCCCCCCCCACCCCAGAGTTTCAATAGGCTTATAATATGGGGAAAATGAAAACAAATTACTGAAGTGGCCATACAGTAATTATATGTGCAAATGAAATTTTGAATACCGCAGATTACAGCATTAAAATTTGTCTGCTATAATAAGAGCACCAAACACAGAGATGCTTCCAGTAGCAATATGTTAAGCTTCACTTCAGCTCACTGCCACTATTCAAGTGCTGCTCACTGAGGTAGTGTCCAATGAACATCGTGGTTTGCCTACAATGGCATTTCTGTTATTCACCTGAGTCTTGGAGAAAACATGCTTAACACCCAACCTCAAAGACAAAATAGCCTCCTTTTTTTTTTTTCACAACACGCAATGATCTAAGAGTTGGTGAGACAACCACATAAAAAGTGAGATAAGCACACTTGTCTCATCGAGAGCTCATTGGTCACACAAGTTATGGAACTGCCAATACAGACATTGCTAACCTGACCTGCGCCATTCAGACTGAAAGCTGAGCGCTGCTCAAAACATGCGTACAGTTGAGAAAAATAGCTCACTGATAGCTCATAAGCAGCGCGATGCGGCCACAGGGAAAATCTGTGCGTGTCAATGCGAAGTTTCACAACACGTAAGAGATCTGGTCAAGTGTGGGTAGAGCGCATTCTTACGGGCTTGAGAAGCACCAACAGCTCACTCAAAAGCGATGTGGCAGCACTGAAGGTGCAGCGGGCAGGAAGGGCCCTGGAGACCAGCTGTCCTGCAGGACGTGCGCCGCTGCAGCTGCTGCAGCTTCGTATGGCAGAACTAACCAGCTGTTAGGAGGACGCCAGTCTTGGACCAGCGGGCCCGGGAAGTGCTGGGGAGCCGCCTGCTGTGGCGCAAACTCCTAAGGGACGAGACAGCAAAGACAACACACCATTGCCCAAGCCAGCCAAACCTCTGCCGGGGGGGGAAACGGACACGCATATATCTGGCAGCCGTCACATAGCACAGTCAGTAACAAATGTTTACGGGTTGTGGGTGTGCGAAAAAAAATGACTACAGAACAGTAATGCAACAAATCGTCTGAAATACCTACAAGTATGAAGGGATAATCGTGATGCAGCAGTACAATGAATTGTTCCCAAGCATACGCACCGCATAAAATTTTGCTGCCGAAAGTGCATGCAATGAATTATGCATATGCCAACCACTGACTCGGGAACTCTGCTAGGGGAAAATCACTTCTCCCTACTTGAGGTGAGGCAGTCACGAACATGGCAAAATACTCGACTTCTGGTGAGCTGGTAGCATCCCAGCTAAAGAGGAACACTTGAACTTTCAGCTGTAAAATCTCTAATGATATATTTCGAAATAAATAAATTAATTTCTTTTTCAAGGGAGGCCCAAAGCCCATGACAATCACAAGCTTTGACCAAGCTTCAGTTTGCAATGCCTTCATCAAAAACTTGGATGATGCTTCACCTACTCTTGAAGGGGCTCTGGAACACCTTCCGAGGAGAGCACATCAACTCGCTCAATTACTGCACTGTGTTGTCATGAACACCCGAGCCAAATAACATACTTCTACATGCAGCACAGAATCTACAATCACGCGCGAAAGTTGGTGATCCCCTTTCTGGCGACTTTTTTGCGCTCGCACCCTCCTCTGTCGCACAACCCCTGCATATAACAGCTCAGAGACGGCCATTGGTTAGATTCTTTCAGGCATTCACCGTGACCGTGGCCAATAGGCGGCGCAGCTCCAGTGGGTAAGGAAGCTTTGTCGTTCGCAGTGGGGCCAGCGGAGGGGGGCCGACCTTCCAGGGTGCAAAAAGTGACGAGAGGAGAGGGAAAGGCACGAAGATGCCGAAATTCAAATTTTGACTACAGATAACTCCCCTTCTACAAAGTGCATCAAAAAAAAACTCTTGCAGGACAATATTCGAAGTGCCCCTTTCAGAGCCCCTTTAAAGGATTACAGATACCAAGTTCCAGAAGAGTGCAAATACGGGCTGGTTGGTACATGTATGAAGAATTGGATAAAACAGTGCACCAGAAGACAAGACAAGAGAAGGACAAACAGCAGCGCTGACTAACAACCAAGTTGTTTATTGCTACAGCACATAAATGAAATGGCACAAGTAAAAACACAGTCGGGACCCTTAAACAAATTTTGTTGGGTCCCTGAAGTTCTGTGTTTGTATTTCTTTTTTTATGCTAAATAAATACTTTCTATTCTATTCTATTCTAAATTCTAAAAGAAAAGCATGAGAAAAGCGTGCTGCCTTGCCTGTAGCAATAAACCATTTGGTTGTTAGTCAGCGCTGGTGTTTGTCCTTCTCTTGTCTCATCTTCCGTTGTGCTGTTTTTATCCAGTTCTTCATACCAAGTTCTGTGTTTTCTTTTTTCAAATGATGCATTCGGCATTATTTACATGGATTACCATGCAACATTCACCAATGACTGCCAAATAATTTAAAACTTTATTTCTTCTCAACGCCGTTGCGGTTACAGTTTCATTCACCAAATGTTAGCTGTGAGATGCAGTTGACCTTCACATCACATGAGGCACGAAAAAAGCGACAAATGATTTAGCTTGGTTAGGCAAAAAGCAAGTTAAGTGCGCTAGCACTTGAAATTTCACTTCATTTTCAAATTTGGTTTGAGGTTTGGTTTTCAAGGTCAAGTAGGCTTCAGACAAAGGTCGGCGAAATCGGTGAGTGTGGGCTTTAGTGCTCGTGCGCTAAAACTGGAGGGGACAACATGGTTAACACATGGTTAAGCTCCGTCGTAAGGGTAAGATGCGATAGCATTAATGGGTTCTTGCCCATATATGCGGAATTGGTCATTCTCCACTTTACATTCATAGATCGCTGGGAGTCCTCATACCACTCCTCCCACAGTGGTCAAGTGACGTGCCGTTGCCCTGCATTGGCAGGTGCTGCCACCTGTAGGGCTCGTGAGGTTGCTCTTCCCGAGCAACCACTCGTGACCAACCATTAATTTAACTGCCCCCTGCCACGGTGCTCAGTTTGCTAAAGATCTGTTGTAATGATGCCACGCGGTCATGTGACCTAGGTAGCCTGTGCACCATAGTTGAATACAACTTAAGTCTGCAGTGAAGATCAGCCCACATTCAGGACCACCACACATAATTCCTCCATGACAAAAAAGCAGCCTGTTCCCAAGCAACCGCCGATATCCATCGGCCAGCTGTTCGCCGGCCGTTTTGGATGTTCCAGACGGCCAACAAATGTCCACGA
Source organism: Amblyomma mixtum (assembly GCF_055824585.1). Classification (NCBI taxonomy): domain Eukaryota; kingdom Metazoa; phylum Arthropoda; class Arachnida; order Ixodida; family Ixodidae; genus Amblyomma; species Amblyomma mixtum. The sequence continues at coordinate 83,210,756 of NC_143021.1, forward strand.
ACAGCCAGCGAACATCCATCAGCTGTCCTATAGGTGTCCAAAGGGACATGTTTGTCTGGCCAATGGACGTCGATTTCGGACGTCTATTCCCAGATCTTTCTCGGATGTTCGCATATATGGCACATGTGTGCTTTTTTTGTGCCCGCGAGGTAATAAAATGGAAAAGCAATTTAAAGTACAGCGGACATATTTCATTGTGGTTGTGCATCAGTACAGGACTGTTATTGTAAAGTGTCTACTCCTCAATATGATGTAAAACTTTGAGCGCACACCTATCTTCCCACTTCCATGATAAAGCGGAAGCAAACAGCTTGCTGCAAAAAAAAAGAAAAAGGTTAACTCCAATACACTGTAGCGCAGCAAAAGACGAGGACACAAGAGACGAGCGAAGGACACCACGAGCGCTAACTTCCAACAAATTTTATTCCCTTGAAGCATCACATTTATACGCCAGAAAACAGGAATCACATCTGCCAACAGTATCAATTCCTTAGAAAAGCGAGCTCTTCATCTGAGAGGAGAATGGAAGGTGTACTTACACATGCGCATCCTGACCTATTTATCTTTTCGGCTTCAATGATTTTGCGCGTTACCCTTTCTCTGCTTTTTCCTATTACCAGGCTTTTATCAAAGAAAGGCTTAGAGGTTTTTGACTTGCATGCGAGAATGTGGTCAACCAGCGATCCGCCTTGCCCGTTTCTGACGTTGCGAGCCTGTTCGATTACGCACTCGTTCAGACATCTCCCCGTCTGGCCGATATAGTGTTTCCCGCATGACAAGGGAATTTTATACACAACACCTTCATCGCATGTAAGGTAGGGCTTCTGGTGCCTAGTTGCGCATCCACACACTTTGTTGGTGCTAGTTTCTCCCAGTTTGCACAACGCTGCAAGTTTTTGCGGCGCTGAGAACACGACGGTCGCATTCGCTCGTTGACCAATTCTTTTCAAATTGTGGGAAATCTTGTGTAGATATGGTAACACAACCAGGTTTTTCCATTCATGAGGAACCGGATTATGGTGACATTCATTTTCTGGTTTCATTTTCTTAACAAGTTTTTCGGCAACAGAAACTTGAACATGGGCGGGGTACCCGGAATTAGTCAGCCTCTTGGACTGCTCTTGAAAACTATTGCCCATCAAGTGCGGACAAGATTTCTGGAGAGCATTTTGAAAACATAAATTGACATCGGCTCTTTTTACAAGTTTTGAATGAGCGGAGTGATATGGCAGCATCGGCTTGTTGCTACACGGCTGGTAGGCCCAGCATATGTGATGAGCGTGAAAGGTGAAGTTACTATCTAAAAATCTAATGGAGTTATTAATGGGCAATTCACTTGTTTAAACAAGTGGTTTAAAATGTTCTTCCATGATAGTTGAAATGCTATGAGCCTTTGGCTCAAGTGAGCCGTGGTCACACTTAACAAGAATAAAAAAAGTCATCAACAAATCTAAAGACTTTGATTATGTCCAAGCTGTCTAATTGGCTGGAAACAGCCTTGTCAAGTTTGGATAAAAACAGGTTACTCAGAATCGGCGCTATGCACGACCCGATGCATATCTCTTCCTTCTGAAGGTAGGGTTTTCCTTCCCAGTTAATGAACGCTGACTGCAAGTAGGTGGCTAAAATTTCTAAAAAACTGCTCGCCGACACACCTGCCGAGTTCTGGGAACCAACCCACCCAAACTCATCTATGCACTCCTCTACAAAACACAGCACCTTGTCGTTAGGCAACGAGTAATATAGATCTTTAACATCCACAGAAAATGCAACAATGCTGTTGTCAGAGCACAACCGAACAAAATTTCGTCAACTTTCTTAACCATGAAAGGGTCATCAAGCGGCAAAAGGTTAAGTTTGCTTTGTAAGTACATTGAAACTGCTTTTTCCCATGTGCCAGTTTCAGAAAGGATCACCCCGAATGGTTTTTCTGGTTTATAGGTCTTTGTGCTGAAAAACATGTCTAAAAAATCTTTTCGTGCATCGCCTATTTCTAAAGCAAGCTTGGTAAGGTTTAACTTGTTGCATAGCTTCTTCGCTTTAGCTTTTACTTTTGACATCATTATTTCGTTGCAGCAGTTAAATACAGAAGACATGGCTTTGTCAGACTTGGACTTGTAAAGTTCACAGGATAGAATCGCAAAACCACCTTCTTTGTCAGCAGGAAGCATGACCAGGTCCTGTTCCTTGATGAAGGACTCGACACGTTTGAGAGGTAGTTGGAAGATCCTGGCTTTGAGCATTGCAAAACGTCGACTCCTTCTGAAATGCAGCGGTCGTGTTCCAGTTGCGTTGCACGCTGCGATACTTGGCATACCATCGCAAGTAGTTGTGCAGCTGATGGCTTGGGCTCCACAGCAAACTTTGGTCCTAACGATAGAACCCTTGACACATAATCCGGTAGATCCAGGGCCTCCAGGGTGTGGACGGTGCTCTGGGCTGTCTTCGTCTTGTTCGAAAGGTCGGCCCGTAGTTGTAGCAGATGTTCAGCCCACAAGCATTCGGTAGCTCGAGCAGTGATACGCTGGTATTCACGAAGAGTTCGCCAGGCCGCCTGACTTTTGTCTTTCGCCTTTCGCACATGATGAGCAATAGTTTTCAAGAGCAGTCCAAGAGGCTGATTAATGCCGGGTACCCCGCCCATGTTCAAGTTTCTGTTGCTGAAAAACTTGTTAAGAAACTGAAACCAGAAAATGAATGTCACCCAAATCCGGTTCCTCGTGAACGGAAAAACCTGGTTGTGTTACCATATCTACAAAAGATTTCCCACAATTTGAAAATTGGTCAACGAGCGAATGTGACCGTCGTGTTCTCGGCGCCGAAAAAACTTGCAGCGTTGTGCAAACTGGGAGAAACTAGCACCAACAAAGTGTGTGGATGCGCAACTAGGCACCAGAAGCCCTACCTTACGTGCGATGAAGGTGTTGTGTATAAAATTCTCTTGTCATGCAGGAAACACTACATCGGCCAGACGGGGAGATGTCTGAACAAGTGCATAATGGAACAGGCTCGAAACGTCAGAAATGGGCAAGGCGGATCGCTGGTTGATCACATTCTCGAAATGCTAGTCAAAAACCTGTAAGCCTTTCTTTGATAAAAGTGTGGTAATAGGAAAAAGCAGAGAAAGGGTAACGCGCAAAATCATTGAAGCTGAGAAGATAAATAGGTCAGGATGCGCGTGTGTAAGCACACCTTCCATTCTCCTCTCAGACAAAGAGCTCGTTTTTCTAAGGAATTGATACTGTTGGCACATGTAATTTCTGTTTTCTGGCGTATAACTGTGATGCTTCAGGAGAATAAAATCTGTTGGAGTCAGCGCTCGTGGTGTTCGTCTCTTGTGTCCTCGTCTTTTGCTGCGCTACAGTGTATTGGAACTATGTACCAACAAGCCCAAAAAGCCACGCTACTGAAAAAGGTTAGTCCTCAAGCCTACGCCAAATATTAGTAGACCACAGAACTTCAAAAATGCTCGGCAACTTTGTTATCGGTATTCACGTTAATGAAGCCCAAAATAACACAGAGGTGAGAGACACACCAACATAGTCATCATCCTTTACATGAGAAGGTATTCTATGCTTGAAAGAGTCCAAGAGCTAGGAAACTGAGCATTTCTCATGATGGTACCCGCCCTACAGCCCACGTGTTGCATGCAGTCTCGAATTTCAGTGAGTTCAGCCCTCCTTTCCTTACACTCAAGCAAAGCAAAAACAAGTGTCAGTACTGCTGACTAAAACATTATGCTTACGGCAAATTGCAACAGACCATGAAAACTTCATGAATGCTTGGCAACTTTGTCAATGGTATTCATATTAATAAAGCCCACAACAGCACAAAGAGGCAAGAGACGTAGCACAAGTCTCAACCCACCTATAGCCCAAACCATACAGTCATACCATAACTCCAACTTTCCCGCGAGAGAAAGGTATAGATCCTGCTCCATTGTCATAAAAGTAATTCCCAAGCAGTGTACTGTACTTACCTCCGTAGGCAATCAGACTAAACCTTTCAGCCAAAGTCGGCATAGTACGGCATTCCTCATCCTTCGAATTGTTCAAGTTACACACCACTTTCATCCACAGACCAAAAAAAGCCACACATTTTAGTAACAGAGCTCAAAAGGGGCACCACGCTTCGCACCAAACTGACAACGGCGCCGCACTAGGTGACTGATGAATTGGATTGGGCTGACCAAAAGCTGCATTTATAATGATGATGATATCGGGATTCGGTGGGAGTATTGAATTGACGAATGGTTTCAATTGTGTTTGACTTTGGCAGACACAATGTCGCTACTGATTTTTAGAGGTTTTCTAGATGTAAATTAGCACTTGATTACTGTAAAAATTGTGCAGAACCCACTTCTACCCTTAAATAAATTTAGTTCAGCAGTGGCCCTTGCACTGCAAGAATATATGACTGGAACTTCACCAATTTACAAATGTACTCAGGTCAAACCCTGTAGCTGATGGAAATAATTTCTTCAAAGCAGATATAACCGTATGCAATGAATACAATTTCGAGCACACAAGCCAATAAAACTGACAAAATTTCTTTCGGGATTAAGTCTTTCTCGGTTAAAAGAGCGAACTCCACAGTATAGATAATCCAACGGCGCTAACTTTCTGTGTGAAAATTAGAAAAAAAAACCCTATACTCAAATCCTGGGAATATACTCACTCGTACATCCCTCGAACGTACACCTCATTTCTCATGCGAATATACAAAAGCGGATACTGTCCGTACGTCCGGCAGATGTACAGATACAGATATTCAAAATCGAATTGTGTTTGTACGTCCGACGGACGTCCGATCTCGGCAAAGGATGTTCGTATCTAGCTCATATATCCGATGGATACCTGTGGTTGCTTTGGTTGTTTAAACTTTTCTTGTTACCTAAACAAGAAGCTTATCACAAGAAAAAAATTACAAGCTCTAGAATTTTAATACCTGTCATGTTTAATGTAGTCAAACTTAAAAAAGCTATTTCGTTTACTGTTGTGATTGGCCAGCAGAATAATACAGGGTGCTGCAGACTGTGGCCCAGTGTTAGCAACTGCTGTTTTTATGCGAAGCATACTACTTTAGCTACCACTTCAGTCCTTCACCGCGGTTATGCGCCTCCAAATCACGTGATACATGACGTAACACCACGTGACACGATGACGTCATGACAGTAGAGAAACGGGGGCCCACCGTGCGCCGTCGCTGTGGTTGTGCACCTCCAAATCACGTGACACGATGATGCCACACCACGTGACACGATGACGTCACGACAGTGGAGAAACGGGGGCCCACCTCGCGCCGTCGCTGTGGTTGTGCGCCTCCAAATTATGCGACACGATGATGCTTCGCATTCTCCAGGCTTAACCAAGTTAAGCCTCAGCCATTTTTTTAAGTTGTATCATACAATAGGTTGCTTCTCGAAAATTTTTCACTCATAGCGACGACGATGGATTTTCTGCACAATGCGAGCCTTAAAGCTCTTGCTGGCTAGGCGCATCCTTCAAATAGTCTGCATTCTATAAAATGGCATAGCCTGATTTTCACATATTCCTATGCCCACATCCTCTTAGATATGACAAAACTAGACAAATAATCCCATACAAACAAGTATCTTGTGTGGAGTAAGACTGATTTAGCTGGTTCTCACCTGCTGCGGTACACGCCGGTACTGGTTTCTGTAGCTCTGCCGGAAGGCTGGCAGGCGCTGGGGTACCCCACGAGGCTCGCAGAGATTCTGCATGAAAGCCGGTTGTTGGACAAAAGCAGCCTGCTGTATGAAAGTTGGCGGCTGTACAAAAGGTGGGTGCCGTACGAAAGCTCGTTGATGCATGAAAGCCGGTTGCTGTACGAGAGCCGACTGCTGAATGACAGCTGGTTGCTGTCGTGATTGCTGCACGAGGACTGCCTGCTGTACAATGGCTGGCTGCTGGACTACAGCTGTCCGCTGTAGCAGAGCCGGCTGCTGGACTGCAGCAGGTTGCTGTACCAGAGCCAGCTGCTGGGTTACAGCCGGCTGTCGCTGATAAGTCGGCTGCTGGATTACAGCCGGCTGCCGCTGATAAGTCGGCTGCTGGACGACAGCCGAGTGCTGGTAACAAGTCGGCTGCTGGCCGACAGCCGACTGCTGGATATAAGCCGGCTGCTGGACGAAAACTGGAGGCAGGCGAATTGGTTCCTTGTGTGGATATGGCGGAATCCGCATGCCATCCAAGTTTAAATTAGCAGTGGGGGCTTGGGAAGCAGGCTGAGATGCCTGCGAAAGACCAGAAAAGAACTGAAGTCGGCACACATATGGTGGCCTACTTCAGAATTCTTCTAGTGAGTCCCGTGCCAGATGCAGCCACTTTTGCTTTTGCTTGGAATATCCTGCCCAATATTCCTTGTTCTTAATTTCGGCTAAGATAACGAAAAATTACCAATTCTGGGGTCCCGGAAGTGTACAAGAGACACTGTAGAGGAGGTTTCCGAATTAATTTTTTTTAAACCAGATGGGGGGCCTTCAGCAAGCACTGGCATCGCACAGCCACCTTCTGCATTTTGCCTCCATCGACACACGGCTGGGATTGAACATTACCATGCGTTTGCTCCCTGACCCAGTCTGCTCTCCTTGTCACCCCATTGCTTAACCCACTGGCTTCCGCACCCTCCACTGCTGTTCCCACCTGGTATTCCATGCCGAAATTTTTCGGCGGTTTGCACGCGTGCACCGCTCTATAAAAATTGCAATAAATTCCACTCAACACGCCATAGAAAGACAAGCCATGTTTTATTGTGTTCGCAATGTATCTCTGCGTCAAACCTCTCAATACAACTTGCGTGTATGAAAAGCCTTGAAGCATTCTGGCATGTGAAGTGCAACTTCACATTTTTTGCACTCCTATTGGCTCTTAGACTTTTTTCCATGTGCCTTGCAAACTAAGCATAGCCTCGAAGGATTCTTCTTGACTTTGTTGTTCGGCGGGATCTGGCGAGAAAAATGAGCCCACTCAGAGGCCTGTAGCCACATTGGTGCAGCTGCGATAGACGGTTTTCGCGGACCGTGGTACTGCGGCAGAACGGCCGCTTCGAAAATCTCCTCTGCGAGGTTCACTTTCCAATCAGTGTAGTAGAGCTGCTTGCGTGTTACTTTCCCAAACAAGACAGCTGTTATAAACAGCGATGGCCATAATGTAAAAGAAGATTTTCTTGTAGCCATTAGCATATCTTCTCATGACTGGAAAGGAAGCCAGTTGTTGGTCCTGCCAGTCAACTCCCATGCCTCGGTTATAGTCAAGCACAACTTGCGACGTGTTGCTGGCAAGCCATTCTGGTGACCCTTTTTTCCCGTGTCTGTCAGATTGGCTGCATTGTGCGAGGTTGTGAACATAGTAACCTGCTTCTTGTCGTAACGGCCATTACGCCTCGCGAAAACAGAGGTTTGCATTCCCCTTTCTGCAGCATAAGCTTCTTAAAATCTTTTGGCATATTCTTGCAGGTTAGACAAACTGTGCCCATAGCGTTCGAACCGGCTTCTCTTAGCTGACGAAAGAGTACCGGGGAAGTATACCAGTTGTCCATAAACGGTGAGTGGCCATCCGCCAGACGATTTTCGACAAGGTTGATAACAACCGCCTCACTGCGCAACAACCCAGTTGGAGCGGGAGTCTTTTCACTTTTTCCAGTGTAAATGAAGAAGTTCAAGCAGCAGCCACTTGAAGACTCACATAGTTTGTAAAATTTCAGACCAAATCTTGCCCGTTTTGAGGGGTTAAACTGGACGTAACAGCCGACCACAAAACTTCATAAGGCTTTTGTCCACTGCCAGACACTCTTCGGGATCATAGGCTATACGAATGCTCTTTAATATGTGGTCGAGTACAGGCCGAATCTTCCAAAGCTTATCTCCACTTTGAAGAAGGAAACTGTCGCAGAAATGAAGAAATCGCAATAGTGCCCAGAAATGCTGCCGCGACATCACAGAAGCAAAAAATGGCGTGCTGATAGCAGATCTTGTTGACCAGTAAGAGTGAATGCTGCTTTTCTTTACCTGTCTCATCAGCACACACGTGGCGAAGTAAGCTTTCATTTCATCTGGCGTTGTCTCGTGCCAATAATGCTGTGTAAATGCTGCTCTCGCATGGAAAGGTGTTTGTGTGTAATGCAACCACGCCCCAAATCTCGTCGCCAAGAAGAGTGCTGAACATTCCAGAGCACTGGGCTTTGCACCTACTTGCAGTTGGATGGCTCACTTGATACCGGGTTGACCACTGAAGGGGTGCTTGACAATCTTTTCGATTCTGCCATCTTCTCCCCACTGCCAGTCTTCCACTTTTCACGTCTTTGGAGATAGTGGCGCAGATTGCATAGATCTTGCGCTGAGCATGAGTTTTCTTCATCACCACTGTCACTATCTGTAATCCTGCGATCCCCCATCACCTAACGCAACATCCTCGTTGTTGCAGACGTCACTGTCGGCATCACTCTCGAACACAAGATCAAAAATTTCCTCCGCGGACAAACCACATTTTCTCCGCGACGCCATGTTCAAAAACAGATGGGAACGCAAACTTTTTGTCCATAACAGAAAAAAAAAAACTCTTAAAACAGTGGACAAGTATGGCCATCTCGTGGAAAACACACCAAGCAAACAGTAAGCATGTTTTCATGTACTGCCGTTTATCGAATATTGTCAAAAATAACCATACTCTGAGCGGCCGGCAAACCACCGGTCAAAGTAACTCTGTCCTCGGCCACTGCAGCCAGCGATCCACCAGCCACAGAAGCCAATGGGTTGATTCAATTTCGAATTTGCTTCGTTAGTTTCTGCCTCATATGTGGCAACTGAGATGCAAGTATTCCATTTGAAGCACATACCTGTGAGCATCCACCAAATGCATGCCACGCCACTTCTATTGCCCTAGCATCCGTCACAGCCCTAAAGTCGCATGATTTAATTCCGGCCGCGTTCATATGAAGGTGACATGCAAAAACACGTGCCTGCTCTACGATGTAAGCGCAAGTTAAACAATGCCAGGTCGTGAAAATAATACAGAACCGTACACCACCATGTTGCTCAGAGCTGATAAGTCACTCTAAAAATCCGGATGGGCGGTCTACCTGCCCTAAAGTATGTATTCCATGGGCCCTTGTCATTTGCAACACCTTGCTGCCTATTGTAAACTGTTGTTCCCTTGTTAATAAAGTTTTAGTCGATGAGAAAAGCCAGTGCCAGTACAGCTGCTGAAAAAGTCTGTTGATTGAGCACTGCCGCATATACGACGTGGACTTGAGAAAAATCCTCATGGACTGGTACCGTTTCTGGGCGTAATAAAAGAGTTCACCACCACCATTGAATCAGAATATTTCTTCAAAACAAGGCATAAAACAAAACTTTCACAAAAAAAAACAAAAGATTTTACCACAAACGAGCCAATGTTTAGGATTCTTTGGTTCCCTCTTAGCGACAAAACAATCTGTAAAAGAATTGACCGATAATTCAGGTACTCCCTATGCAAAATCTGAGCGCAGCTTCATTTTGCAATATATTGAGGTGCGTCCCTCATAGCCTGAGTTGCTTTGGGACGTTAAACCCCAATAAACCAATATATTGAGGCAAAAAACATGGAGGGCACTTAAGCTACCCTTAAGAGTACAATGCAAAGCTTTGCTGTTTTTATAGCACAAGGTCACTAATCTATCGTACACAATGAACACACCTCAGCGGTACATTCAGTGGCGAGTTGCAGGTCTTGCCTGGCTGCGGTGTCCGCTTCCACATTTGCTGCTTCCTGCGAGAATGCGTTGCTTGTTTTAGTTGGGTGTAAGCAGGAAGCTTGTGTAGGCATCGCTCACTGCGTTGCGTGCACTGCCAAAACACTTAAGTTTGTCGTGCCGAGGCGGCCCTCAAGTGCACACGGTGGCTCTGACGAGAAATCGAAACACATCCCCAATGAAAAAAGCTTGCATGGCCAGTAACCGGCCGCCAACCGGGATGTCTATGAGCAGAGCTCATCAAACCAGCTCAGGCCATGGTTGAGGACTCACAATGACTTTTTATAAGCCGATCACCGCTTGCCGACACCAGGCCACGCTCAGCCCTACGACGGCTAAACGATAATTACCTTTTATACTAGAGAATACACTAGAATTGCAGCTGTACAAAATACACTAAAAATATTTCCAAAGCCCATTTTGCATTCTCTGTAATTTAGACATGAAAAAGAAAGGTGTGCAGCTTATCACAGTGGAGTAGTCGTTTGGCTCAGTGCTGACATATTCCGTAGATCAAGCTACAGAAACACTATACAAACCAGAAAAGGTCATGCAGCACAAACATGCGGAGCATACGATTTTTCTGTGCTTATAACTCCAAATCTAAGACCCTGCTGTTGCAGCCAGTGGCTCTTGCACATTAAAAGGGTGGAGACACCAAATTTGTGGTTGGCCCATTCTTTGCTTCAAACGTTTCTTATTGCTCCAGGAAGCATGATACACGCTCAAAGAATCATATATTCACAGCGAATAATTTAGTATCGCATTTTTAGGTGAACGATTTTTGGTTTCTGAACACTGAGCTGGACACTGACGTCACTATCTATTTATTTATTTGTTGAATACTGAAAACATACTGTACGTCCAAGCAGGAGAGGGAAATACATACAGGGGAAAAAGCAAAGCAAGTGCGACAGTACTGAACAATATAGATGCCACAAAACAAGAAATGCAAAAGTACAACTGAAACTGCGGGTACAGTACAACTACTAAGACAACAGTGAAGATATCACGAATGATTATAAACTAACGGAGAGTTCTCCAGTAGAGCATTCCATTCAGAAACTGGTCTCAGAAAAAAGAAAGCATGTATGTATTTGTGCATGCAAAAATAGGTTTCCGGCTAAGGGCATACCTATGGCACGAGGCTCGTGTAGAATATTAGCAATGCAATTTTCGGATCGAATACCAAGTCGAGAAAAGTATAATGAATGAAGGAAGTTCAGACGGGCTTTCTTCCTTCTATCTGCAAGTGGTTGTAAGTCTGGGAGCTTCAACATGGCAGAAGGAGAGTCTGTAATGGTTGTAAATGTATGACCGACTACTCTGCCTGGTCACATGGGCCCACAAAGTTGTGACGCACCTACTGCTGCATTGTCTGCTTTCGCACACACGTGCTGGCCAGCGCATGCAAACAAACAAGGGCATGGCTAGTTCCAGCAGCTCGGATTTTGATGAATCTGACTCCAATGAGGACATCGACTTTTTTTTTTTATGGCAGCAGCGAGGATGACATTGAACGCAGCTCCGTTGAGAAACCTGACAACTATTTCAAATTTGACCCGCTAGCCAGTGACGACGAGGAAGAAAATGCCATGCCGCAGGCCGTCAATGAAGTTCAATGGAGGGGTAACATCAACTGGTTTTCGAAAATAATGCTATGTCAACGCAGGCATCGGATTAGACATGACAGCTAGGGCTTCAATTGCAGCAACACATTATGTTTTGTCCATTTTCTCGTTGCGCTGTGAGCGTCTGACTTGCACTCTCGTGGGTATTTAATACTGCATGCGCTTTTACACTTACCTTGTACTTATGCTGCCAGAACTTATAACCAAAATATCTTTTCGCTGGCCGCAAGCGATCAAAGCAATGCAACCTTGCTGCACTGTTTAGTTCCGAGCGTGTACACAGGAGGGTGGTAGCGCGCATGTATGTGGATTTTATTCCGAAGTTTTCTGGCTGTGTGACATTGTAGACTACGAGATACACTGATATGTATATTTATTGCAGGTGCACCTGTGGTCGTTGTAGGCCAATGGAGACGGAACACCAGTCTATATGATGTGTAGAAGTTCCTAAGGTGGCCGCCCAAGTGCCTGAGGGGGCCACCCCAGTTTTGAATCTATATGCCTGAACATCCATGTTCTGGCGGTGGCGTACTATGCCTTGAGAGAAGACGGGCCTTCTCTTGTCGATGCACCCGATATCCACACGTACGTATGAGGACTTATTTACGTTCAGGGTGCGTGTGAAATGTGACGTGCAGCTCGACTAATTAGCGAGTTTTAACACCGAGAGAGAGAAGAGAGTCCTTTGATGAAAAAAAAACTGAAAATTTAGCCGTGTCTAAAAATCGCTGGTACCGCCATACGGTAGACATGGTAGCTGGAAACAGTAACGCATAGCCACACAGTGGCCCCCGGCTGCGCTAAAGCTCTCCATTATCACGGGCGCACACAGATTTCTGCACGTGCTCTAGAAACACAGTAGTAGTGAAACTACGGCATTAAAAATGCATCAGTTTACTTTTATGAGTCTGCAGTTACCTTTTGTTTTATGCAATCCAGAACATCATGCAGGGCTATTAGATTCTTGTTTGTACACACGTGCTCTCTACATTGTTCACTAGACTAAATGCGCCATTCGCGAGATGCGTGTGTCGAGTCAAATCATGTGCACATTCACCGTTCGAGATTTTGAGCGCATATCCAAGAATACATATTAGGCATCAGCAACAATTATGCTATCAATTTTCTGTTATAGTTCAGAACAAATTCTGCCATTATCCCACCCAGAAATAGCCGCTGTTAGCATTTGTCTTTGAGATAAGGCATTTGGCAGTTGTAAAGTAGTACCAGCCGAGTACCAAATTATTGCTAATTTATTCCTTTTCAATCCTTTAGCAGGTACAGGTACATTGTGTACAGGCAGTTTGTACACTAGATATGGGTCTGGCTTGGCTGGAAAAGTCACAAGGCGCTCCCCAGCTGTGTTGTCAGCGAGATAAGGAACGCCTATCGTGCAGCTCGCTGTGCTGGGTTTAAGTAACCTGAGTAGCTGTGAGATACATGTCAGAAGAGAGCATCTTTCGGCATGTTGGTGGTTCATACGCAACCTTCCTTAAGCCCCGAGATGTAGGCGGCTTCAACGATTTCGTGTGCTAGTTGGTTTTTATGCGTTTTCAAGACAGTTGCTTTCTTAAAATGAGAAATACATTTATTCTCTCTGTCTCAGGGCTTAAGGAAGGTTGCATGAGCACCCCATCTATTTCACTATCTGAGGAAGGAATCACCTTTCTCTCTGGTTTTGTCTGATTTTGCCTGATTTAAGCAATATTTCATTCAGTAATGATTCTGCAATGACGCAAACAAGAAATGCAAATGAGCGGACTACATTGCGAATACCTTCTACTAGAGAAAGCTAATAGTCCACTCTGCAATCTTTGTTGCGAACATCACGCAAACGTAACGTGACGAGACATGTAGTGTTTTGACCAATAGCTGTGCCCTAATTATGCGCAATTGTTTCAAAATTTCCGCGAAGTGGTTGGTGGCCAGTGATGGGCACTGTTAGCCTATGTTTGCTTGCCTAAACATCGGCGGCCAACTATTGCCAGGTGTTTTCCAGCAGTCAGTTGTTTGCCTTTTGCCAATCATAGGCTGACACAGCTCTTGGCCAGCCATTGCCTGAAGCTGGCCTGAGCTAAGTCGGTCGAGCACATCGGCTACCAACTCGAGGCCAGCGAGTTACCGACCATTGGCCAATTTCTCTTGTGATCAGCGCTAGGTTGAAGAATTTTCATGCCTAATTATTTATGACAAGAGTGAGGCATTGGGAGCTTTTTTTTCTTCCAAGGAGAAAAAACACAAAGGGCACTGTTTACGTGTTGTGAAGCTGAAATCACGAATGTTTCTCTCATTGTGACTTTATGTTGTTGGTTGGAATCGCTGTTGCGAGCTAGCCTCCAACTTGAGGAGCAGCTGTATGCTATATAAGTGCAAATGAGAAATCGTGTGACACCAGCCGGAACGCTGTATGATGAGCAGTTGTATCATTTTGATTCGAATGACGGGAAAACTGGCACCACATAGAAGTATGCCAGTTATACCGCACGAGCAAATGGTGCTCCTTGCCACAGGGGTATCTGTTGTGCATGCAATTGTCGCGCTTGCTGCGTGGGTGGTTAGCTGACGGCTGCTGCGACGTCAACTTTTTGAGACCATCTCTCAGCCTCAACAAGATGGTCACCGATGGAATTTTTTATGGTAAGGCTTTCGACTTAAATGCTAAAAGAATAAAATGTAAAAGCTGACAAAACGCTGGAGAACTTCTTTGCCAGGTGGCTTTCCTATGAAAAAAACGTATTAAAGAAAATGATGAATTTATAGACCAATCTATAACACCTATAACACCGCTAATGAAATACACACGCACACACACATATAATATATATATATATATGTATATATATATATATATATATATATATATATATATATATATATAATGCAGGAAAAAAAAGAGGAAAATCTTGGCAAGGTATGTAGTAGTAAGAACGTAGACCAACGATTCTGACGAAGGCCGTTCCACGGTCGAAACGTCAATAAATTGTTTCAAGCGTTTCAAACGTTGGACTACATTCTTACTATATATATATATATATATATATATATATATATATATATATATATATATATATATGAAGCCGAGCATGGTGGCAACTGTCGCCATTCCATTTCAAAGAGAGGACACTCCTATCTTCCATCCATCCATACCATACATAGTTAGGCTTAAAGGGTCCCTGAAAAGGGTGTTAGAGGTTGGCTATAGTACGCTTGCATTAAGTATAGTACAGGCCACCGAGCGTTCATGCCGCGTACAAGATCTCAAAGGCAAACAACCGATAATTTACAATACACTTTTAAAAACTCCCGCTTCCGCGCCTCCAGGCAACCGATGGTGTCGGGCTTCGGCGCGCAACGCGTCATGCAGAGCTTGTTATTATGTCAGCAGCGGACTCTCAATAGTTCACCGCGCCAACACAGCCCCGCGGGGAATTTCCGCGCGCATCCGCAGTCGGCGGAGGGGCCGCGGAGGAGCGCCGGCATTCCAGCACGCAAAAAGCGACGAGAGGAGAGGGAAAGGCGCCAAAACGCTGGACTTCAAAATTTTCACTACAGATAAGTCAGCTTCCACAAAACATTAAAAAAGCTTTGCTCGGTGATATTTGTGGAGCGGCATGTAGAAACATCACTCTTCCAAACCCTAGAGAGCCGCCGCCGATGCGCCATGTCCCGCGCCCACCGAGTTCTCAAACCTTCTCTTTATGCCGCCAAGGCTGCTGGGAGAGGACGTGCAACACTCTCCCTGACATCTTCGAGATGATATCTTCCCACGGCGGCGCACGCAGCGGGTGGTTACAAGCGCTCTGTCTCGTTCTCTTCTTTTGTGCATGTCGTTTTTGACGCCTTTAAATTAAAATGATCAATTATACCAACTAGCCCAACAAGAAGTTCTCTTAAGATTACAAAGACCAGCCCCGTCTTCAAGCGCGCGCGCGAACGCCGCGGCTTTTTTTTTTTTTTTTTTTGGGGGGGGGGGGGGAGACCAGCGCAGTAACTGTCCCACTGCTCGGTGTCTCAACCGCGCCGTCAGGGAAGGAAGGAAAGTGGGAGTGAAAGAATAGAGAAAGAGGTGCCGTAGTGGAGGTCTCCAGAATAATTTCAACCACCTGGGGATCTTTATAACGTGCACGCACAGCGCACGGGCGCCTAATTGGTCGCCGCGGTCGGATTCAAACCCGGCTGCTCCAGCTCGGTAGCCCAATGCGCTAACCAATGAGCCTATACAGGGTGTTTCACCTAAGACTTTCTGCAATTTTTAAAAATAAGCTATTTGAATTAGATGCGCGCTTTTTCTGGCATAGCATTGTCAGTGGTGTAGTACATCATAATGCAGCTAAGACGTGCTAACTAGCAGGCTTGTTAACCAATATTTAATAGTTAACTTTTAAACTATTACCGTTGGGCTCCTTAATTATTGAGATCATGCAGCCCACCGTAAGTAATGTCCATATCCGTTCTTAGAATTTTAGAATTTCGAGAACGCGATTATCCTCGGCGCTGTGGCCCAACAAATTTCGCCTACATCGCGCCAAAATACGTGCGGTTTGAGAAGCTTGCAGGCAAAGCAACCTCTCCAGCGCACGTAACTCGTCGAAATAGCCAAAATTTGTTGGGCCACAGCGCCGAGGATAATCGCGTTCTCGAAATTCTAAAAGCGGATATGGACATTACTTACGGTGGGCTACATGCCTCTCAATAATTAAGGAGCCCAACGGTAATAGTTTAAAAGTTAACTATTAAATATTGGTTAACAAGCCTGCTAGTTAGCACGTCTTAGCTGCATTATGATGTACTACACCACTGACAATGCTATGCCAGAAAAAGCGCGCATCTAATTCAAATAGCTTATTTTTAAAAATTGCAGAAAGTCTTAGGTGAAACACCCTGTATACGAGGTGCAGGTGAAATTTCTCTCCAGCTGAGACGACATAAGACAGCCCTGCGCTTTTCCTTCACTATGGCTACGAGCACGTGTTCTCGGTCATATTCTCAACACGCTTTGCTGGCCGATTACATGACACCGGCGTGACACAATTATATGCAGGCAAGCTTTGCGGGATCCCGACGCGGGAAAAGTCGGATAGATCGCGTCTAACGGTTACTTTGTGTGCACTCCGCGTCTTTGCATTCGCCAGCACGAACGCGTTAGCGACTGCTCAGTCGTACCATTATACGTATGCGAAAAGCAACTCTACAGTTGAAGTTCCCTCTTCGCATAAGAACGAGCTCACCTGCAGACCTAGGCTCTCTTCTAACCCGTCCGCAAGCGTCAGCAGCTCGTCGTCGGTGACGACCATCGGCCGCAACTCTGCCGGCAAGAGAAGGAGCTGCCTAATGCGCTCCTCCCGCGTCGTCGGCAGCAGGCCGTCGTCATCGTGGTGAAGCGGAACCGGCGGCAGCTCTTTGCGTTCTTGGTCCATGGCCGGGGTCGGCCTGCACAGTTGGACAGGGCAAGAAAAAAAGCGCCAACGCAGTGAATTTTTGCAGTGACTCTGCAATAGTTCACTACGACTCCACTGACTGCCGTGCGCCCTCTGGCCTGCCACAGCAGCGGGGTGAAAAGTGACATCAGCACAAAGTCACATAACAAGTGTGTCTCAGTGAGGAGATCACTGCGAAAAACGAATTAAGGAGCTCCAAACACATCCGGAGGGACTTTTTGCCCTTCTTAATTTCACGCAATACCTCAAGGTTCCTGTTTGGCTGCAGCAGCAGTGTCATCATTGTGAGTTATCTCGTGGCGTCGCCAGACGGGAGTACCGAGAAACAATGCGATTATCGACACGCTGGCGAGGAAGACCTGTCACGACTTGAAATATTTGCAAGATCATTGGGTAAAGTCCACGCTAACTTTAGCCAAGGGTTAAAAAATAAGATATTTGAGGTAGGCCAGGGAAACCGCCTACATACATCTACAAACCGGTTTGCGCATCATAGGCAATTTTTTGCTTTGCAATTAATTAATTACCAATTAAGATAATTTTTCTAAACGCGTAGATATTGACTTTAGACAACAAATGTGAATAGCAAAGTTGGAGAGCACCTTCAGAAACCCCCATTCCATTCATTTGCGGTAAAGAAAGCTTCACCTGTGTCTCTTTTCCGAGCTCCAAAGAAAGCCCGCGAAATACAAAAAATAACACGTGGCTAGCGCGTTCGCGCGTCACGATTGTGCTGCTCTCAACCGTGGATTGAGTGAACGAAATCAGCTGCTGGCAAGGCGCGACGACCTCAATGCGCCGGCAGGCCGATATGTCAACGGTGGTTGCGGCGCCCGCGCGAGCCAGTCTGCAAGCGTGACGGTGCAAGTTGCAGCGACCGCGCCGGACGTTGTGAGCTATGCAGGGCTGCCAACCCTAGGGATTTCCCCCTATATCTAGGGAATGTGGACGTAGTTTAGGGGAAAAGGAATTTTGTGTACAATCTACGTAAATTTCATTTGCTCGGAGAGTTTTTTTTTCTCTCTCAAATTGGGAAGACAGTACAAGCTTTTCGTAGTTTTTTCTCTACAACTGACGGAGGACCGCACAACACCGCCGCGCGCTCGAGTAAAGCCTGTTTCACATGCAAGTGAAAACGCTTTGTTGCTGCGGCACAAAAGCTGTTTAGAGCCATCACGGCGGCTCCAGCAGTCAGCGGCGATGTTCCAACAAGTTACAAATTTTTCGCCGCGCTGCGCTGCCCAATTTTACTCGCTTGCATGCATGTCAACCAGCCTTTCAACGGACGTACGTAGTCGGACATGTGTGGTCCCTGACGTGGCCAGTGGCACCCGCTGATGTGATCGGGCGCGCCCATGGGCGTCCGGAGGGGGGGGCAAGGGGGGGCGGCTGCACCCCCCTGGAAAATCACTCACTCGAACCGTGAGTGATGGCCGCACGCCAGGGGCGGTGGTGCGCTCAGTCAAAAGGGTAAAAGCAGCCCCGCATGGTCACATCTGCGAAATGCCGCGTCCGGGCGTGCGTCGTTCCGCCGTTTTCAAACCACGCCATCGTTAGCTCTACTGAAGGGCGACCTGTTCCAGACATACAGCGGCACCGGCGAGCATGTGTTTCGAGCCGCCTTGAGATGGGTGTCTGTTTCTTTGATCTCTAGAGAGATAGCGACACGGAGGCAGACAGTGCACGGGGCATCTTGTTTTCGCCTATCGTTACGCCGGTCACCGATGAATTCTTAAGGAGGGAAGGTAAAATCAGCCGTGTCCACCCCCGCTTTGTCGGGCTGCTCAGGGGCAAGCGGGCGATGAGTTGGCACCGCCGCCGCTCGCTGTCTCCTCCGATCCACGGGTAGCGCAGTTCGGTAGAAGCGCCGCTTTCAGAATCTCCGGCAAAGGGGATTAGCTGCTTTTGTTCACGGCGACGCAGTCTCCCGAGGCGCCCCCACACCAGCGTTCTTTGCGTCTTCTGCGAAAACCAGCGCCTTTGGTCAACGCAGCCCGATGGCGCCTGCCTGGCTCGCCTGTCACCTCTGGCTGGGCCTCAAATCACAACAGCGCCCATGTACTGTGCGTGTCAGTGCATGGTAAAGAGACCCAGGTGGTCGACATTACCCGGAACTCTGTACTACTCCATCCCTCATAGCCTGAGTCGTTTTGGGGCTCTGAACCCCATAAAAACACAAAAACAAATTTTCCGACTGGAGTGGCGAGTGTCCCTTCCCCTCGGAAGTTGCGCGGCGTTCCTTTCACCCCCAAAGTGCGCATTCGGGGATACTGCGGCAAGTAAGCCCTCGCACGTGTGCGCGCCTCTGTGTTTGTGCTTGGGTGTTTTTAGTGGCCGGTTGTCAGCGAAGCTGAGAACAACCAAGACAGCGGACGAGAAAACGACGAGCGGAGAGCAGTGTGTGTGCGGTTGCTCGACTGTGCGGATGCGCAAGCAAGATGGAGCGAGGTGTATGAAGCTGCGAGCGTGCATTTATCTTGTAAATAAGTTTTCGTTGTATATATAGTCATCTTTTGTTTTCAACGTACGCGTTCAACAGTTTTTCCAATCAATGTGTATGATGAGTGTGCACCGAGAGCGTGTAATGAAGCACAGAAGTGAATTTATCACACGTGTAATTACGCAATTCGCCCAGAAAAATCCGAGGCGCCTACAGTTGCTGTTCAAGGAAGACTGACTGAGTGACTGTAGTTGCGTGTTTGTGAACATATTGTGCTGTGTGCTGGTCATCAATCCGGGTGAGTCGAGAACCCGTATGCAGCAAGACTGAGCACTCTTCTCCACGAAGTGATATAGCATCTTTTTGCATTTTTATTAATTTTAGTTGTTTCTTCGTTGATAAACTCCAATGTACCTCTCCTAGCCGCGCTTTAATTTGCTGTTTGTAATTTTTCTTTCATGTGTGCATTTTGTTTAATTTTTATTTATATATAAATAAATAAATTTACTCCGCAAATAGCGCCTTTCTGCTACGAACATACCACCCCCCCCCCCCCCCCCCCCCCCCGGGGCACCAACGGGGCCCCCCCCTGCAAAAAATTCTGCGGACGCCCTTGGGCGCGCCACCGTCTTCCCTCAACACGCACGCCCCTTCCTCACGCTGTATTTGGAGCTCGCTGCGCGACGTGAAATTCTTATTCAGCAAGCATATCTGCATGTTTGTTTTGATAACTAGGAAAGAACAAGGGCGCCATTTTTTTGATAAAGGAGCTCCGTGTTGGAAACCTGGGCTAGTCTAGCTAGGGGAACAATTCCCAGTTCACCCACCGCGGTGGCTCAGTGGTTATGGCGCTCGGCTGCTGACCCGGAAGACGAGGCTTCGATCCGGCCGCGGCGGTCGAATTTCGATGGAGGCGAAATTCTAGAGGCCCGTGTGAGTGCACGTTACAGAACCCCAGGTGGTCGACATTTCCGGAGCCCTCCACCATTTCATACCCCATAGCCTGGGTCGCTTTGGGACGTTACACCCTCCAATATCATAAATCACAATTCCCAGTTCCACCACGACAAACGAAGTGAGTTCAGGTCACATGAGGCATACAAAAGCTCTAACGATCACTGCTTTATTGTTTTAATTGACTCAGACTGTTACGTCAGCCACCCTCTAGAGCAATCGCAGCAAATCAACCAGCAGCGTTTATATCGCAGTTTCCGTACACTCCTCAAGCAAACTCCAGACATTTTGTACGTAGCATTCATTTTGTACGTAGCATCCAAAAGTCTAAACTGACACAACATGAGGGAAAAAAATTCAGTTAATTCCACATGCCGATGCATGTTTACTAATATCTTGTGTACAGTGAAAAAAAAACACATACAGGATATAGTGCGTTTAATTTGTAATTTCCAGAGAGCGCTAGGGTTTATATTGTAGCATCATTTAGAAGTTCTTCATTTTAGATCCTTCATTTCATACTTACAGCTGATTTGCTTGCGAACGTCTAGTAATAGTGTAGCTGTGTGATAAAACTTGCTACTGAACTACGCATCAATATACAATTTTCAATATACAACTGAACACTATTTTTCGTATCTAGGGAAATCTAGGGAATTTTTGGTTGCAAATTGGGGGAGAAGCGGCTCTGGAGGTTGGCAGCACTGGAGCTATGACATGGCCAAAGGTGACAAACACAAATTCGACGAGTTTTATTCGCCACTGAGAGGCAAAAGAAGATAAGTAAAATATTTGCCTGTCTTCTTTTGCCTCTCAGTGGCGAATAAAACTCGTCGAATTTGTGTTTGTCACCTTTGGCCATGTCATAGCTCAATATTTTACTTATCTTCTTTTGCCTCTCAGTGCCGAATAAAACTCGTCGAATTTGTGTTTGTCACCTTTGGCCATGTCGTAGCTCAATATTTTACTTATCTTCTTTTGCCTCAAAGTGGCGAATAAAACTCGTCGCATTTGTGTTTGTCACCTTTGGCCATGTCATAGCTCACTCACAACGTCCGGCGAGTTCGCTGCAACTTGCACCGTCACGCTTGCAGACTGGCTCGCGCGGGCGCCGCAACCACCGTTGACATGTGGGCCTGCCGGCGCATTGAGGTCGTCGCGCCTTGCCAGCGGCTGATTTCGTTCACTCAAGCAACGGTTGAGAACAGCACAATCGTGGCGCGCGAATGCGCTAGCCACGTGATTTTTTTTTTGTATTCTGAGGGCTTCCTTTGGAGCTCGGAAAAAAGATACACGTGAAGTTTTCTTTATTGCAAATAGATGGAATAGGGGTTTCTGAAGGTGCTCTCCAACTTTGCTATTCATATTTGCTGTCTAAAGTCAAGATTTACGCATTTAGAAAAATTCTTAATTGGTAATTAATTAATTGCAGAACAAAAAATTGCCTATGATGCGCAAGCCGGTTGGTAGGTGTATGCAAAAGTGGCCTACCTCAAATATTTTATTTTTTTACCCCTTGGCTAAAGTTAGCGTGGACACCCTGTGTAGTAACACAGAGTAAAGATACAGTACTGTACGAGAAGACACTCTGCCGCGCTGCAAGGTCCTGCACTGGGGCTGCTCTGCCACAATCGACCGAAACGGCGGCGCTGGAGTCGCCCACTCTAAGACGCGTTCTTTGCCGAGCTCGTCTGCTAACAGAAACTGCTTCGCTTGCCTGGTGCATAAAAAGACGGAATATTTATTTTCGGTTACGCACCCAGTAGGCCGACGCCCATTGAGCTGCTGAGAAAATGTTACCGCTCGCAATGACTTGAACCCCGCGGTGAAACCACCCGTTTCTGTCGGCGCAGCAAATCCAACTCGTTTCTGTCGGCGCAGCAAATCCAACTCTTTTCAAAGCGGACTGGCGCCAGTGACGCCGCTGGTACAGGGGCTCGATTACGAGTCGCTCAAAATCGTCTCAGTCTCAGAAAGAGTCTCATTTGCCCCGTTCCTACTGGTCGGCCGTGACCAGCGGCCACATTGATTTTTTGCGTCACCGGCCGACGTCCTAAACGTGCAGAAGTGTTGACGTTGCTTACCTAATTATGCGAGCCGATTGAGACGATATTTCGGGATTGGAACGAGTGGTCTCAAGCCGCTTGAGACAGAAAATGGCGGTTGTTTACATCGCCGGTGGCCGCGCGAGCAACGGTGTAAGAGGGTGCATGAAGACGGTTTTGACGTGCCGGACGAGTTGTTTCGACGTTTTGACATAGGAAGGAGCACAATGGCTGTGCGACGAACTCGCCGTTGAACTTGGAGGTGTGCGGGTGAGTGCGCGGTCAGTGGAGCGGCGAGTGCTGTGCGCGCCTTCGCCACCGGTGGGTTTCAAGACACCGTAGGAAATCAAGTAAACGTCGGCGGAGACCACTGTCAAAATTAAGTCGCAGAAGGCGCGCACTTTCCGGCGAGACCCCCAAGACAAGGCGAAGGAGGACTTTCGCCACCGCAGTATCCGTCATCCGAGCATCATCCGCAACAACACGAATACCAAGTGCTTAACCCGAAGCGGGCGGCATGAGTTGGTTACGAGGCGGTAGAGTGATTGTTGCCGTAGTGACCGGGCGTGCCGGCTCTTAATTCACGCAGTGAGATTGCAAGCTCCCAGCAGCTGCACCGGTCTGCCCCGTATGTCGGCAGTTGCTGCAGGGTGATTATTCATGGTCGCCTGGTATTTTGTGAACAAAAATAAATAGAACCACGCATCGCCCTTAGAGCACATTTGCCATCGATAGCAGGCTAGGTGAGTTCACACTGGCGAGTCGCGGAGGTCGCGCGACAGGCTTAAATCGATTTGTTACGCTCCCTCCCCGCTTTACATGCGCTTCGTAAACCGTAACTAATTGACAGAAATCGGTCGCGCGACGTTTGCGACTCGCCAGTGTGAACTTGCCTTAAAGCTGCCTTCGCCGGCTTTCGAGCCAAGCGCTCCTTGCAAATTAATCTCGGCAGACTAGTAGCAATCACTGCCTTTAAATAGATTTTTCCGCGCACTTACGACGTCTTCACAGTACTTTGATTCTACGTAATGTGTAAAAAAAAGGACAGCCGTCGAATCAGCTGATTTTTTTTCTGGCTGCCATGTTTACGATGGGTGAATATGTGGGTGGAGGGATAAGGCTGAATACTTCGAATCAGACGGCAGCTCACGCTACCTAGCCGACGATGGATGGATGGATGGATAGGAGCGCCCCCTTTGAAACGGGGTGGTGGCAATTGCCACCATGCTCAGCTTTTCTTTCTTTATCATTTTTTTTGTTTACTGTGTTGGCAATTCTTATTAAGATTCGCCATCATCTTTACTTACGGTTTCCTACAATTCTAACCTTATGCCACATCTCTGCTTTTCAGCCACCAATCCTCCAATCGCTTTTTGCTAACTTCCACTGCAGATTTATTTACATGACCATTGTTTTATGTACATGACCATTTATTTACGTGACGCTTTTCCAGCGTCAGTGCGCCCTCGCGGCAGCAAAAGTGACTGAAGAGAAAACTTAACTGCAAAACTGAGGACGCTTCTTGTTTTGCTTAATGTTGTTAGGTTTGAAACATAGTTTGTTGGGAAAATAAAACATTGTTCATTTTATTAACGGCTTGTTTACAGCAAAACGTTTGCATACGGTCCCCTATTGCGCAACTAAATGCTTCCTGGGTTGAGCCCTGCTACTAGCCGCTAAAGCCCCTAGCTAGGGACTTCACTGGCCACCGCTGATTGGTTGACTCCGCGGTTGGCATCTCGCGGTGTCGTCATTTTGACGTCAGAGTCTCAAAATTGAGACAGAAACTCGCAATCGCACCCCCCAGTGCCTAGTGTCCCGGGGTCTGTGGAAGCGGGCGCCCTGTTCTCATGACGCAGCGGTGCCGGCACCGGTGGAATCCCGGTTAGCGCTCGCTTCCTCCGGCCTTAGCGATGCACGTGTGAAACTTCAATATTACTACCATCGATATTACTGCAACAGATGACTTTATTGCGAGTAAAAGAGAGACGTGTGCATAGTATAGCGTCAGGGATGCAGAGTTTGGGATATCGTTCAGCTCGGCCGTGATGGGTGCAGTGTCAGTTTTCGCCTGCCTGCTGTGTCCTATAACGCTCTGCCCTGAGTACGAGATATTACGGCAATTTTTTCTAGTTTGCTTCTGAATGTCTCCACCATATTATGCCACCGTATTGCAGGTATTTTAACGAAATGCATGCTTAGCGCATTTACACGATGAACAGGGACCTGGCGAATTGGAAATGATCGATAGAATATGAGCTTATATCTACATACGGTACCCTTAAGTGAAGCGAACGAGTAAACGCACACATAAAGTAGCTTACGGACCTAGGAGTGTTTATCCGCACTTATAGTGAAATAACGACCTACGTGTCCATGCATTCAAGCGCGCGTCTCAGCGCTACGCTTCCTCACGCAATAATCACGCGCCGCTTTTACTTTCAGCTGTGACATTTCAGCAGTCATTTTTTCAGCGTACTGCACGAGACTGGAATGACCTGCCCACCGAAGTTGCCATTATCATCAACCCACTAGAATTCAAGCGGAGCGTCGCCAGCCTTTCATCTTAACATTTTTTACCATTGTTTGCCAGATACCGTCCACTCCCTCATGTAATGTCTCAACCGAGACCTTTGAGGAAATAAATAAATAAAAATAAATAAATAAATAAATAAATATTGAAGCGAAAGCTTCACTACGGCACCTCGGGCTTCAATCGCCGACCGTACAAATTTGACCTTGAGCTGAGTTAGAGGTCAAACCATAGTAGAGCCATGTTGCATAGCAGGGTGCTACACCAAGGTGGTCCATAGGCTTAGAGGTCAGACCAAGGTTGAGGTTGGCCCACCCCGGCCAGTCTCAAGGTCAAGTCAAGGTCAAAGTTGGACGTATGGGTGGTCATGAGTGACGTCATAAATGACATCATGGTGTGAAGTCATGGGGTGACGTCATGATGTGCGTCACGTCACAAACCAGCCACGTCCGTGACGCGCGGCGGCTATAAAAGCGCTTGAAGAATACATCACGAGCTAGTTTGTTTTCGATCACAACGAAAACGGCGCAAGCAGTAGTAGTAGTATAAAACTTTATTCCGCAAAATGGGACGGGGTTTAGGGGTTGGGGTCTTGAGCTGCAGGTGGTGTTCCTAGGTACCGGATCCCATTGGTTCTTGCTGCCTCCTCGGCCCGTTTAACCAGCGCAAGCTGATCTTGCGGGTCGGTGCTGGACAGAAGCTCCCCCCCACTGCTCGACTGACGGGTTTGTAATTGTGGGCTCTGTCGGGCTCGCCCGAGAGACCCATGTGGAGTGGTAGAGGGTGGCTAACTCCCCGCACCACACGCATTCTGGAGTGTATTGCGTAGGCCACTTGGGTATGAGTTTGTTTGTAGCCGTCTCCATGTAGTTGCCTGATGCAAACTTCACGAAGGACGCAGAAGGGGGAGACGAGACACAGGCGCTGTCTCCCCTTCTGTGTCCTTCGTGAAGTTTGCGCTGTTTTCATTGTGATATAACCGCGCCGCTGCCGTGTCCAGGCGGCAGTTGCAATGAACGAAGAGGCATGTCACATGGCCGTTGTCGCTCGGTGGCTCGCTAGGCTCAAGCGGCAACGCGAGGCCGAAAAGAGGAAGCATGCAGCAGAGACCGACGAGAAGCGAGCACAACGTTTTGAAGCTTTCGCTTGCACCACAGGTTTAAGCACGGGGGACCTTCAACAAGAATGAAATAAAGGCTTGCGATAGATTGAAGCTTGCTGAGACGATTTGTTAGCTGGTCTTATATGCTGCCGACATCCGATTTCATATGCCCCTTTGAGCCGCGGGCAGTGATTTCATTACCCATCCCCGGGGGTGTACAACCTCGCCCCCTGCCCTTGGTTTCCTGAAGGCACCCCCTTAATTCGTAACTTTTTTTTGCACATGACGGACAGTTTTCGCCATCTTTGTCATGGGAGCTAGAGTCATAAACCTTGTTAGCGCTATGCGTGACATCAACGACACAAACAAAAATAAAAATGACTACCGCTTCTCCACTACCTTTAACATCCCCCCCTCCCCCCCCCCCCCCAAATTAATTCCTGGGGAAACCCCTTGCCGCGGGAAAAAGCTAAGCGGTACGTCAGGCAAACTCGCCTACGCTTTGTTACACTAATCGAGAAAGCGAATGTGCAAGTAATTGCGAAGCAGCCAAAAGCAGCAGGTGGGAATATGAGGCTTCCCATTTTCACGCAGGCTGGCATGGTAGTGAAAACATTTATTGCCAGGCAGTGCAGAGAGCCCCCCCCCCCCCCCCCCCTTCTCCCCTTCACTTACGTGGCACGAGGCAATCCTTAGGGGGCTGCCCTTAAAGGGCAAAGGACTGACTTTGGAGGGCTATCTGCTTCAAGGCGTCGGTGATTATTCAACGCTGGTCAGCAGCTGCGGAGCTGGCCAGGAGGGTCTCCCAGTATAACTCCGACGTGGTTGGGGATGGAGGGTGGGGGAAAGTAGGGCATGTGAGAAGAATGTGAAGAAAGTCTCCCGGTTTTCCGCAGAGCTTACAGGAGGAGAGGAACTGATCGGCGTAGCGCGAATGAAGGGATAGGGTAGGGAGCAGTGTGGGTCTGGAGTTGGCGCCAGTGGGAGGCCTGGGTTAGGGTTAGAGAGAGAGCCGGGGGTGCGTAAACGTGACGAGTATCTCTGTAGTGGGTAAAGATACCTCTGAAGATAAGCAGACGCTCCTGGAACGGCGGAGGGGGTCCAACTCCAGCCCGGAAAGTGAGACCTCGGGTGAAGGAGTGGACCCCCTCGTTACCGGGGAGGCCTGCGTGTGTGGGGGTACAGATAAAGGTTACGGGGCGGGTGGGGTGCCAGAAGCGTAGAAGCCGAGCCGCGGTGCGGAATACCAGGCTTGTGGCGAAATTGGATAGGGCGTATTTTGAGTCGGAGAGAAACCTGGCGGCAGAGGTGGAGATGAGAGCGAGCGCAATGGCCGCTTCCTCTTCAATTTCGAATGAGTCTGTGGTGATGGAGCCTGACGCGAGTAATCGGACCTGATTATTAGCGACGGCGAGGACCATGCGGGAGCCCGGCGAGTACGCTGCCACATCCACGTAGGCTACCTCGGAACTGTCGCCGTACAGCGTGTGGAGGGCTTTGGCGCGGGCTGCCCTGCGTTCTCCGTCGTGCTCCGGGTGCATGTTCTTAGGGATGGGAAGGATGATGAGATGGGAGCGCAAGTCTGAAGGTAGGGGGACCCTCTCGGTAGGATGGGCGATCGGGGGATGGGTGATCTGTAGCTGGAAGAGTATAATGCGGCCTGCCGCGGTACCCGACAGGCGAGTCAGCTGTACGGTTAGAGTGGCTTCTGCCAGCTCCTCAAACGTGTTGTGGGTACCGAGGTTGACAAGCCGGGCAGTATAGGTGCTGGGGGGTAGGCGGAGGGCAACCTTCGCGCAGCTCCCGAGGAGCGCGTTGATGTGGTTCCGTTCGTTCTGCTTTAGGGAGAGGTAGGTGAATGAGTACGCCAAGCGGCTCGTGATGTAGGCTTGGGTGAGGGGGATAGTGTTCTGCTCTCGCAGACCTGCGCGCCGGTTCCGCGCCGGATTAGACAGGTCACTTGCTGGGTTTGAGACTGGAGAACTTGGATGGTGTCGCCGTGGCAGTGAAGGACGAGGCGCAGGATGCAAATCTTGGAGACTAGGGGAATGGGGAGGTTCCCCAGCGTGAGTGAGATGGGAGTGTCGGCGGGATCGTGCAGCCTGAGGCGGTAGAGGAAGAGTTTTGATTTGGAAGGGGAGCAGGCGAGGCCGCGCGCGTGAACGTACGAGTCGATGATGTTAAGGGCCGACTGCAGGCTGTGTTCCTCGCCGGCATCACTGCCTCGATTGGCCCAGACAGTAATGTCGTCAGCATAGAAGCTGAAATGTATGTTGGGGACTTGGGCGAGTTGGCGGGGGAGTTAGAGAAGGACTATGTTGAAGAGGATAGGAGACAACACAGCACCCTGAGGCGTTCCCCGTGCTCCCAGTGAGACACCGGGGAGCTGGTGGTAGCCCAAGGTAAGTGTAGCTACGCGTTCGCAGAGGAAGTCGCGGACGTAATTGTACATCCGCGGGCCTACACCTAGGGCGTGGAGGCCTTCTGACGGCTTTGTGGACAACGTTGTCGAAAGGTTTTGTTAGGTCGACGCCGAGGATAGCCTTGGTGTCGCCCGCGGGGGAGTCAAGGACGTGGTGCTGAGCTGTAGACAGACGATCTGGGTGGATAAGCCCGGGTGGAAACAAAACATGCACGAAGGCATGTGGTGATTGTTCTCCAGATACCGGCTGAGGCGGGTGCGGAGAACGTGATCCATGAGCTTGCCCACACTCGACGTAAGGGAGATGGGGCGAAGGTTAGCGGGGAGAATTGGTTTGCTGAATGTCGGAATAAAAGCTACTTTGGCGTCTTTCCACTGAGGTGGGAGGGCGCTGCGCAGCCAGCATTCGTTGAAGTATTCAGTTAGGGCTTCGACAGAGTGCGAATTGAGGTTGCGGAGTGTCTTGTTCATTCCGTCGGGGCCAGAAGCTGAGCATGTGTTGAGGCGCTCAAGTTCTGCTCTGACTTCCGCCTCGGAGATCGGTTTTCGAGGAGGTCTTTGGGTGAGCCTGTGTAGTCAGGGTGGTCTGCTGAGAGATAAGCGGGGAAGTATGGATCACGAAGCTCCTCGAGGAGTTCCTGCGGGGAGGCCTCGGATGTGTGTATGAGCTTTATGACGTTGCGTTCCTGGTGTCTCTTGCACTGATTCGAATCAATGAAATGGCGGAATGGGTTCCAGGTATGGGGCAGGCTCATGTTGCCGTCCAGCCTGTTACAGAGGGATTCCCAATTTTGGCGAGATAGAGTCGCAGCATGCGTCTAAATCCCCATGCTGAGCCTGGCGAGCCGGCGTCTGAGTGCTCTATTCCAGCGTTGACACCGCCACCTCCGCTGGAGACCCGCCTTGGCCTCCCATAGGTGCAGGCGATGGGAATCCATCGCGTCTGCAGGGCAGTCCTCTGGGAGGGGGCGAGTCACGGCGCGGACGTCACGCTGCAGTTGGTCGGTCCAAGTAGTTATGTCTGATATGGTGTGTAGAGTACGAGCGGCTCGGGAGGTGTGGAACGAGTCCCACTTCGTGATGGTAGCACCACGAGGAGTTCTGCGTTTTGGACCTGCATGTGGCCCCTGTCACGGCTAGAACTGGAGCACCGGCCTCCAAAACACGCGAGCACTCCCCATAGCGTTTGCGCTGCATAGCATGTCACGTAGAAAAGTTTTGAGGGCCTAAAAGCACGACCTTCAATGATATATGTGAAGTCCCGTACGTTCAGTGAACTGCTCCTCGAAGTTCCATTCGCACACAAGGCGGAGTGTAGTACCTACTTTTTAGCCAGATGGTGGACAACTCGCATTTTGTAAAGAATTTGGGACACCACGGCTCAAAAGCAATGAAAATTTAGCCTCTTGCTAACCGGTTTTAACCTGGCTATAAGATTCTTTCATTTTTATCACAAAACACTGGGTCTGCTGCGAACTGCACTGCGTTAGACGTGACGAAAACAGAACAAAATAAAGTAGCTGCTGTCTCTTACCTTTAGCGTTTCATGGACAAATAGTAAATATCTGCTTCAGCTCTGGCGTCTAGTGATAGTAAACACAAAAAGTAATGTTGTGAGCCAAAATTTAGGAGAGCGAAAAGCCAAATGCAACCGCGACGAGTAGCCAACGATCCGCGCCCGAGTGCCGGGCGGAGAACAGTAGCGTCAGACCTGTTGTCCTGAGGCGGAGGCGCGCGGAACTACGCTTTGTACCATGCCGGTCGGCACACCTACTCATCTATAGTCGGATATCCCCGCCAAAGGACCCCTTCCAGCCATTGGCATAGGCCGTATCTCATGACCCTGCTAGCGTGACAAAGAAGCGAGTGGTAAATGAATGCGGATAACTCCTTCCCTCTATGGTCGGGGATAGACCCCTCTCTGCATTGTGGATACGCCACCTGCATTGTCACGCTAGCAGGCTCATGAGAATTGGCCGACGCCAATGGCTGGAGAGGGGTCCTTTGACGGGGAACAGAGCAGAATGGTGGGACTGTTGGTATGGCATGTCAAAGAAGAAAAACCAGCCAAAAAAGACGAACACACAAGGAGAGAACACGGGACAAAGCCTTTGTCCTGTGTTGTCCTCTCCTTGTGTGTTCGTTCTTTTTTTGGCTGGTTTTTCTTCTTTGATGGGAAAAAGCCACTGCGTTCTTGCGGCTCCGCTTGAGAAGCGGCTCAAGCGGCGGTTGCAGGAACTAGTGGCGCTGTAGTGAAGCTTTTTTATATCGTCTGCCGGCACGGGAGTTCCGTTAGCTGCAATAACATGATAGTGGGATTTGGTTTATTGGTTTATTGTGGTTTAACGTCCTAAAGCGACTCAGGCTATGAGGGACGCCGTAGTGAAGGGCTCCGGAAATTTCGACCACCTGGGGTTCTTTAACGTTCACTGACGTCGGACAGTACACGAGCCTCTAGAATTTCGCCTTCATCGAAATTCAGCCGCCGCGGCCGGGATCGAACCCGCGTCTTTCAGGTCAGCAGCCGAGCGCCGTAACCCCTAAGCCACCGCGGCAGGGCGACAGTGGGATTTGAAAATTGGTTTTGAGGAAAGGAAAAGACGCAGTAAATGTCTCACATATCTTGGTGGACACCTGAACC
The DNA here is from genome assembly GCF_055824585.1 of Amblyomma mixtum. NCBI lineage: Eukaryota > Metazoa > Arthropoda > Arachnida > Ixodida > Ixodidae > Amblyomma > Amblyomma mixtum. Next base: position 83,241,715 of record NC_143021.1, read on the forward strand.
GCACTGTAAGGGAAGGGAGGACGGTGGAAGTGGAAGAAGGAAGAGGTGCCGCAGTGGAGGGCTGCGGAATAATTTCGACCACCTGGGGATCCTTAACGTGCCAAAAATAGTGCCGAAAAGGAAAATCCGAGTATGCTCATGCCACAAAACACCAACACCAATACGAGCCCACAATACCACTGCACGTCCCCTCCTTCCCAAACATCAAAAGTCTAGGAGGCACACACACGCATCTAGATAAGGCGGCTCTTCAAGGGCAGCATATGCCCCCCGCACCAAAGCGACTGCTCACGGAAGAAAGATTTCGATGACCGCGGTAATACGGCGTGGCAGTACATCATACGGCTCTTGCAGAGACCAAATAGGCCCATCAACATAAACAGATCACATGGCGCAACGCAGTTTTCTCCACAGGCAAAAAGCGGATGCTGTAGGGTAAGATGTGAACGTCCTTCTTAAGTGTTTGCTGTAATATGTCCCAGAAGAACACAGCATCACTGCACAAAAAACAATGGTCAATGATCTCTGGCGCATTGCACAGGCGGCAATTCACCGCCCATGGCAAAAACATTGTGCAGTATAAAGAAGAACGTTTTTGCCGCAGAAGAAATGCACTTCCCTTAACACATTTTAAAACACTGGTGTCAAGGAACTCCAGAAAAGGTTGCCGATACAGCAGTACAGGAAACAAATACTCTTTAGATACCTGAGTCATCTGCGTTCTGGAGAGGCTTACAGGTAGCCAACGAAAAGCGCACAGTGAGAAAACTGAAGGCGTCAGCAACTTCCTTAAGGAATCCCCATAAAGGCCCCTCACGAGTGTGTCCAGTCGGTGCGAATAGGAAAGGAAAAAATGGCCTGGCTTAGCTTGTGGTTAAGCCTAGGATGCGAAGCATACCGCCGGCGGAGGCTGCGCGTCCGCAAGCGAGCGCACGAGTTGAGCCCCAGCTTTCACAGCTGTTGTGACGTCAGCGCCCCTAGCGGAAGGAGCGGGAGTTAGGCCGCCGGTGGAGGCTGCGCGCCCGCAAGCGAGCGCACGAGTTGAGCCCCAGCTTTCACAGCTGTTGTGACGTCATATCACGTGGTGCGCCGATGTAGGTCAAGTGGTAGCTACGCGGCCGCGCGCGGCGCAGCAAGGAAGAGCTCGGTTGTGCGGCTAGTATGCTTCGCATAAAAAACGCGAACAAGCTCATGCACGAATAACTGAACGAGGCCTACTTCACCAGACTCTAGAGAAAGAAGTAGGTTGTCACGACGAATGGGTTCCCATCGGGAGCGCCATACGATGGTAGCTAATATTCTGTGCATCACCTGCACTTCCTTCCGAGCACAGTGGAGAACCTGCAGCACATGGACAAGTTTTGCAAATAAAAAAATGTTGTAGACCTGAGCCCGCATACACTGACAGTTCCCTACGCCTCCAAGTCTGAGTTTGTCCCAGGCTTGGATAATGCCACCAGGTGGGACATTATCTATGAATCCCAGTAGGCTCCCCTGTTGCGAATTTGGTGCAGAGGAACCCCTATGTACTGAAGGGCGACGCAGTCCCAACTTGTGCCACCAAAATGACTTGGCCTGGCACCCCAATGACCCAACCAAAATCCCTTGGATTTATCTATAAATTAACAGGCATACCTGATACCTCAGAAAATTTCCCAGCAAACCAGGCACTCCCCAGAGATGTCCGGATTAAGTCTAAACGTCTACGCACCGGGGCTTAATCTCTGAGACCTCTTATTTGCCAACCTTTTTTCGTGGAAAAGCTGGAGACGTACCCATGACATTGTATCTGCCTTAACCTAGACTCCTCGTAGAGATTACTTGTGAAGTCCAGGGAATGTGAGTGAGATATAAGAATTCCACATTTTCAATCATTCATTAGTTAATGTTGCCTTACTGCATTAAAAGTTGAAAATTGCTGCTGACTAGAACTTGGAGGCACGACCAATGCTGCCTGTATTTTTCTGTGTCTGTTTGTTCTCGCTTCATGGCAACATTATGCTACCTAAAAAGGGGCCGCCGCGGTGGCATAGTGGTTATGGCGCTCGGCTGTTGACGCGAAAGACGCGGGTTCGATCCCGGCCACGAAGGTTGAATTTCGATGGAGGCGAAATTCTAGAGGTCCGTGTACTGTGCGATGGCAGTTCTGTTAGACGTAAGTGCACGTTAAAGAACCCCAGGTGGTCGAAATTTCCGGAGCCCTTCATTACGGCGTCCCCATAGCCTGCGTCGCTTTGGAACGTTAAACCCCATAAACCAAACCAAACCTACCTAAAAAGAAGAAAAAATGTAAAGACAAATTTGAATGCGTATCCATCAGGTTTCTGACTCAACTGGAGGCAGTTGGTTTGAAATGCCAGTCACTTTGGTCAAAATCCACATTGACATTTCGTTACTATTCTTACTCTCAATCTATACCTTGCGCTGCAGCCAACGTAAGCTACCTCAGCTTGAAAAACTTCTCTTTTTAAGCCAGCAGCCAGGACTATAATAATTTTTTTATTAAGCATGTTTTATTAAACTTATCCAACTATTTAAAGTACAAAAATTGGTTCAATTGGATTTGGAGAGAGATAGAGAAATGGACGGAAAGGCAGGGAGGTTAACAAGGCGATGCCCAGTAGGCTACCCTACACTGGGGGAGGGGAACAAAGGGGAAAAAAGGAGAAAGAGCGGCTATGAAATGAGTTTTTCAAGTGTGCATCGACCACTCTGTCAGGGGGACAGAGGGCGCGCACAAAAAACTTAAAAGATTATTGACGGGAATACAACCCCGAGTCCATTAAGAATCTCAGGAGCGCTTTCACCGCTTTCCTTTGTGAGGAAGGTTGTGTCCGAGGCCCCACAACGTTGGACTCTGTTAGAGGACGCCGAGTCCAAGCGATAGAGAGTAGCAGTCAGGAAACCGCGCTCTCGCTCAAAACGAGGGCCGTCACAGAGGAGGTGCCCGATCGTTTCATCGCACCCCTACTGCTCACACGCTGGAGAGCCTGCCATTGCGATGAGATTGGAATAGGCGTTTGTGAATGCCACTCCCAGCCACAGGCGTAGTACCACCGCGGGGGAGGCCGAATGGTATATATGAAGTTGAAGCAAGAGGTCGAAGTGGTGCGAGCGGGGTGTCCAACCTCCTATGACTGTATACAGTCACGTTTCGGGGGAGCAGTTGAAGGCTGCGTCAGCTCTTGTCAGTGGTATGCGGACAGTGTTGGTTGTACCGTGAGCAGCATCGTCAGCTAAGGCGTTACCAACAATGCCGCTATGGTTTATGCCGCTATGCCGCTCAATGCAACAATGCCGCTATGCTCGTTTATGGTTTTGCCGTGGGCACCTAGTGCTAATCTTCCATCAGCTCTCTGATTTACGTCTAATCTCGACTGAACTTCTGCCCTTAAGCACAGAACCGCATTGCCGAAAGTAAGGCCCCCGCACCGTTTGTTTCGAGTTCTATCTGCTGCGTGTTTGTGGCTCCGGACAGGTGCAAACGCGCAACGTTCCAAGTGCAACTTTAGGCTCCGGTTGCATTTGCGGGTAGCGTCTCGGGGGCATTTGTTTTACGACGCAAATATGCCGATATCGAGGGTCCTCTTCAATCAATTTTTCGTATGTAACGATTGCAACCGCTTTCTTTGGGCTTGCTAGGCTGTCCCACGCTATATGCAGCCGATAAAAACAATTTGTCGCAGCTTCTGGGGGCCCCGATGCCCAACAGCCGATAGGCAGGGGTTACGTCGCGCTAAAAAGAACAGCCTAACAGGCGACACTTCATTTTGTAGTAAAAAAAAACACAGCGCGAAAAAGGGTGCAGGGCAAAAAAAAGTACACAGCACAGGCGACGACGCTTACTCCAGCAGCAGGAATGGTTGAGGAGCGTTACCAGAATCAGCGCAGAGGATCATGGGAAAGTCGTCTGCTACCGTTACTTTCCGGTTCCAACTTTCTCCCCCTACTCGCTTGTTTCATGGCAGTCGCTCTGTTAATAAGACCAGCGCGACGTCGACTCGGTTCTGCTTTCATGTTTTCGCAAGAAATGCAACCAAAACAATGCAAACGGTACGAGACTTTTTATGCGTAAGCAGTGTTGAGACTCGCTGTGCGCGTAGTGGCATGTATGGATAGTTTGCTAGCCCACTGGCAGCCTCTACACGCGGTGAGGAAAATACATCTGTCCCCTGCTGAACTGCGCATGTTGCCTTTGTAGCAGGGCGAAAAAAACAAACAAAACAAATGTATAATGACCAACGCGTTAAACTAGTTCAAACGCACGTGAAACTGACTGCAGTGTATACGCAGAACAGCCAGCCTACGCTGGCATACCACAACACAAGGCACTTTACGTTTCGTTATTGTAAATTTCTGCGCTCAGGACATGTTCGTACTCAACATGCGCTAATCTTACTATGATGCTGTACAATAAGCGATGTCGCAGCGCAAATAAATGAGTAAATGATGCACGCATGTACGGCGATTGCTATGGCAAAAGGCAGTGAGTGAAACTTTTAAGCGGAAGTAGTTGGCAGACGATTTTCCCATGATTCCTAGCGCTCACTTCGGAAACGCACCTCACTCACTGATGTGCGCGTCCACGAAGTGTGTAGGTCGACTTCAAGCGAGCCGTGCGCACTCATTCTGAAGGAGCTGGTGCAACCTGCACTGAGTGGTGGCCTCTACGGACTGGCGACATGGAGCTGTACAGAACGAAACAACAGGGAAGACGTGCGCAGTTTTTGAATGGACAGACCTAACGGCGTCTCATAACCACCAATGTTGTCATCGTGTGAGAAGACTGTACTGCGTCGCGAATGACTACAAGCTGAACAATCAGCTGTTGAAGGTTCACTGGCCTTTCGAGAATACCGCTGGAAGTATGCATTTGGCCTCAATATCGGTGCTGCCGCCAACCTTCATGAACAGGCGGAAACTTGACAGCAGACACTGTTGTGGTGTCTTCGATGCGTGCCCGCCGCTTGGGAATGCAGGTTCGAACCTATCAAAAGCCACACGAGGCCCTTCAGGAACTGCCGCCTGGGAGAAAGGCAGCAATTTCAGACCAACGATTTTAAAAGAGAATTTCTTGCTGGGCTAGTTGGTAATTTATTGTAAAAGTAAAGGCGCCAAAAAACCACACACACACGCACAAGACAAGAGAACGGGACAGAGCTCCCGCCTTTTCAGCGCCTGGCGCTGGAAAGGCGGTTTATCTCCAGTGGTTTCCTGAACATTGAGCTCCAATTTGCTGTCCTAAACAATCGTGATGTTTCGCGGGTGCTAAAAAGTTGGGGAGGCCTTGTGTCAAGGTTTTTCATCCATTAAACGAGTTAGTGGAGTCAGCATGCCATCTTCACGCGACTGCTTCGAAAGCCTGTGACTGCAGCTTTCGCCTATTAGGCCTGGCGCCGCATCTTCGCAATTCGCAAAATTGGCAGGCTACATCCCTTTCTCGTAAGCAAGCTCTCAAAACAATCTCATTAAAGCGGCAACGTTATTATCAATTAAATAGACCGCACGCTCAGCACCAAGCGAATACCACACGTATTCACAGAAATCATACCCGGAGATAGGAAAGAGCCCCGCGTTTTTGTCCTCAGTGATTGTATAGTGCCTTCACGGAACGGGCCGACTGTTCACACGTGCGCTAAATGAAGCAAAGCAGCGATTAATTATTAGGGGACTTCAAAACAGCACATCCTACGTCGTGCTGCGAGACCCCAAAGGCCGGCGGCTGGCCCTGACGATAGCAAAACAAGGCCTGGCCACTTTAAAGGACCAACCGATGAGGACAGGCAGCAGCGTAAGCGGGGACACGTACAAGGACCCCACGCTGATCAAAGATATCAGATAGCTTAGATACAACAACCGTCAGCATCGACCATAATAACATAGAAACCATATCGCGGACAAAAATCAGATAATAACCGACTAGGACAAGCTCAGCTCAGCCCCGCCTAGAAAGATTATCCACACGCGGAACTGAGAAACCGAGACAGGAAATCAAAGCACAACTCCACCGGACAGTACTGCTTCTAAAAATCTCGACGACAGGCAGGTACAGGGACTGCCGCTGGCCGTATCATGTTATTGCATCATACAGTTTTTTTCACTAGCGATCACCTTGATACCGAAACCGGGCAAGCACCCGTCCCTGAATCAACTGCGACCCATCTAGGAAAGTTATTCGAACACGTAGTCCTAGGCAGCTGCCAACTGTTCATGGAAGAACACAACCCGCTGTCACAATATTCGGTTTCCGACCGGGGTTGTCGCCGCAGGGCATATTATTCCAAATTTAGGAGGAAGTCGTCGACCAAATGTGTATCGAACTGACGAAAGTCATCCTCGTCTCTACAAGGAGCGTTTGACAACGTGGCCCACGACCTGATGCTCGAAAACCTAGAGGCAACCGAATGCGGCCAACGGACTTACAACTACATCCGACCTTTCCTGAAAGGTCGCACAGTCACAACATTAGTTGGAAATATACGATCTGACCCTATCTCCTTGGCAGGAATGTCACAGGGGTCGGTACTATATCTCCTACTCTTTAACATCGCAGTAAGCCGACTGTCGCCCTAGTAGAACCATACCGGGCATCAGACACGCGCCGTAGGCGGACGATATTGCCGCGAATGTTTGTAGTGTTCGTTCATTCTTCAAAGCTGCCGGCCCGCCGCTTTATCGCTTTGTTTTGGATGCAACGCGCGCCTAGACTTATCTCCATTTATCGCATCCAGGCGGAGCCGATTCTACGTTGTTCCAGAATGTTCTAGTAACTTTCCAAGCTTTATCTCGCAAGTTCGCTACCAGCTTTAAAAAGAGCACCGCCGACAGCGGCGGGCATTCTGCGCGACGCCCGCCGAGTAATTCAGTTCTTTGCGGGCGTAAGTCAGCCCAAATAAAGACTGTTGTTTAGAAGCTGTATCCCTGCTCTCCAGACTGAAGTCACCACTACGTGACAATATTACCACATGGGCCACCAGTGGCTCGGATAGAGAAACACAGGACGCCGTACAAGCAGTAGCCAGCGCCACCCGACATATGCACGGGCACGGGAACTAAAGTGCGCAGCGCGGAAATCAGAACTGCTCTCGGTCAGCGCATTCCCAGGGAAAACCGACCCACCACCGGACATCAAGGTCACAGTCGAGGGCGAACCAGCTAACAGGGTCAGCAGAGCACGGTTGCTGTGTATACACATGCAAACAAATACGAGTGCCACGTACGCGCTGGCGCCACCAAAGACAAAGAAACAAATAATTGACACAATCCACATGATCCTTAGGCTCACCAGTCGCCGTCAGGGCCTCAAAAAAGAGATGAATTTCGTTCTTCGCATCGTACAGGCACTAATCCTACGCCGCATCGCATACCACGCACACTGCCACCGTCTCACACAGGCAGAAGAAGCAAGCAGCCAGACACCCTAGTCCGCACAGACGTAAAAACGGCGACGGGTATCTCTATCTATGCCTCAAGTACCAGACTAATATAATTAGGCGTACATAATACGACTTCCGAACTAATCGAAACCCAGAAACTTAAGATGGAAAGACTCAAACGCACCCCAAACGGAAGGCATGTCCTGAGATAATTAGGATTGCAGCGCCTTCCATTAGAGTGGCAGCCCTCTACGGTAAAGCTGTAGAGCAAGCGGGTGTACTGTACTACACCCGCTACACCCGCTTGCTCTATAGAGCAAGCAGGTGTAGTGTGCAACCAGCTGATATGCGCTTTTTCTCGAGATTATGCGTATATTCCTTGCCGGCAGCAAAAGCCGGCGGGCGACAGACAGCAGTTGAGCGGAACGTATCTCGATTCTGCTCTAGCGAAAGCTTCACTAGGCTAGCAGAAGTGCATTTCGCGGTGCCTCCCAAAGGCCCCTACTGCGCATGCGCCGTTACCATGGCAACCACGGCGCCGCAGCGGCTGCGCCGCATTGCGCACGCGCAGATTCGCGCAGCTGAGATATAAGCCGGAAGCGATGCGCTCGCTCCTAAGACGCGCACCACGGAAGAAGGAGAGCGGCCGTGCTCGTCACGGCAGCAGTGGAGACTGCGTGAAATTGAGTCTTCCGATCCAGAAGTCTTCCCATGGTACAAGGCCGGCGGACAGCGTGAAAACGAGGCGAGAAAGGCTGAGCGGGCGACAGAGACGCCGCCAAGCTGCTGAACGACAACGATGTCGTGTCGCTATCGAAATACCATGCAAAAGCACCGAAGTTTGGGCCAGTTGGTATTGATCCATCTTGAAAATGTAGCAGCACGAAAAAACGAGGACAAAATAGACACAGGCCGCCGCGGTGGCTCAGCGGCTATGGTGCTCGGCTGCTGGCCCAAAAGACGCGGGTTCGATCCCGGCCGCGGCGGCTGAATTTCTTTGGAGGAGAAATTCGAGGCCCGTGTACTGTGCGATGTCAGTGCACGTTAAAGAACCCCAGGTGGTCGAAATTTCCGGAGCCCTCCACTACGGCGTCTCTCATAGCCTTAGTCGCTTTGGGACGTTAAACCCCTTAAGCCAAGCCAAGCCAAAATAGACACAGGTACGACAGGACATATGCTGCACTTCCAACTGAATTTTATTGCGGAAACCAAAGCTTAAGTACAGCGCTACTATCGTCCCCGTGGAAATCAACCGCAATGATCCAAAAACGCCAGTTCATTATCAAGAAGAGACAAGGAAGCGGTGCTAACACACTGACCACCTGCTTTTCTGATGTGATATGCTTCAATAATCTCTCTTTCCATCCGATCCTTTCCATGCCCAAGAAACTTAGTTTTCCGAAAAATGGGTTTACACTTACAGTCCCGGCAGTGGATAGCAAGATGGCCGCTCTTCCCTTCCTTTACCAGATTGTGATGCTCCCTAGCTCTCTCATTAAAACAACGTCCAGTCTGACCTATGTACACTCTGTTGCAAGTGAGCGGAATGCTATACACTGCCTTAGTCGTGCAACGGGTGAAACCTAGTTGGTGGTTGAGAGTACAAATCGGCTTTTTCTTTTTAACCATCATAGGACAAACTTTTGATAGCTTCCTTGGGGCGGAGAAGAGCACGTTTACGTCGTATCTTCTTGCAATTTTCTTAAGATTATGAGACACTCTGTGAAGGTACGGAATTACTTGAGTTGCCATCCTGTCATCATGCTTATCTGTCTCTTTAGTGCGCTTTTTCTTTTGTAGCAACGTCTCTGCAACAGCTGACAATGAATCTGGAGGAAAGCCTGACATGCGCAATCGGTCAGTTTGCAATTGAACACTTTCAAACATTTTATGTGGACATGACTTTTCCAAAGCGGAATTGAGTCAATTCATGGCTATTGCTCTTTTGATTATCTTCGAATGAGCACTACTGTAAGGGAGGAGTGCCTTTTGTGACCTAGGATTGTACATCCAACATATATGCCCATCCAAGAAAAGAATTCTTAGGTCAAGAAACTGTATGCATTTTTCACTAGGGAGTTCAAAGGTAAAATTTAAGCCTTTTGCTACCGTTTCGAACGATGCGAGAACATCAGCAACAGCTTCGTCAATAGATAAAACATGCGGCTTGTCCATTATCACTAAATAATCGTCAACATGATCTAAAAATGCGAAGATTAGGGAGTAAGCTGCGCAAGCTTTTGTCAATGCAGGAAAGGAAAATATCGGAAAGAACAGGCGCCACACACGACCCAATGCAGATTCCTGCTTTTTGCGTGTAAAACCGGTGGTTAAAATTAATAGCAGTTGACTCTAGATAATTTTCTAAAAGGGCTAGAAAACGGTCCACTGTTCACACCCGCCCTATTCTGAAACGGCACTTCTCCAGAATCCTCAATTACTGACCTAACAGCCTTAAGCAGTTCATTGTGGGGTATGGAGCAGTAAAGATCTTCTACGTCAATGGAGAACCCGATGGTGGCTGTGGAGAACCCGATGGTGGCTGGTGAAGTCATGTTGAGCCCTTGCTTCAATTCTTCTGCTACCTTGCGAGAGCTTCTGACAAGAAAGGGATCTTCAATCATCAAAGTCGTCAGCTGCTTCTGGAGGTACTTTCCTACAGCTGACTGCCAGCTACCCTTTTCGGACACTATAGCTCTGAACGGGAAATTAGGCTTGTGCGTTTTGCATGAGAAGAATGCTTCCAGGGTGCACATATCCGATTTCTTGACACTACTCGCAAGTGAATCCAGGTGAAGTTTCTTGGGCATGGAAAGGATCGGATGGAAAGAGAGATTATTGAGGCATATCACATTAGAAAAGCAGGTGGTCAGTGTGTTAGCACCGCTTCCTTGTCTCTTCTTGATAATGAACTGCCGTTTTTGGACCATTGCGATTGATTTCCACGGGGACGATAGTAGCGCTGTACTTAAGCTTTGGTTTCCGCAATAAAATTCAGTTGGAAGTGCAGCATATGTCCTGTCGTACCTGTGTCTATTTTGTCCTCGTTTTTTCGTGCTGCTACATTTTCAAGAAGAATATCGAAATGTCAGTAGACGAGACTGCTTTCGCTACGTATATCCTGGCCAAGCTGAGCTATGCCACTGCCAGTTTTTGTCTTCTGATCAATTTTATACGACTGCTCATTCTGCATTGAAATTATCATTTGTGCTTTGTAAGACGGACGGCTTTTTCAACTGTAATTATCAGTACCTTTATGTGAAATAGCTCTTTTAACTGTCCGGTAATGTAGGCTGAGGTACGAGCAGGGTCGTGTTCAATTTATCTATGGACTTTCTTTATACAGGACAGTGGCAGTGTGAATTAGCCCAATAACGCTCATATTTCTTCCGTATATAGCGTTTTAGGGTTATGATGGTGCTGCATTCCAGACTGTCGACGAAATGTATCCTGCACTGAAGTAATCGTTCCAATTTAAATGTCTTAGACAAAGCGCGAACTTCTCCAAATAAATAGCTTTTTTTTTTCAGGTGCATGACTCTGTCTCTGCAAACTGTAATACCAAATATAGGGGAACCGTTGATGTCACTATCCCCACAAGCAGTGGCCCCGCACAAGACGGTAAATCACTACAGAACTGATTCCATCCCGAAACAGTGGTGCTGACCACCCAAGCATTGCCGAAATTAGATTCAACATGTTCTACATTCGCTGCATGTGGTTATCGCATGTGGTTATCGTAGCTCTCTCCCATCGTGCCTTAAAAGTCAGTAAGCTGACTATGCCGAAGGTCCTGAATGCTAACATCATTTAGCTTTCCTATGAATACGCCTACGCAGCCACTGGCTCTTTCTAAACTTTTATTTCCGGTCATGATCAAGGTGTGTAGCCCACCATCACCGTTGCACACTTTTGATGTGCCTTGTGGCTGGAAGCACGAGCTTTGTTTTATGACATTCCCCTGTGTGTGAGTTCATGAAACTAATATTTGCTCTTACAGTAACAGGGTTCCTCTGATTGGCAACACGTCCCTTGGCACATAGATGGGCATGTTGTGTTTATGCATGTGCGCCTTGGTTTTGAGGAAGTCATCCACGCATGTGCTTCTCGTATGGACACAGGACGAGAACAGAGAGAAGACACACACGGCGCTGATGCTTAACCAACTGCTTAACCAACAAGATGCTTAACCAACTCGCCCAAACTGCAATTTTACTACATGTGCTTCTCGTCAGACATTTGAAGTTGAAGTTGAAGTTTATTTGTCGCTCTTAGTGGTACAAGTATCACTGAGAGAGAGAGGACGCAGGGAAAAAAGCTGCTTGAATGCAGCTTGAGAGGCACCCTGCGCCCACACTGCTGAGGCAACGTATTGCCGCAGTTGTTAGTTTACAAGACAGCTACAGGTGAGGCACTCGAAAACAATAAATAAAGTATCAACATGAATGGAATATTTACAGTGGCACTTCAACATTAGTATCACAATCACAACAAAAAGCGTCATAAATACTCAAAAACCAAAAGCATCACATCAACCAGGTGAACAGCATAAGCAGAATTCACACGTGTTACATCTTTAGTCACAGTTCAGAACAAGTTGGAGTTAAACGTCTTCAAAAAGATACAAAATGGTTTTTAGGCTCTTTACCGTGATGTCTTTTAGCGATATGTTGTTATTTTCTAAAATGTTTAGGTATTTTGACAAAATAAAAGATAAAGATTGGATACCGTATTTGGTCCGACAAAGAGGCAGTGACCAAGGAAAATGAGAGCGGGTATCGTAGACGGTTGAATAGCGAGACATTTTTAGACATTTTTTTCGTCGTAAATAATGGCGAATCTCTGCGTCCAGTTTTCTGAGGTGGAAAAGCACGTGAAAAACGATAACTATTTTTTTTCAACCAGTGGTACGCTTTGACTGCATTTGTCATTATCTTTGACAGCTTTTTAACCATGTCATTCGTCTCCCGATCTCCCGATAGGCTTTCGTTCTTGCTTCAAAAATGTGTTGTGTTGTGTTGTGTGTGTGTGTGTGTGTGTGTGTGTGTGTGTGTGTGTGTGTGTGTGTGTGTGTGTGTGTGTGTGTGTGTGTGTGTGTGTGTGTGTGTGTGTGTGTGTGTGTGTGTGTGTGTGTGTGTGTGTGTGTGTGTGTGTGTGTGTGTGTGTGTGTGTGTGTGTGTGTGTGTGTGTGTGTGTGTGTGTGTGTGTGTGTGTGTGTGTGTGTGTGTGTGTGTGTGTGTGTGTGTGTGTGTGTGTGTGTGTGTGTGTGTGTGTGTGTGTGTGTGTGTGTGTGTGTGTGTGTGTGTGTGTGTGTGTGTGTGTGTGTGTGTGTGTGTGTGTGTGTGTGTGTGTGTGTGTGTGTGTGTGTGTGTGTGTGTGTGTGTGTGTGTGTGTGTGTGTGTGTGTGTGTGTGTGTGTGTGTGTGTGTGTGTGTGTGTGTGTGTGTGTGTGTGTGTGTGTGTGTGTGTGTGTGTGTGTGTGTGTGTGTGTGTGTGTGTGTGTGTGTGTGTGTGTGTGTGTGTGTGTGTGTGTGTGTGTGTGTGTGTGTGTGTGTGTGTGTGTGTGTGTGTGTGTGTGTGTGTGTGTGTGTGTGTGTGTGTGTGTGTGTGTGTGTGTGTTGTGTGTTGTGTGTGTGTGTGTGTGTGTGTGTGTGTGTGTGTGTGTGTGTGTGTGTGTGTGTGTGTGTGTGTGTGTGTGTGTGTGTGTGTGTGTGTGTGTGTGTGTGTGTGTGTGTGTGTGTGTGTGTGTATGTGTGTGTGTGGCGAATTTCCCATCATTTCGGCAACGCTTGCTCGTACCGAAAGCGCAAGTGCAACTAACTTGCCGACATATGCACGGATTCTTCTTATTTCTGGGACAAAAGAGCTTTCCGGCTCATTTTGGAGAAGCAGAAACACAAAGCGCAACTATAAAATTTCGCGCACCTTTCGTTTAATTAAAGAAGCCATCGTTTATCCAAACGCTTGGAAAGCTTAGGCTAAGCGCTTTATAACCGATTACAAGACAAATTCTTATGAAAAAAATCTCTGCCTCCCCCGTAACCGAGAGTAGAGTAAGCATGAAATGCAGGACGATGCAGAAGCGTACGGGGACACGACGAGACGCAGGCCTGACAACGTATATGCAGCGCGTTCGAAACTGTCTAAGTGCGTAGAGACGAAAGCGTTTTCCGCACCACTTTGACTGCTTCTGTGGCACTGGTGACGTCACCAATGAATTACGTCACACATAATTGATGACGAAGTAATGAAAAAGCACTAATTAGTGACTAATTACTGATTAATGACTAAATACTAATGAACTGCTAATTAATGACGCTTAAGCTTCGCCTTTAGGAGTGGAACGCGACAGCGTGTTGTAGCGCTGCCAGGCAGCCCGCGGAACGCCACCACCCGTTCGGCGCAATGCCTTGCCCTTCGAACGCGACGCCTTTTGAGGAAAGGAAATTACGCAGTAATTTTCTGTCATCTCGGTGGACACCCGAACCGCACCGTACAGGAAGGGAGGAACGCCACCACCCGTTCGACGCGATGCCTTGCCCTTTGAACGCAACGCTTTTTGAGGAAAGGAAATGGTGCAGTAATTCATCTCGGTGGACACCCGAACCGCAGCGTAAAGGAAGGCAGGAAAGCCACCACCCGTTCGGCGCGAAGCTACCGGCGCTTGTATGCCGGTCCTGTAGGAGGGCTTAAAGGGTCTCGTTAAATCTCGTTAAATCTGGTACGGTGCCCGGATGTTCTCGTTTCAGTGCCCGAATGAGTGGAATTCAGTGCCCGGATGTTGGCTCTCGGTCTCGGCGTGACGTCACCACACTGCCGACAACGGGAGCTAAAAGCATTTCATGCTTAATACTTTCTGAATAGCATTATCCAGACGTACAGAAGGCACGCGAGGAAGTAAACGTGTTCTTGTTTTAACTTATTAAAAACAGCTTACAAGCAAAAACATACTTCCAAAGTATTTCTTGACATTTTGCAAATGTGCTAACTAAAATGCAACTACATGCGGTTAGTTCAAAATTAAATTCATGACCGTTGCTCTTCTTTTTAACAGATCATATTGTCACGTTGTAGGGACGGCAGTCCAACGGTCTAGAAGACACTAACAAGGATTAGAAACGAAGCTCTCTATTTAGGCTGACTTGTGCCCGCAAAAGAACTAAACAGCACGGCAGCGGCGTAAGCAACAGATGTGCTCCCCAGTCGTCGAACTACGAATGCCCGCCGCTTGCGGCATCGCTCAATTTAAAGCCGGCAAGGAAGCTTCGAGATAACAGGCCAAGGTCATCTACAGTAACCTGGAAACACGTAGAAGCAGCTCCTCATGGCTGCGATCAATCGAAATTAGACCGGTCGCTTCTCGCGTCGCGAACAAAAATGATAACACCCCTTTCATGCGGCATTGAGCGCGAACGAACGGACACTGCAATGATATGTGGCATTACCCCCTCACAAAGATTTGGTTTTTTTTTTTGGTTTTTATGGGGTTTAACGTCCCAAAGCGACTAAGGCTATGAGAGACGCCGTAGTGGAGGGCTCCGGAAATTTCGACCACCTGGGGTTCTTTAACGTGCACTGACATCGCACAGTACACGGGCCTCGAATTTCTCCTCCAAAGAAATTCAGCCGCCGCGGCCGCGATCGACCCCGCGTCTTTCGGGCCAGCAGCCGAGCACCATAGCCACTAAGCCACCGCGGCGGCCCCTTTTTAGGTAGCATAATGTTGCCATGAAGCGAGAACAAACAGACACAGAAAAATACAGGCAGCATTGGTCGTGCCTCCAAGTTCTAGTCAGCAGCAATTTCAACTTCAATTTTCAACTTGATGATGAAGTCGGAAAGGGGTCGAGGAGGTCCACTCCTATTTGCTGAAAGGGCTTAGTTGGAGGTGGTATGGGGTTCAGGAGTCCGGCTGGTATAATCGGAGGCGTTTTGCGTCGCTGACACTCACGGCACGTTTTCACGTAATGGGAAACGTCGGCAGCTAGCCGCGGCCAATAGTACTTCGCCTGGATGCGGTGCAACGTGCGAGCAATCCCGAGGTGCCTTGCCGTCGGCTCAGCATGACATGCCTGCTTAATTTTTTGCCTGAGATTTTTGGGCACGACAAGAAGATGCACTGTCGGGCGCGCAGTTCTTCAGGAGGTCATTATTGTGAAAGACGAAGGACAATAGTTGGCGCTTGAACCCTCGGGGAGGCGATGCGGTCTTGCCTTTCAGATAATCAACTAGGCTTTGCAACTCAGGATCCGAGCGCTGCTGCTGCGCGAAACTGCTAGCGCTTACCGGTCCTAAGAAAGCGTCGCCGTATTTCTCTTCCGGTGCGGCGTCGACGGGGGCTCGCGACAAGCAGTCCGCGTCGGAATGCTTGCGGCCAGATTTGTAGACTACAGTTATGTCAAATTCTTGAAGGCGCAGGCTCCAACGAGCAAGGCGGCCGGAGCGATCTTTCAAATTGGCTAGCCAGCACAGAGCATGGTGATCGCTGACAACCTTGAATGGCCGTCCCTACAGGTAGGGGCGAAATTTGGACGTGGCCGAAATATTGGCGAGACATTCTTTCTCGGCGGTCGAATAGTTGGCCACGGCTTTCGACAGTGAATCGCTACTGTACGCGATAACTTTCTCCTGTCTACCATTTTTCTGAACGAGGACCGCATCGGTAGGAATTTCGGTTTAGGCGTTTTTATCAAAGTGCCCGAGCGCAGGAGGGGATTGTAAGCGGAGCTTCAGCTCTTTGAAAGCTTCCACTTGCGGCGTTTCCCATTTAAAAGGCACGTCAGCCTTTGTAAGTTGGGTCAAAGGTTCAGCGATGCGCGAAGAGTTCTTGACGAATTGCCGGTAATAAGCGCACAATCCAAGGAATCTGCGTATAGCTTTCTTGTATTAGGCTGTGGAAACTCTGCGATCGCAGCCGTCTTCTGAGGGTCTGGTCGAACTCCATCCTTACTTACGACGTGACCAAGGAACAGCAGCTCCTCGTAGGCGAAGTGGCACTTCTCAGGTTTCAGTGTTAGGCCTGAAGACTTGATTGTTTCCAGCACTATCTGAAGCCTTCTGAGGTGGTCTTCAAAGCTTGAGGAGAAGACAGCAACGTCATCTAAGTACACTAGACAAATTTGCCACTTCAAGCCTGCGAACACCGTATCCTTTACTCGCTGGAACGTCGCTGGGACAGATCGGAGTCCGAATGGCATCACATTGAACTCGAAGAGTCCGTCTAGCCTTCTCGCGATCTCTTTCGTCGACTTCAATTTGCCAGTAGCCACTGTTCAGGTCCATCGATTAGAAGGATTTAGCGTTGCATAGCCGATCCAATGTGTCGTCGATGCGGGGGGGGGGGGGGGGATTGGCGCAAAAGCGACGGGTGCCGTTTTTCTTTTTCACTAGGACGACTGGTGCTGCCCAGGGGCTCCTTTATGGCTGGATGACGTCGTCACGAAGCATTTCATCAACTTGCTTGCGGATAGCTTGGGGTTCTAGCGGCGATACGCGGCAGGGGCTCTGCCGCAGTGGTCGGGCGTGTTCGTCTTTGGCAATGCGGTGCTTGGCAAGACCGGTTCGTCGCACATCCGATGCTGATGAGAAGCAGTCGCTGTACCTTTGAAGAAGACTGCGTATTTGGTTTTGTCTGATCCGTGGTAATGCTGGGTTGATATTGCCACCAGGTGGCCCCAGGTAGCACCAAAAGACGGGAAGCTAAGAGCAAAATACTATATGAAGAACGCCTGAGGAAATTGGACGATAACAGATGGGCAGCTAAGGTATTTAAATATTTATACAGAAAGAACGTTGACTCACAGTGGCGGAAAAGAACTAGAAAACTAACCAGTAAGTATGCCGGTCATGAGGACGGAGAAAGAGCATTAAACGACAGGTTAAAAACGCGGAAGTTAAAAATTGGATGAATTCAATGGAAAAGAAACATAGTGTAGAACTATATCGATTCTGGAAAAGGCAGATCAGGAATAGGATAGGATAGGATAGGATAACTTTATTTGGCTCTAGCACAAGTGCTTTTTTTTTATGTGGTCAGATGAGTCCATCCGCAACGGTCGGTTGCCCCTATTCCAGGGCTCCGCTGGATGCTGCCGTCAGCTGAGCTCGCCGTATCAAACCGATCTGGTCATCGCGGCAGTCGCTGGAGAGCAGACCCTCCCATTGCTCCACACTTGGGTTTTGTATAACTGGGACGATGTCGACTTTTTGACATGCCCATGTGATGTGATACAGTGTAGGTTTTTCATGGCACCACGGACAATTGTGTGCGTAAAGTGTGGGGTGAATTTTACTTAGTGTGTTTAGATTTGGATATGACCCCGTTTGCAGTTGTCTCCATGTGACAGCCTCTTCTTTGTTTAAAGATTTGTGCGGTGGTGGGTACCGCATCCTGCTGCCTTTGTAGTTGTTGAGTATGGCCGAGTATTCCTGAGGTACTGGCAGGGATTCCTCAAGGTCGTTGACGTTGGATGCTCGGTAGTTAGTATATCCTCGAGCTATCCTGTCTGCCTCTTGGTTTCCTGCCACCCCCGTGTGCCCCGGTACCCAGATGATCTTATGTTTGATCGGCTTGTGTGGTTTTGCATGTGTTTGTTGCGTCTTGCAGTCTACAGAGCGGAGTATGCGGAGCGCTCTGTGACCTACTCTGCCGCAAAGATAGTTGCGGCAGGCTGCTTGTGAATCAGTAAGAATTGTCAGTGACCGCCCAGTCCGATAGCCCTCCGCTGCCGCTAGAGCGACGGCCGCTTCTTCAGCCTCAGCTATCGTGCAGTCTTGCAGGGAGGCGCTGGTAATCTCGTGTAATTCCGAGTTGACTACAGTTGCCACTGCGTTGTTGGTGCCTTGTCCCCTAGTCATGGCATATGTGGCAGCGTCGACATACACTGTTGTATCCTGGGATGCGTGTGTTTTCTGTAAGCGGTCGGCCCTTGCCTCTCTTCGGTCTTTGTGGAGGTTCGGGTCCATGTTTCTTGGTATTGGTGCCACCCTGAGCGTGCTGCGGTACTCATCGGGGATCGTTTTAGTTCTCAATATTTCTCGAATTTGTTCGGTGTAGCCCAGTTTCTTTAAAAGAACTCTGCCTGTGGAGGTCTGCTGTAGTCTGCGCATTTGGGCAACATGCTGCGCTTCCCGTAATTCCTCGAACGTGTTGTGCAGTCCCAAGGCTAAGAGCTTTTCAGTTGAGGTGTTATGGGGTAGCCGAAGCGCGGTTTTATACGCTTTGCGTAAAATCGCGTCCGCCTGTTGTATTTCACTTTTGATATGATTGTAGTAGGGGAGACTGTATGTCGCCCGGCTGACCACTAGGCTCCTGACCAGCTTGAGTGTGTCTTCTTCGCGCATGCCATGACGTCTGTGTGAGATGCGCGTAATCATGCGGGCCACTTGAAGTGTAGATGCCTTTAATAGCGCAAGGGTGTGAGTACAGCGTTGATTTGACTGTATCCACATCCCTAGTACCCGTATGAGTGTCTTCTCTGGTATTGGTTCTCCTTCGAGGTAAACTTGTAGTCGAAGTTCTTTACTGGTAGGGACTGTTCGGTTCCGTTTTCCTCTCCAAACCCGTAAGAGCTCAGATTTTTCGGTCGAGCATGCTAGCCCTCTTGCTTTGACATAGTTTTCAACGCAGGTGGCCGCTTCTTGTAGCCTATCCTCTTTCTCGCCGAGTGAGCCAGTGTTAGTCCATATTGTGATGTCGTCGGCATAAATGGCATGGTGGATATCGTCAATTTCTTTTAGTTGCTTCGCCAGTCCGATCATGGCCACGTTGAATAGCGTGGGTGAAATGACCGACCCTTGAGGTGTTCCCTTGTTAGGCGTTCGAAACTTCTCGGACCGAAGTTCTCCTATACCGATGGTTGCAGTTCTGTTGGATAGAAATGCTTTGACGAAGCTGTGAATCCTGCGCCCGCAGTTCAGGTTGTCCAGGCCCGTAAGGATTGCTTCGTGGCTCACATTGTCAAAAGCCCCTTTGATGTCTAGGGCCATTATCACGTTTTCTCCGTCCCGAGGAACGTTCCGAAGTACACCTTCATATAATTGGAGGAGTACGTCTTGAGCTGATAATTTTGCTCTAAAGCCGAACATGCTGTGAGGGATCAGTTCGTTGTCTTCCATGTAGTTTTGAAGTCTCTGCGTTACCACTCGCTCGTATAGTTTTCCCAGGCATGACGTAAGCGAGATCGGCCTGAGGTTTTCTATCTGCAGTTTCTTGCCTGGCTTGGGTATCATCACCACTTCAGCATGTTTCCACTCCTCGGGGACAGTTTCAGCTTCCCAATGTTTGTTGAGGAAGTCTGTCAGTTCAGCGACCAGCGCATCGCTGAGGTTGCGGATGAGTGCGTTGTTTATTTTATCCGCTCCCGCGGCCGTATTTCTGGTGGTGTTTCGCATGGCCGCGTAGACCTCTTCTCGTGTGATGGGTCTGTCCAGATTAGCGTTATCGTCTCCCCGGTACTCCCCTGTATAGGTCGGCGGGTTCGTGCTGCCAAAGCATTTGGCGCGCAATCTGTCGAGGAGTTCCGAGTCAGTGCCCTCGAACTGGTGAATGAACCGGTATATGGATTTATTGTTTTCAGCTTTTGTCTTTGTCGGATCGAGGAGCGCTCTAAGGATACGCCAAGTCCGTGTCGTGCTTAGCGTCCCACTAAGGGAATCGCTGAATTGTTGCCAATTTTGTTTTGCAGCTGTGTGGCGTATTCCTCTGCTTTCGCTGTAATTTCGGCGATTTTAAGCTTGAGTTTCCTGTTATGTTTTTGTTTTTTCCATCTCCTGGTGAGACTGCGCCTAGCATCCCAAAGCTTGAGCAGCCGACCGTCCACCTCGGGTGTTTCCGCTGTTCGGTTTATGGTTTTGGTGTACTTGTCTTGCGTATCCCTTAGCATGCTTCCCCATTCCTCTAACGACTGTATGCCATTCTCGGTAAGGTTGCTGTCGCATGCTTCGCGGAACGCATTCCAGTCCGTTATTTTTGCCGCGCCCAACTGGCGTCTCAGCCTGTCTGAGGTTACTTGCGTCTTGAGTATGTAGTGGTCGCTGCCTAAATTTTCCAATAGGTTCTCCCATTGTGTTTGTCCGAGTCCTCTTACGAATGTGAGGTCGGGGCAGGTGTCGATGCTGACGCTATTTCCAATTCTGGTAGGGGTTGCTGGGTCCGTGAGTAGGTTGCAGTTGAAGTTATCTGCAACCTCGGCAAGCGTTTTGCCTTTAATGGTGGCCTTTTGGTACCCCCAGCTCTTGTCCATGGCGTTGAAATCCCCCAAGATGATTAACGTGTTGTTTTTCGCTAGTCTGTGGACACCGTGAAAAAGTTCAAAAAATTTTGCTTTTCTTTGCTTCGGGGGGCTGTACACGTTGACGATGAATACACTTCCCCCTTTCCTTTTCTTTTTCGGTACGATCTCTACAATCACATGCTCAATGTCAGTGTCGGGTATGCTGTCGTGATTGATGGCTATGACTGCCTTGCTCACTAAGATGGCTGTCTTTCCCGTCATGTGGCTGTCGTAGCATGTGTATCCCGTGAGAGTGGGTGTCGCGCCCGTTTCTTGAAGTGCGATAACGTCAGGTGGTGTTAGCTGCATCTGAATGAATTGTTTGATGAGGCCTTGTTTCTTGCGATAGCCTCTGCAGTTCCATTGCCATATGTCTAAGATGTCTTGTTTGCTGTGGTTCGTGTTAGCCATGATTTAGGTTCTTGAGCTTGTGCAATTGCCCGTTCCCTGGGATGTAGATGGATTGGCGAGAGCTGCTAACGCAGGACGGTTGTAGGCCTTTTCCTTAATGTTCTCTGTGTGTTTTTGTTTGCGGAAAGCACTCCGTAGCTCTGCTAGTTGTCCTTGTACCTGATGCATTGTCTGTTGCATCATTTGTTGCACCATTTGTTGCATCATCTGTTGTATTTCCGCTTTGAAGTTTGAGCGTTCCTCATCGCTCATCTGCAACGAGGAGTTCGTTTGTGTAGCGTTCGACAGCGGGTGGCAGTTGGATTTTAGGTCTTGAACTATCTTTGTGAGTTCCGCAATTTGGCGTTCCAACTCATTCTGTTTAACGCGAGCAAGTTCTAGTTCGCGCTTAAGTGCTGCTTTCTCTGCGTCTCCATGTTCAAGGTCACGGTTGTTTGCGTTGTTTGTATTGGTGTTGAATTTGTTACCAGTCCCACCCGAATGTGGAGCAAACCCGGGAGCATCGGCTCTCCAGCTCACCTTGTTGCTGCTTTTCTGGGCGGACCCGGTGTCTTCGTTCTTCCGGTGCTGGTTCCCGGCATTCGTCCCCGCAGGGGGTGGCAGGGGGGGAAACGAATGGGACCGCGAGCGATGCCGTGATGAGCGGGATCCCGAGCGGCTCCGTGATGTCTCTCCCTCCGAGCTGAACCACCGCGGCCGTCTGCTGCGGTCACCGCGGCTGCGGCGTCTGCTGTCGCGTCCGCCGCTGTTGCTGGCGTTTTCACCTGTAGCGTTGCTGAGGGCGGTCTTGGTTTGCTGCCTTCTGACTTTCTTGAGTCGTTCGCGGCAGTCCTTCGACCCGGTAGGGTGGGCCTCACCACAAATTACGCACTTTGGAGTGCAGGAATGTCCAGTCGGCGGGTTTTGCGTTCCGCACTGGCTACACGCGCGCACATTAGGTGTGGGGCACACGTCGGAGCGGTGGCCTTGCTGGAAACACACATAACACACTTGTCTCGTGGGGCGGTACGGGTAGCATGCCGTCTCGCCCCCGTAGTAGATAACATATTTTGGGACAATGGGACCGTCAAAGGTGATGACGGCCGTCTTGGTTTTTCCTAACATCCGGGCGCTGAGTATGGTGACTCCTTGGGTGCGCACTCGTAAATGGGCCTTGAGATCTTCCGGTGTCGTCCCGGGATCAATTCCATGTATCACGCCACGTTGGACATCGTCCGGCGCGGCCACGTAGGTGTTCATCTCAAATGCGCGTCCCGCAAAGGTGAGGCTGGTAATGCGTCTCACGAGTTGGGCAGCTGATTCATGTGGGGTGCTTACGATAATGATGTTAGATCCTGGCCGGAGCCGTATGATGAAATCTTCATCTTTGCATTGTTGGTTGCACGCTGCAACTACAGCGCGGGCTACCTGGTGGGTGTGAAGCTGTCTGACAGCAAGTCCTTTCTTCGGTCGAATGATAATTTTGAAATCGTTCTTAGGGAGCGGAGGCAGCCTGCGCCTTGGCTGGTGTCCTGTTCCTTGTCCGTTGGCGTTTCTGCCGGCGGCGGCTGGCCCTCCGTCGGTTGGGGTGAGTTGAGTTGAGTTGTCTTCGCCGGGGTTGTTTTGGGTGGTCGAATTGTTCCCCGCAGCGATCCGTCTGCTTTTCCTCTGGAGTTTCTTCTGGCGTTTGGACAATGCCAATTCCCAGCTGGCGTCGTTGTTGTAAGGGTTGGGCGGCTCCTGCGTGGCGGACGCCGCGTCAGCGTTGCTCACCGGGCTCTCGGAGTCAGTGGTGTTGAGGTCGTCCTCATCCATCTCCTGGGCGTCCGGTAAGTTTTGGGGCAATCCTTCCATGGTCTGATCGAATGTGTCGTTCGCAGAGCGGGGTCGATTTCAGGCCGCACCACCGCTGCCTTGTCAGGCCTACTGGCCCATGTATTCCCGTAGGCGAAGATGCCCTGCCGGTAGGCTCGGCGAGACGCCGTCCGAATCGCAGAGTCAAGTCCGATGAGGAGCCAAAATTTGGTCCTACCGTTCGGAACCTGGTGTCCAGGTGGGGCAGCTTGTGAGTTCTTTCAGCTCCAAATAAAATCTGGTGGCGCTGTGGATTGGTACAGTTCAGAATGGTCAAAAACTGCGGAGGCAATGCGACACACGTCCGCACCTCTCGGCAGCCATGACGGATCTCCCCGGCAGATCAGGAAAGAATTTTTCTATGATAACTCAAGAGGCAGTGCCCTACTTTTTGAAGCTAGATCAGGGTGTCTTAGAACGCGCAGCTACAAAAAGAAATTTAACGAAGAAGATGACACATGTGCAGTGTGTGGTAGATCTGTGGAAACAATTGAACACCTCATAACCAAATGTGATGGTATCCATCCGGATGTCGATGCAGGCACAGTCACTCTTTCTGAGGCCCTAGGGTTCAAAGATAACAATGGTCATGTAAATAAATCTGCAGTCGAAATTAGCAAAAAGCGATTGGAGGATTGGTGGCTGAAAAGCAGAGATGTGGCATAAGGTTAGAATTGTAGGAAACCGTAGGCAAAGGTGATAGAGAATCTTAATGAGAATTGCCAACACAGTAAAAAAAAAAAAATAAATAAAGAAAAGCTGAGCATGGTGGCAATTGCCACCACCCCGTTTAAAAGGGGGCGCTCCTATCCATTCATCCATCCATCCAGACAAAGAGGTCAGGGTTGGCTCACGCGCCATGAGAGCTGGTTCTGGAAACGCTGCTGACGAACGGTGTCTCCTTCCTTGGTTCCGTGACAAATTTTCGGTAGAGTGCACTGGGTACTTTCCTGGCCTATGTCACACACACCTCATCGCACTGCGGACCTCGCGCCTCTGCCGCCGGTCGACACACTAGTTCACCGAGTCAGTCGCCGCAACCTAGGACTACCACCCCCTGAGCACGGGTCACTGGATTCTACTTCGGCGCCTGCCCCACGACCAGCCATGCAAGGTACTCATTACTACACTCTTCAGAACCCACGAGTACCGAAGCCCTTCCACGGCAGTCAGCTTGAGGACGTGGAAGACTGGCTCATGCAGTTTGAACGCGTCGCATATTTCAATCAGTGGGACGACGCCTCAAAGCTTCGGAATGTCTTCTTCAGTCTGGAAGACGGCGCTCGTACGTGGTACGAGAATCGTGAAGAAGCTCTGAGATCATGGCATGAGCTCCGCCGTCGTCTGCTCGCGACATACAGCAGCGCGGATCGTCAGGGACGAGCTCAGCGGGCTCTGCAGTCCCGCATACAGATGCCCAATGAGGCTGTCAGCATGTATGCTGAAGACATGACGCGGCGGTTCCGGCGAGCTGACCCTGCTATGTCGGAAGACAAAAAGCTCCGCCACTTAATGCGTGGAGTCAAAGAACAACTTTTCGCTGGCCTCGTACGCAACCCCCCCCCCCCCCCCCCCCAGTACTGTCGCCGAGTTTTTGACGGAGGCGGTTACAATGGAGCAGGTCCTTCAGAGGCGTTCCACCGTATACGACCGGCCAGTACTTGCTGCTTCCGTGACAGAGTCCATCCCGGAATTCGGACACAACCCTGACCTCCTACGGGACATGGTGAGCTGTGTTGTGCGTGAAGAGCTCCAGAAAATTTGCGGTGCGTCGCAGCCAGCGGTCGGCTCGCTTGCTAGCGTCTTCCGCGAGGAGGTCCAGCAAGTGATCAGACCTCCGTTGCTGGGTGACAAACCTCAGCCCTACCGGAATGACTTCTAACACCCGACATACGCTGAGGCTCTGCGACGCCCTGCCCCAGCATCTGGGTCATTTGTTCCTGACCACCGCCCGACATACGCTGAGGCCCTGCGACTCCCTGCCCCAGCTTCTGCGTCATTTGTTCCTGACCATTACGTCCCGCTACCCTCCGTGCAGCCGGCACAGTACTTGCCGAATGATCGACCACCTCTGCGCAAGGCGGACGTCTGGCGTGGCCCCGACCGAAGGCGTTTGTGCTTCCACTGTAGAGAGCCCGGCCATTTCTTCCGCCAGTGCCCATATCGTGAGCTGGGCCTGCAGGGCTTCCCCGCCGACGCGCCCAGACCTCCATTTGGTCAACGACCCCGCGATATTGAAGAGTACTCGTCTCTGCAGCGTCTGCCACCCTCCGAGCGACGGCAGTCAAGATCGCCGTCACCTCGCCGACCGTCACCATCATCGGCAAGCCATCCCTTCCCACGACCAGCGCAAGGTCGGTCGCCGAGCCTTCGCCGGGAAAACTAACGACAGCGACCTCCGGGGTCGGGGTCGCTGGAACTCGACGCTCTACAGTCCCCTCACTACGCGAACATCGGCTGGCAGGAACGTGACGACGTCGACGCCCACAGCTTCAGAACATGACCGGTTTTCACTAGACATACCTGTGCTCATCGACGGTCACAACATTCGCGCGCTGCTGGACACCGGAGCCGATTTTTCCATTTTAAGCGGCAAATTCGCTGGTCTTCTAAAAAAAATTACGACACCATGGTCTGGCACGCAGATCCGCACGGCCGGCGGCCACATCGTCACTCCGCTTGGCCAGTGTACAGCTCGGGTCCAGATCCGCAACTCCACGTTCGTTGTCAGCTGCCTGGTTCTCCGTGATTGTTCTCGTGACCTGATCCTGGGCGTTGACTTCCTCCGTGAGAATGGGGCCATCGTCGATCGGCGCCAGCGCACAGTTACTTTTTCTACAGACAACGCCGATGACAATTCTCACACTCGCCCATGTCGCTCCGCCCTTCGCGTTTCCTCATAGCGTGTTCTCATCCCGCCACGCTCCAGTGTTTTTGTCACTGTCGACTGCGATGGGCTCCGTGACAGGACAGCAGTCGCCGAAGGCAATATTTCAATGTTGCTGACACGGAATTTGTACGGCCCGAAGCCTCGTCCACATACGTAATGGTAGGACCCAATTGCTGGTTACCAATTTCACACACGAACTTCGGCACCTCTTCCGCGCCACAGCGATCGCGTTCGCCGGCCAATTAGCTGATGTTTCTGAATGTTTTGCGTGCACAGCCTTGGAATCTCCGACCATGTCTCTCGATCACATTGACATCAGCTCGGGACTGTCACTGGTTCAACGCCGCGCTCTCCGTACCTTACTATACTAATACATAGCCTGCTTTGCGTCTTCTTAGAAAGTTCAACAGACAGCCATTACGAAACACCGCATCATCACGAGTGAAGATTCCCGCCCCATACGCCAACAGCCGTACCGTATTTCGCCTAAAGAACGCGAGGCCATCCAAACATAAGTGAAGGAGATGCTCAATGACGGTATTATTCAACCATCTCAGAGTCCTTGGTCGTCGCCTGTTGTTTTAGTTAAGAAGGATGGAACGCTGCGCTTTTGCGTCGATTACAGGAAGTTAAACACCATAACTAAAAAGGGCGTATGCCCACAGCCCCGCATAGACGATTCGCTCGACCGCCTTCGCCGCGAAAAAATACTTTTCCTTAATTGATTTAAAGAGCGGGTACTGGCAGATTGAGGTTGATGAATTGATTTAAAGAGCGGGTACTGGCAGATTGAGGTTGATGAACGGGACCGGGAAAAAACAGCCTTCATTACTCCCGATAGTCTATATGAATTTAAGCTGTTTCCCTTCGGCCTCTGTTCAGCGCCGGCGACGTTTCAGCGAATGATGGACACTGTTCTCGCTGGCCTCAAATGGCAAACTAGTTTAGTTTACCTGGATGACGTGGTCGTATTCTTTGAAACCTTTGACGAACATCTTAAACGCCTGCGGACTGTATTAGATGCCCTTCCGTCGGCCAATTTAACGCTCAAGCCCGAAAAATGCCACTTCGGCTACGAACAACTGAAGTTTCTCGGCCACGTTGTGAGCGCCGCCGGTGTCCAACCGGATCCCGACAAATCTGCCGCCGTGGCCGAATTTCCGGTTCCTACCACAACGAAAGCGCTGAAACGCTTACTTGGTCTGTGAGCTTAGTACCGTCGCTTTATCGCCGCCTCCTCCCTAATTGCCGAACCCCTGACCCGTTTGACGCGTGACGATACCCCGTTCGTGTGGACTACCGAACAACAGGAGGCTTTGACAGAGCTACGCCGACGCCTGCATACCAGTCCTGTCCTTGCTCACTTTGATGAGGAGGCTGCAACCGAGATCCACATAGACGCCAGAAACATCGGCCTCGGTGCTGTCTTAGTCCAACACCAAGATGGCGTGGAACACGTGATTGCATATGCGAGTCGCGTTCTGTCTCCCGCCGAAATTAACTACTCTACCTCGGAGAAGGAGTATCTCGCGGTTGTGTGAGCCACGATGAAGTTTCGTCCCTACCTCTACGGCCGCCATTTCAAAGTCATCACAGACCACCATTCCCTGCGCTGGCTGGCCAATCTACGGGACCCATCAGGCCGCTCAGCAAGGTGGAGCCTCCGCCTCCAGGAATTTGACTACACCATAGCCTATAAATCTGGACGCAAGCACGAAGATGCCGACACGCTCTCCCGCGCACCAGTCGACTTAGCTGATGACAGCATAGAGGACGACAGTGGTTTCCTTGGAGTGGTCAGCGATTCCGACGTAATGGCGAGGCAGCGAGATGATATCAGCTTACGACCCGTCATTGACCATTTGGAGCGCCGCACTGCTACCATACCCCGGGAGTTTTACCGGAACCTTTCCTCTTTTTGCATGCGCAATGGCATCCTGTTCAAGAAAAACTCGAGCCACGGTGACCGCGCCTACCTCCTCGACGTGCCGGCAGACCTCCGTGCCGACATACTTTTTGCCTCTCACAACGAGCCCACCCCTGGTCACTTGGGGTTTACACGCACTCTCGCTCGAGTACGCAAGGCCTATTATTGGCCAAAACTTGCTGCCACCATCCGCCGCTACGTCCGAGGTTGCCGAGAGTGCCAGCGCCGCAAGTCACCTCCCCTCAAGCCTGCGGGTTTACTGCAACCAGTTGCACCACCGCGGACGCCCTTTGACCAAGTCGGCATGGATCTTCTTGGTCTATGCCCTCTATCGTCGGCCGGCAATAAGTGGATAATTGTCGCCAGACTACCTGACACGCTATGCCGAAACCAAAGCGGTGCCGCGTCGCACATCGTCTGAAATCGCGCAGTTCTTCACGCACCGCATTGTTTTGCGACACGGCGCCCCGTCCAGCGTAATCACCGATCGGGGAACGGATTTCACAGCGCAGCTCATGCACGAGGTATTCAAGTTGAGTCATACTAGCCATCGCAAGACTACTGCCTGCCACCCGCAGTCAGATGGGCTCACCGAAAGACTGAACAAAACTATAGCAGACATGCTCGCTATGTACAGTCTTTGTCAAAAGTAACCAGGCTGCACGTTTTCCTTCTCAGTCGTATATTAAAGCTATTACGCCAGCCCTCAAGCTCTGAAATCTCTGTATGGTAAAAAGAATCCCTGTTCTCACTTCAAAGAACTTTTTGATTTTTATGGAAGCCGTGAGGGCTCTGTTATACGAATGAGAAACCATGCAGCTTGGTTACTTTTAAGGCGAAAGCCTTTAATGCCTCATGCTGTCATTAGCAATCCGTGTCGGCAGCCGTGTCTCCGTCCTTGTCGGCAGCCGTGTCTCCGTCCTTGTCGGCAGCCGTGTCTCCGTCCGTGTCGGCAGCCGTGTCTCCGTCCGTGTCGGCAGCCGTGTCTGCGTCCGTGTCGACAGATGTGTCCGCGTTTTGACGGGTGTCCACCGAGATATGCGAGACAGTCACTGCATAATTCCCTTTCCTCAAATACAATTTTCAGTTTCTTCATTACGGCCCCTCTTTC
The DNA here is from genome assembly GCF_055824585.1 of Amblyomma mixtum. Taxonomy (NCBI): domain Eukaryota; kingdom Metazoa; phylum Arthropoda; class Arachnida; order Ixodida; family Ixodidae; genus Amblyomma; species Amblyomma mixtum. The sequence goes on from NC_143021.1 coordinate 83,270,536, forward strand.
TCTTTCTTCTTTCAATCCCACTTCCTCCCTTCCTGTACGGTGCGGTTCGGGAGTCCACCGAGATGACAGAGAATTTCCTTTCCTCAAAAAGCGTTGCGTTCAAAGGGCAAGGCATCGCGCCGAACGGGTGGTGGCGTTCCTCCCTTCCAGTACAGTGCGGTTCGGGTGTCCACCGAGATGACAGAATTACTGTGCCATTTCCTTTCCTCAAAAATCATTGCGTTCAAAGGGTAAGGCATCGCGCCGAAGGGGTGGTGGCGTTCTTCCCTTCCTTTACGGTGCGGTTCGGGTGTCCACCGAGATCACAGAGAATTACTGCGCAATTTCCTTTCCTCAAAAAGCATTGCGTTCAAAGGGCAAGGCATCACGCCGAACGGGTGGTGGCGTTCGTGTCAACCGAGATGACAGAGAATTACTGCGTAATTTCCTTTCCTCAAAAAGCGTCGCGTCCAAAGGGCAAGGCATCGCGCCGAACGGGTGGTGGCGTTTCGCGGACTGCCTGGCAGCGCTACAACACTCTGTCGCGTTCCACTCCTAAAGGCGAATGTTAAGCGTCATTAATTAGCAGTTAATTAGTATTTAGTCATTAATTAGTAATTAGTCACTAATTAGTAATTTGTCATTACTTCGTCATCAGCCCCGCCGCGGTGGCTCAGTGGTTATGGCGCTCGGCTGCTGACCCGAAAGACGCAGGTTCGATCCCTGCCGCGGCGGCTGAATTTCGATGAAGGCGAAATTCTAGAAGCCCGCGTGCTGTGCGATGTCAGTGCACGGTAAAGAACCCCAGGGGCCGTATTACGGAACTGTCAAATCAAAAACTTGTCAAAAACGCGTCAAAAACTCGTCAAAAAGCCCCGCCGTAGTCGCGCTCCTATTGGTCGGCTGTGTTCGGCGGCCATGTTGCTTTCTTGCGTCATGGGTGGCTGGCGTTTACGTCACGGACATGACAGAAGTGGTGACGTTGCACGCCTAATTATGCAGGCGCATTTTGACGATTTTTTTTGACGGCTTCGAGGCGGTCAAAATTGGACCGTTCGTTTTTGACAGAAAATGGCGGCGGCGGCAGCGGCGTCGTATGTGGCTGAGGCGGCTGCGGCGACGCGAGCAACGGCGAAGGAGGGCGCACGAAGACGCGTTTGACTTGCCGGACGAGCTGTTCCGACGCCTTTTTCGACTGGAGAGGCAGACTGCGGTTTGGCTATGCGACGAACTCGCCGATGAATTTGGAGGTTTGCGTGCGAATGCGCTGTCGGTGCAGCGGCGGGTGCTGTGTGCACGGCGGTTATTTGCGACCGGCGGCTTTCATGCAAGCTTCGGCAGCCGACGACACCTCTGTGCCATAGCTACATACAAATAAAACATGCTTATGCTGGCAAATAACTTTATTTTCACCTGCAAATCGCTCTTCGTGGCCGTCTTCTGTTTACCGGTCGAGGAAAAAGAAACAGACGACCACACATCACATACAACGCTTCACGCTTTGACACTTTTTTCATCGATCGTAAGAGCCGAACAACACAGACCTTAACAAGTTGGCTTCGTCAATTTTTCCGCACTTAGAACAACCGCACAGTACCTTGATTTTCGTCGCCACGTAAGAAAACAGTATCAAGGCGTGGAACAGCTGTTCACGTGCAAAGCGGCTTGTTGACGTTTTACCGCCGTCTGCGCACCCCCGCGGCAGCAAAAGTTACCCACCAGGAAGTTTAATAGCCTAACTTCTTGCGCTTCTTGTTTTTTTTTATATTTTTTAGCTTTAAACATCATTTTTTGGCAAAATAAAATAATAATTATTTTTATCACTGTGCATTTCTTTACTCTTTTAGCAAAAATTTAGCAGACGGTCCCTCGTCGTGCAGGCAAATGCTTCGGGTCGCCGCTCTGCTGTAATTGGCTGATTCCTCGTTGCGTCAATTTTGCGTCAAGCGTCGACGTCACATCGTTTCGTCATTTTGACGTCACTGTCAATAACTTTTGACAGGTTTTTGACAAAGTTCCGTAATACGGGTCCAGGTGGTCGAAATTTCCGGAGCCCTTCACTACGGCATCCCTCACAGCCTGAGTTGCTTTGTGACGTCCAACCCCAATAAACCAATAAACCAACCAATTATGTGTGACGTCATCCAGTGGTGACGTCACCAGTGTCACATAAGCAAAGCGGTGCGGAAAACGCTTTCGCCTCTACGCTCTTTAGACAGTCAAAGTGCCCCTGAATTTTTGACAAAGGCTGTACGTGAACGTCCAGCATAGGACTTGGGACGAGATCCTTCCATACGCGACTTTCGCGTACAATACGGCCGTACAAGAAACCACTCACTTTACGCCATTTCGCCTTGTTTTTGGGCGTGATGTGCACACCATGTCGGATGCCATGCTTCGATGCACTGCCGACGACCGGGGGCTCACGCCACACGCCAAAGAATTTGTCCAAAACACGGAGGAAGCCCGCAAACTCGCCCGCATGCACATCAGGAGGCAACAGGGCACAGATGCACGCCGCTACAACCAGCGACAGCGCCCCGTCGAGTACAAACCGGACGACCAAGTGTGGGTATGGACCCCTGTCCGTCACCTAGGCTTGTCGAAAAAATTCCTATGCCGTCTTCTAGACTGAAGAAGACATTCCGAAGCTTTGCGGCGTCGTCCCATTGATTGAAAGATGCGACGCGTTCAAACTGTATGAGCCAGTCATCCACGTCCTCAAGCTGACTGCCGTGGAAGGGCTTCGGTACTCGTGGGTTCTGAAGAGTGTAGTAATCAGTACCTTGCATGGCTGGTCGTGGGGCAGGTGCCGAAGTAGAATCCAGTGGCCCGTGCTCAGGGGGTGGTAGTCCTAGGTTGCGGCGACTCACTCGGTTAACTGGTGTGTCGACCGGCAGAGGCGCGAGGTCCGCAGTGCGAAAAGTTCTTGACGAATCGCCGGTGATAAGCGCGCAATCCAAGGAATCTTCGGATAGCTTTCTTGTCATTAGGCTGCGGAGACTCTGCGATCGCAGCCCTCTTCTGGGGGTCTATGCGAACTCCATCCTTGCTTACGACGTGACCAAGGAACAGCAGCTCCTCGTAGGCGAAGTGGCACTTCTCAGGTTTCAGTGTTAGGCCTGAAGACTTGATTGTTTCCAGCACTGTCCGAAGCCTTCTGAGATGGTCTTCAATGCTTGAGGAGAAGACAACAACGTCATCTAAGTAGACTAGACAAATTTGCCACTTCAATCCTGCGACCACGGTATCCATTACTCGCTGGAACGTCGCTGGGGCAGAGCAGAGGCCAAATGGCATCACCTTGAACTCGAAGAGCCCGTCAGGTGTGATGAACACAGTCTTTTCGCGATCTCTTTCGTCGACTTCAATTTGCCAGTAGCCGCTGTTCAGGTCCATCGATGAGAAGTACTTAGCGTTGTACAGCCGATCCAATCTGTCATCGATGCGGGGCAAGGGGTAGACATCCTTCTTCGTAATGCTGTTCAGGCGGCGGCAATCAGCGCAGAAGCGAAGGGTGCCCTCTTTCTTTTCGACAAGGACGAGTGGTGCTGCCCAGGGGCTCCTCGGTGGCCGGATGACGTCGTCACGTAGCATTTCCTCTACTTGTTTGCGGATAGCTTGGCGTTCCAGCGGTGATACACGGTAGGGGCTCTGCCGCAGTGGTCGGGCGTGTTCGTCTGTGACAATGCGGTGCTTCGCAAGCCGGGTTCGTCGCACATTCGATGCTGACGAGAAGCAATCGCTGTACCTTTGAAGAAGATTGCTATTTGTTCTTGTCTGCTCCGGGGTAATGCTGGGTTGATATCAAACGTGGGTTGCTCGCCTTGGTCAGATGGTCCTACGGGTGGGTCGGGGAGGGCAAATATGTCTCAGATGTCTGCCAGCTCGTCGAGGAAAGCGATCGTCGTACCTTTGTTTAGATACCGGTATTCTTCGGTGAAGTTAGCAGCACTTCGGCTTGGCCATTCCGGATTTGAGCTACTCCTTTTGCGACGCCTAGTCCTCGATCCAGGAGTAATAGGGTGATCCCCTCGACGACGCCTTCGGCATTTTCGATGTGTGCAGTACCTATGCAGGCGAGGACACCTGATCGAGGCGGCACGCTCAATGCTACGCGAGGACGTTTAAGGCAACGTGTTGAGTCGTGCTCGTCGCATCAGGTATGGCTTTTTCCGTGGAAAGCTTGATCGACTTAGATCGAAGGTCGATGATCGCCCGATGTTCATTCAGGAAGTCCATTCCCAAAATCACGTCTCGCGAGCATTGCTGTCTCGGCTTCGTCGGCTTCGTCTCGGCTTCGTAGAGCAGTGAGGCTGCGGTGGGCGTACTCCGACGTTACATCTCTGGGCGGTGGTAAAAGCTTCAACTCTGGCCGCGTCGTCGTCGTCGGTGTTGTCGTCGTAGTTGAGACATGGTCTTGCGTTTTTGTCGATGGAGGATATTTGTTCTTGCGCTCAGAAGCAACCTCAACCTCACCCCCAGAGGCTGCTTTACTCAGTTTAACCTTCTGGGGCTGGGGAAGCCTCCACGCACAGCGTAGCCTCGGCTAGGAGATACATAGCGCGGTGACGATGGCGACGGGGAACGTGATAGGCGGTTCGGCGATGAGTATTCTTCCCGACGCAAAAACTCCTCGATTTCGGCTGGTTGCTGGCCAGGTCGGGGTCGTGGGGCGTCGTAAGAAAACCCTCGGATGCCCATACTCCTGTATGGGCAGTACCGGAGAATGTGACCGGCTTCGCCGCAGTGGAAGCACAGTGGGCGGCGCTGGTCGGGTGTTCTCCACTCGTCGCATTTCCTCGGCCTTGTGCGACGCTCGTGGGACGGGCGGGTTGGGCCGAGAGGGTGGCGGTCCAACGCAGCTGGCTGAGGGCGATAGGGGCTTGGGTCCCGTCGTCGAGGTGCAGGACGGCGCACTGCTGCGGCGTAAGTCATGGCTGGAGGCTCCAGAGGCTGCGTGGTGGTCGCTGTCACACCCAAGGCCTGTTGAACCTCGTCCCGGATTACGTCAGTAAGTGATGTAACCTGCGGCTGCGTTCCATTTGGCAGCAATCGTCAGAGCTCTTCTCGTACAACTTGGCGTATAACCTCCCGCAGGTTATCGTTGTTAGCGGGGTCCAGGCGGCTTGCTGAAAAAACGCGCTGCTAGCGGTCATACTGGCGGGATCGGGCGTCAAGAGGTTTTCCATCGCGGTTGCCTCTTCTACGAATTCCGCGACGGTTTTCGGTGGGTTGCGGATGAGGCCGGCAAAGAGCTGCTGTTTAACTCCTCGCATAAGCAACTTCACCTTATCTTCTTCCTTCATGCTCGCGTCGGCACGCCGGAAGAGAGGCTTCGTTTCCTCAGTGTACACTGCAACGGTCTCGTTTCGGTGTTGTATGCGAGACTGTAGCAGCTGCTGGGCTCTCTCCTTTTTCACGACGTTTGTGAAAGTCTTGAAAAGCCGCTCCTTAAAGGTTTCCCAGTTCGCGAAGCTGGCTTCCTCATTCTCAAACCAGACTCTTGCTGGTCCCTCAAAGGCGAAGAAGACGTACCTAAATTTCATGGCATCGTCCCAGTTGTTAAAGACAGCCACTCGGTCGAACTGTTCCAGCCATTCTTCGGGGTCGGCGCCAGGCGAAGCGTCGAAGGTTGGTGGCACCCGGGGCTGCTGCAGAATGATTGGAGTCGTCGTCTGCGGCAAGCTCATGGTGGACGTTGCTACTGGCTTTCACTTCCGGGTAGGGTCCGGCAGAGTCCCGAACTCAGGTGCGTCCCCTAGCAGACGTCGGCTTGCGCGGTGGACTGGAGTCAGGTCCTCTGGTGAACGACTCAGAGGGCTGGCGTCACGACTTGCTGGGGGTGTCCGGTACATAGAAGGCAACCCCGCACCTCCACCAGATGTCACGTTGCAGTGACGGCAGTCCAGCGGTCAGGAAAACTTGGAAACGAAGCTCTTTATTTGGGCTGACTTGCGCCCGCAAAAGAACTGAATCACTCGGCGGCGGCGTAAGCAACAAACGTGCTTGTCAGTCGTCGAACTACGAATGCCCGCCGCTTGAGGCATCGCTCAATTTAAAGCCGGCACGGAAACTTCGAGATAACAGGTCGAGATGATCTAGAGTTATCTGGAAACACGTAGATGCAGCTCTTCATGGCTGTGATCAATCGAGATTAGTCCGGTCGCTTCTCGCGTCACGAACACAAATGATAACACCACTTTCCTGCGGCCTTGCGCGAACAAACGGACACTACAGTGATACGTGGCAATATTTAAGAGATCCATTTATGCAAGCGCGTCAACCCTTCGATGTCCGAGACAAAGTTAACAACATTCTTAAAGGGATCGCCAATGACGCTTTTCAAATGCTCGTGGCGAAGAACCCCACCTCCGTCAGTGGCGTCATCGAGCTGTGCCGAAGCTTTCACTAGTTGCTCAAGCAACGCGCTTCTACGCGGCAGCCTGGTGCGCCTACCGAGAGTCTTGCTGGCTTGGCCCTTGGTCCCTCGCCTTCGGAGCAATCCCTGTTCATGGATCGAGTCAAAGATTTTATACGCAAAGAAGTTGCCCGCCAGCTTTCTCTTCTCCATCACGTTCCAGACCCTGTCTGCCCTACTGCCGACCTAGCACCCTCCCTTGCGCCGACTATCCGCCGTGTTGTTCAGGAGCAGGTCGCTGCAGTCCTGCCACCCGGTCCCCCGCCTCCCCCTGTCGAAGCACCACTCACCTATGCTGAAGCCGTCAACCGGACACCGCGCTCGCTTGCCCCTCAAACGTACCGCAGCAGCCCTGCCTATTATGCTCCAACCTCGTCCATGCCACTTCCGCCAGCCTCGTTCATTCGCACACGACGACACCCTACGAACCCTTGGCGCACCGCCGATAATCGGCCCATCTGCTACGCTTCTGGGCTTCCAGGGCACGTCGCACGTCTCAGCCGTCATCGCTTGCCTCGCTCTGGGGATGCTGTGCACCCGTACGGATACGATCACGAGCCGCCCTTGCCCAATGGCTCTTCCGGCTCGTCTATGCCTCGCCCCCAGTATCCGACTCGCCGCTCGCCTTCCCCTCGGCGCCGTTCAATTGCCCCAATGCTTCGGCGACCGGAACCCCTCCGAGAGGAAACCTAAATGCCACAGTTCCGGAGGCAAGAACTGCGTCTTTTGCGAACTCGTCAAGTCCTCCGTTTCCTGCCGCTAGTGTACTAGCGCGTCTTTGAAGAGCAGGTCGGCTAGGGGTAATTTATTTAGGGATCGGGGACAAATGCAGGCAAGAAAACAAGGATCTAGTTAAGTGCCTCAATGACGATATAAAGCAGATTGGAGACGGTGTCGATATTATTTTGCTTGGAGACATGAACGGCCACATCGAGGATCTGGATGGATACACAGATTGTAACGGGAAGTTAATGCTATACTTGTGTGAGCGGCACAACCTAGTTATTGTCAATATAGAAACTAAATGTGAGGGACAAATCACGTGGGAATCCCGTAACAGGCAAACAACCATTGACTACTGTCTAATGTCGCAGGGCATCTATAGCAAGCTCGCAATAATGGAAATAGACGAAGAGGGGAAGGACAGCCTAGGAAGTGATCATAGGTAGGTAGTAGGTAGGTAGTAGGTTTATTTGGCCATATTATATACAATATGCCCTCGAGGTGAGGCTAAAGGAGGTAGACCAAGCATGCCTCCTGACAAGGCCTACACCCCGATCACACATCATGGAAACGGGGGCCGAATGGACAAGAGATAAAAAAACAATGAGCAAACATGATCACAATAGAAAATAGTTAATGATAGACAATAATAAATATCAATTAACAATAAACAAAACATTTCATAATATGCACATTTAAAAACGTATTAATCTACAGTTGGGAGCCCTAGTCAAAAGAGAAATGCAGCAAGTCCAAAAGACAACGCAAAATTAAATGATGAACAAATAGCGCTAATATCAGCCGATATAGAAGAAGTAATTGAGAAACGCCACATGGAAAATTGGGATTATAATCAGTTAGAACTGCTCATCGCTACAAAAATGAAACAAGTGAAAGGAGTTAACCGCTGGAGAGGAAAGAGGAAGCCACGAAGCTGGTGGAATATGGAAATTAAGGAGGCCATCGAACAACGACGGGTGGCTTCAAGGGAACAAAGAGAAGCAAAGAGGGCGCAGTTATCTGAAGAGGAAATAGGCAAAAAATGGGAACCTTATCGACAAAAGAAACAGCAAGTTCAGGTCCTAGTCCAGGCTAAAATAAAGCAGTCCACTTATAAATGGCTGGCTGAAGTTCGCGAGGCAAATAAAGGGGGGGCCAAGAAAATTCTGGAACCATATAAGCTGGTTGGTAAAAACAAATCAAAGAAAGCAGGAACAGATTATAGATGCTGTGGGTTTCTACGTGGACACAGGCCACCACCCACCGCGGGTTCGAGCTTCGCGCGAGCCAAGGGCCCCGATCAGCCGTCACCACACACACACTGGGACACCGATGCAGTGCACTCAGCCTCCGCTGGGAGGAGAGCGATTCGCCGCAAAGAAATAGGCCTCCAAGTTCACAAAGGAGACGTTTATTCACATCGTCCTCCAGCAGGTACACACGCACTCAATAGTCACCCCGTCCCGGGGGCGCGCGAGGAGCAAGGCTCCGCTGCGCGCACGAAGCGACTCGAGTAATGCGCACCGCTAGCACGCCGCTGCAGGAGAATGTCCCCGCGGCAGTGCTGTGATCTCTCTCTCGTGTCGACCGTTGGGCCGGTTGCGAGAGAGAGTGGGTATTCAACGCAAGGTACGCCTGTCAGAGGTCGCTGGACCCCGCTGGACAGGCTCGAGCCGCTGCAGGTCAGAGGACACGTGCGGGCGAGCTCGAGTAAGCACTGGTCCGAACGGCAAAGGCCGGCACGGACAAACAGTAACGTACGCACCTTACGCTGTCTCGGAGGGATCCCTCTCTCTCTGGGCCCCGCTCGGACGGTCGCGCGGCGCGCGGCCGCCCAAAGCGGGGTCCCGAATTCCCGCCAAAAGGCGCCAATGGCAAAGGCCCTTGGGGAGCCGGGGCGGAGCTGTGGCTAAATGACAGTGATTAGTCACCCAGCCGCCTCTCCACCGCCTGAGGCGGGAGCAAGGGAAAGAGGAGAAACAACGCGGGCGGCCGGCACAGCCGCGCAAAGGCGACGGCGCAAAGCCAGGATTCCCACATCCCCCTCTCCTTAAATGCCCTCCTACCCATCGGCAAAGCACGCGGCCAAAAATAAAGAAATCAATACACAAAAAAAACTACACTTCAGTTCCAAAATAAAGAAATGAATACACAAAAAACTATATACACTTCAGTTCCAGCCACAACAACGTAAGAAACAAAGGAAAACAAGGCAAACAACACTTGCATACGCTTCAGTAAATCAAAACAGCTTGCAGATTATATACATGGTACACAAGAAGATGTGAATACAACTGTACAGCTATGTTACAAGTGGATGCCAGCCTCAAAGTTCGATGGCGCGGCCCAGTGGGCCGGTCGGCGACTCACCGCTCGCAGACTTCAAGTTGAACGGGTTCGGAGGGCCGACGACTGATGGCGGTCTTCTTTCCGTTGATGTATGGTGCGTTGATGACGACGGGGCCGCGGCAGAGCACTGACCTCGCGCCCTTGGACACGACATCACGTTCGGGCACAAGACAGTTAGTGCACCCCCTTCACGCCGGCTGAAACGGGCGAGGACGTTCGGCGGCGTCCAGATGTGTAACCTTGTCCACAGCGAGGGGTCCTTCTCATCCTCGCGCTCACGCAGGAGGACACAACGGCACAACTCACAGGCGTCGCCTTGGCTCATGGTTAAGCGCGCACACAGCCACAAACAAAAACACATGTGCACGTACACCGGCACGTGTGCGGACGCTGGTCGGCGACAACGTTCCGCTCATCAGAAGCGTCCAGAGGCGTCGCGGCGAGGGTCAAAGGGTGCACTTTCCGCCCCCCCCATCGCCCCAAACGCCCCGCCAACTTCCCCTCCATGCGGGCCGCACAAAACTCGCACCGCGACACACGGCTCCTTAACGAGCCAACCACCCACAGTCCGGCCGGAAATGAGAAAAGGCGCGCTGTACAAACGACACCTAATCCAATCTATTCCTTCTAGAAGATAAGAGCAAGCACGAGCTGGCTGAAGTTTGCCTATGTACATATGGGTACGTTAGAACAAAAACAGACGTACAAGCGGGGAAACGAAAGTGGCTAGAAGCTGACTCAAACAAAACAAATAAATAAATAGATAAACACACAAGGCTGGAACTGAGCATGCTGCAAAAACAAAAAAAAAATAACACACCGTGCTTCGCCTAGGTAGGGCCTGACGAGAAAGCTCGCCAGCTAGCTGAGGCTGCGTGCCTTCGGTTGCGGAAAAGTCCGCCGTCCGGCATCAATCACACCGGTGACCGTCGCCTCAGATTGTACCGGTGCTCCGTACGCTTGCGTTCCGCAGCACCAGTTGTGCCTTTGCGCTTGCCTTTGATACCAATGGGTACCGGCGCAAGCTCGTCAGACCGTGACGCGTAGGCCTTCAGGTCCATGAACCCCTGCTTGCTCCTGGGGAAAGGCCCCATCAAATCGCAGGTGGCCATCTGCCACGGACGCACACTGTCAATCGGTTTCATCATTCCAGGCGGCTTGCCACCCCGTGACTTCACCGCTTGACAGACATGGCAGGAACGGCAATAGCGGATAATGTCACGCTTCATGCCGGGCCACGTCACCGATTGACTCAGTTTTGCAAAAACTTTGGAGTCACTCAGATGACCGGCCAGTGGTTCGTCATGAGAGAATCGCAAAAGTGCGCCTCTTAGACTTTTGGGGATAACCACCTAGAACGGGTCGATGGACTCGTCATCGGTGGCTATGTACTTCAGCACGAGCCCGTCATTGTCCAGCAAATATGAATCCCCGGGGTTCGCCGCGACACACGCTGGCTTCTGCCCCCCTGCGCCCGCTACAATACAAGTAGCGTCACGGCGCTCCGTCTCCCTGAGACCGTCGCTCACCTCGCGACAAAAGGGGTCATTTTGCTGGGCTTTCAGTAGCTCTTACGGCTGAAAACGATTCCAGTCATCCCAGAGGGGAGCATGGTCTCGTCCCCACTCAGGTTTGCAGCCAAAATTTCCGTTCGCGTCGGCACCTCCGAGGCGCTCACGAAGAGCTTTGCCTCTCGTCCGCTTTGCGAAGCGCTGCTCGCCTGGTTAGCGGAATGGGTTAACCCGTTTGCGGGTTCCCCCTCCTTGCCGCCCGGCGGCTCGTCCGCTGTTTCGCCCCCTCCGCCTACAGGCGTCAAGGCGCCGCTGGCGAGTGGGGCACGGGATAGCGCGTCAGCTACCACGTTTGTGCTCCCCTTTCGACACTGCACGGAAAAGTCGTAATGCTGTATCAGGAGAGCCCAGCGCGCCAGCCGACCCGCAGGCTCGCGGAGCCGCATCAGCCAACTGAGCGCACTGCACCCCTGCCTCAGTGGAGGCTTGGGCGGGCTGCACGAACGAGGGAGGCAAGGCTCCTAGTTCGATGAGCGGCGTGGTTTCCACAGGGAACCGGGCCAGCGCCTCGCCGTTCCCAGAGCAGAATTGACTGCTCGCGGGGCACGGCTGCTGCTGTTCGAAACTGCCGGTTGCGGCAGCGTGACACGAACTGCTTTCGCACTGGACGGAAAGCTTGCACAGCTGAGGCATGTGACCAGCGGATGCACCGCAGGGTGCTTCCGATACAGCTCCAATGGGAGCCACGTGGTCAACATTTCGGGTTGTGTCATCGTAAACCCCAATGGGGGCCGCGGCCAACCACGGTGTCTAGCTATTCGAAGGAACAGCAGCCAGCGGATCAAACGACGCTACAACTCCGTAGGGAGCCGACATGTAGCTGCCGAGTGCCGCGCTGGGGGTGGTAGACACGGTGCGCAAGCGTGATCGTCAAGGCGACCTGCTCGGCTAATGTGCCATCAAAGGCGTAAGCGCCAATGACTTAGCACGTTGGGCGCCAGTTGTGGGTTTCTACGTGGACACAGGCCACCACCCACCGCGGGTTCGAGCTTCGCGCGAGCCAAGGGCCCCGATCAGCCGTCACCACACACACACTGGGACACCGATGCAGTGCACTCAGCCTCCGCTGGGAGGAGAGCGATTCGCCGCAAAGAAATAGGCCTCCAAGTTCACAAAGGAGACGTTTATTCACATCGTCCTCCAGCAGGTACACACGCACTCAATAGTCACCCCGTCCCGGGGGCGCGCGAGGAGCAAGGCTCCGCTGCGCGCACGAAGCGACTCGAGTAATGCGCACCGCTAGCACGCCGCTGCAGGAGAATGTCCCCGCGGCAGTGCTGTGATCTCTCTCTCGTGTCGACCGTTGGGCCGGTTGCGAGAGAGAGTGGGTATTCAACGCAAGGTACGCCTGTCAGAGGTCGCTGGACCCCGCTGGACAGGCTCGAGCCGCTGCAGGTCAGAGGACACGTGCGGGCGAGCTCGAGTAAGCACTGGTCCGAACGGCAAAGGCCGGCACGGACAAACAGTAACGTACGCACCTTACGCTGTCTCGGAGGGATCCCTCTCTCTCTGGGCCCCGCTCGGACGGTCGCGCGGCGCGCGGCCGCCCAAAGCGGGGTCCCGAATTCCCGCCAAAAGGCGCCAATGGCAAAGGCCCTTGGGGAGCCGGGGCGGAGCTGTGGCTAAATGACAGTGATTAGTCACCCAGCCGCCTCTCCACCGCCTGAGGCGGGAGCAAGGGAAAGAGGAGAAACAACGCGGGCGGCCGGCACAGCCGCGCAAAGGCGACGGCGCAAAGCCAGGATTCCCACAATGCTGAGGGAAAATGTTTAGAGGGAGACGATGCTGTGGACTACATTACGTCATTTATAGCTGCGTCTATTAGCAACGCCAATGGGGTAATCTCCCCAAGTAAGGCGGCAACACAGGACAGCACAAAAGAGAACAGCTTAGAACTAACTAGTCTTAACTGGGAAAAGGCGGAAGCGAATATTCCGAAAACCACATCCGCAGGGATAGACGAAATTCCAATTAAGCTGATTAATGAACTTGGCCCAAGAAGCAAGGAAGCGCTGATAAAAGAATTCGAGGCAGTCATAACAAATCAGCAAATTCCGCACAGCTGGAGACAGAGTAAAATGAATTTGATTTATAAAGGGAAAGGAGATAAGATGAACATAAAATCCTTCCGTCCGTCCGATTACGATAACATCTGTTATGTACAGGCTGGCAATGCAGGCGGTGAAATTAAAAATGCAGTCATGGGTAGAAGGGAATAGGATACTCGGAGAACTTCAGAATGGGTTCAGAAGGGGTAGGCGGTTAGATGATAGCCTGTTCGTGCTTACCCAATGCATAGAAATAGCTAAGGCGGAAAATAGACCTCTGTTTTTAGCCTTTCTGGACATAAGCGGTGCATACGATAACGTGAACACGGAACTCCTGTGGAGCATATTGAAAGATTTAGGTATTGGTGATGAGGTAATTGATTTTCTACAGGAAATGTACCGAGATAATGAAGTTGAAATTACATGGGAAGGGAAAAAAAAGTACCACAACTGTGGGGGTGCACAAAGGATTAAGGCAAGGTTGTCCTCTATCACTGCTGCTGTTCATGCTTTACGTGATAAATATGGAAAGAAGGCTAGAAGACAGTAATCTGGGTTATAATCTGTCGTACAGATTAGGCGGAAATGTAGTTGAGCAGCGAGTCCCGGGTTTAATGTATGCGGACGATATTGTACTATTAGCAGATAGCCAGGAAGATTTACAAACTTTGGTTAATTGCTGTGGAGACGAAGGAGACGCTCTAGGATTCAGTTTTAGCGCAACTAAATCAGGTGTGATGATTTTTAACGATACAACTGATCAGGTGCTTACAATACAAGGCCACGAAATACCCAAAGTGGCCGAATACAAATACCTCGGGATATGGCTAAACGAAGGGAAAGCATACACGGAAAAGCATAAACAGGATCTTAGGGCAAAAGGACGAAGAGACGCCGGGATAATGAAACATAGGGCATTATGGGGGTACAACAAATATGAAGTACTAAGAGGTATTTGGAAAGGTATAATGGTGCCGGGACTTACTTTCGGCAATGCGGTTCTGTGCTTAAGGGCAGACGTTCAGTCGAGATTAGACGTAAATCAGAGAGCTGTTGGAAGATTAGCACTAGGTGCCCACGGCAAAACCACAAACGAGGCAGTACAAGGGGATATGGGCTGGGCATCGTTCGAAGCACGGGAAGCTAAGAGTAAAATACTATATGAAGAACGCCTGAGGAAATTGGACGATAACAAATGGGCAGCTAAGGTATTTAAATATTTATACAGAAAGAACGTTGACTCACAGTGGCGGAAAAGAACTAGAAAACTAACCAGTAAGTATGCCGGTCATGAGGACGGAGAAATAAAGAGCATTAAACGACAGGTTAAAAACGCGGAAGTTAAAAATTGGATGAATTCAATGGAAAAGAAACATAGTGTAGAACTATGTCGATACTGGAAAAGGCAGATCAGGAAAGATCAGGCAGGCACTCGTGTTGTCTGGCTCTTCGTTCTTCCTCGTTTTCCGCACGGCCATACTAAAATTTCTTCCAAACTGGCTTTCGAACCCAGGTGGGCGCTAACAGATCACCTTCGCTGGTTACTCATTAGAGTAGTCCGCGATAACCACAACACAACACCCCGTGCGCTGAAGTGCCAGTCTGCCCCACAGGGATCGGGTATCCTCGTATTCACCAACTTCCATTCGGGCGACGCGAACAGCTCAGCTTCACTAGAATCTGCATTACAGTCCTACGCGATGACCGCAACACAACACCCCGTGCGCTAAACGTCCGCTCTGTCGTGCTGGGTTCGGGTATCATCGTCTTCACAAACTGCCACTCGGCAGACACCAACAGATCAGCTTCACAGGCCACTGAATTACATTAGTACGCTTCCACCGCACAACACCCTGTGCCCAAAACTGCCACTCTGTCACACTGGGTTCGGGTATCGTCGTCTTCACCAACTTTTTTTCGGGCGACGAGAAAAAAATACCTTTGCTGGCCACTGCATTACAATAGTACGCCATCAACGCAGCACAACATGCCATTAGCTGACTGCCGCTCTGTCGCGCTGAATTCGGGTATCGTAGTCTTCAACATCCATTCGGCAGACGGTAACAGATCAGCTTCACAGGCCACTGTATTACAATGGTACGCCATCACCGCAACACAACACCCCGTGCGCTAAACTCCCGCCCTATCGCGCTGGGTTCGGGTATCATCGTCTTCACCAACTACCATTCGGCAAGCGCGTACAGATCAGCTTCGCTGGCCACTGAATTACATTAGTACGCCTCCACCGAAGCACAACACCCCGCGCCCAAAACTGCCACTCTGTCACACTGGGTTCGGGTATCGTCGTCTTCACCAACTTCCTTTCGGGCGACGTGAACAGATTACCTTTGCTGGCCACTGCATTACAGTAGTACGCCATCAATGCAGCACAACATGCCATTAGCTGAATAGTTGCTCTGTCGCGCATGATTCGGATATTGTCGTCTTTAACAACATCCATTCGGCAGACGGGAACAGATCAGCTTCACAGGCCACTGTATTACAATGGTACGCCATCACTCAACACAACACCCCGTGCGCTAAACTGCCGCCCTATCGTCCTGGGTTCGGGTATCATCGTCTTCACCAACTGCTATTCGGCAGACGCGAACAGATCAGCTTCACAGGCCACTGCATTACAGTAGTATACTATCACCGCAGCACAACACTCCCTGCGCTAAACTGCCACTTTGTCGCGCCGGGTTCGGGTATCGTCGTCTTCACTACTTCCATTCGGGCGACGCGAACAGCTCAGCTTCGCAGGCCACTGCATTACAGTGGTATACCATCACCGCAGCACAACACCCCGTGCGCTAAACTGCCACCATGTCGTAATGGGTTCGGCTATCGTCGTCTTCACCAAATTCCATTCGGGTGACGCGAACAGATGAGCTTCGCTGGCCACTGCATTAACAGTGGTACGCCATCACCGCAACACAACTCCACATGCGTTAAATTGTCACCCTGTCGTGCTTGGTTCGCGTATCATCGCCTTCACCAACTTCCATTCGGAACACGTGAACAAATCAGCTTCACACGCCACTGCATTACATTAATACGTATCACCGCAGCACAACACCCTGATCGCTAAACGGCCACCCTATCGTGCTGGGTTCAAGTATCGTTGTGTTCACCAACTTCCATTCGGCAGACGCGAACATATCAGCTTCACAGGCCACTGCATTACAGTGGCATGCCATCACCACAGCACAACACCTCGTGCGCTGAACTGCCAGTCTACCGCGCTTGGTTCGTGTATGGTAGTCTTCACCAACTTCCATTCGGCAGACGCGAAGAGATCAGGTTCACGGGCCACTGCATTACAGTGGTACCCATCACCGCAGCACAACACCCCGTGCGCTAAACTGCCACCCAATCGTGCCGGGTTCGAATATAGTCTTCTTCATAAACTTCCGTTCGGCAGGTGCGAACAGATCAGCTTCAAAGGCCACTGCATTACAGTGGTACGCCATCACCGCAGCACAACACCTCGTGCGCTGAACTGCCAGTCTACCGCGCTTGGTTCGTGTATGGTAGTCTTCACCAACTTCCATTCGGCAGACGCGAAGAGATCAGGTTCACGGGCCACTCCATTACAGTGGTACCCATCACCGCAGCACAACACCCCGTGCGCTAAACTGCCACCCAATCGTGCCGGGTTCGAGTAGTCTTCTTCATAAACTTCCGTTCGGCAGGTGCGAACAGATCAGCTTCAAAGGCCACTGCATTACAGTGGTACGCCATCACCGCAGCACAACACCTCGTGCGCTGAACTGCCAGTCTACCGCGCTTGGTTCGTGTATGGTAGTCTTCACCAACTTCCATTCGGCAGACGCGAAGAGATCAGGTTCACGGGCCACTCCATTACAGTGGTACCCATCACCGCAGCACAACACCCCGTGCGCTAAACTGCCACCCAATCGTGCCGGGTTCGAGTAGTCTTCTTCATAAACTTCCGTTCGGCAGGTGCGAACAGATCAGCTTCAAAGGCCACTGCATTACAGTGGTACGCCATCACCGCAGCACAACACCTCGTGCGCTGAACTGCCAGTCTACCGCGCTTGGTTCGTGTATGGTAGTCTTCACCAACTTCCATTCTGCAGACGCGAAGAGATCAGGTTCACGGGCCACTCCATTACAGTGGTACCCATCACCGCAGCACAACACCCCGTGCGCTAAACTGCCACCCAATCGTGCCGGGTTCGAGTATAGTCTTCTTCATAAACTTCCGTTCGGCAGGTGCGAACAGATCAGCTTCAAAGGCCACTGCATTACAGTGGTACGCCATCACCGCAGCACAACACCTCGTGCGCTGAACTGCCAGTCTACCGCGCTTGGTTCGTGTATGGTAGTCTTCACCAACTTCCATTCGGCAGACGCGAAGAGATCAGGTTCACGGGCCACTCCATTACAGTGGTACCCATCACCGCAGCACAACACCCCGTGCGCTAAACTGCCACCCAATCGTGCCGGGTTCGAGTATAGTCTTCTTCATAAACTTCCGTTCGGCAGGTGCGAACAGATCAGCTTCAAAGGCCACTGCATTACAGTGGTACGCCATCACCGCAGCAGAACACACTGATCGCTAAACTGCCACAATATCGTGCTGGGTTCTGGTATCATCGTATTCACAAATTTCCAATCGCCATACACGAATAGATGAGTTTCATAGGCGGCCAGTTTACATTAGTACGCCATCACCGAAGCACAATACTCCCATCGCTAAACTGCCACCCTATCGTGCTGGGTTCGAGTATCATTGTCTTCACCAACTTCCTTTCGGCAGGTGCGAACAGATCAGCTTTACAGACGAGAACGCTACAGTGGTACGCCATCACCGCAGTACGGCAGCCCGTACCCTAAACTGCCAGTCTATTGCGCTTCGATCACGTATCGTCGCCTTCATTTTCCATTCGGCAGGTGCGAACAGATCAGCTTCACAGGCACTGCATTACAGTGGTACACCATCACCGCAGCACGACACCCAGATCGTTCAAACTGCCAGTCTATCGCGCTTGGCTCGGCTATCGTCGTCTTCCCAAACCTCCATTCGGCAGACGCGAAAAGATCAGCTTCGCTGGCCACTGCATTACATTAGTACGCCAAAACCGCAGTACAACAACACCCCGTGCGCAAAAACGTCACGATATCGTGCTGTGTTCAGGTATAACTGTGTTCACCAACTTCTATTCGGCAGATACGAAAAGATCAACTTCTCAAGCCAGTACATTACAGTGGTACGCCATCACCGCAGTACGACAGCCCGTGCCCTAAACTGAAAGTCAATTCCGCTTCGATCGGGTATCTTAGCCTGCAACTTCCATTCGGCAGATGCGAAAAGATCAGCTTCAGAGGCCACTGCAGTAAAGCGGTTCGCCATTACCGCAGCACGACACCCCGTGCGCTCCAGTCTATCGCGCTTCGTTAGGGTATCGTCGCCTTCACCAACTTCCATTCGGCAGATGTCAACAGTTCAGCTTCGCAGGCCACTGCATTACAGTGGTACCCATCACCGCAGCACAGCACCCTGTGCGCGGAACTGCCACCCTATCGTGCTCGTTTCGGGTATCACCATCTTCACCAACTTCCATTCGGCAGACACGAAGAGATCAGCTTCACAGGCCACTACATTACAGTAGTAGCCATCACCACAGCACAACACCCCGTGCGCGGAAGTGCCACCCTATCGTGCTCGTTTCGGGTATCACCATCTTCACCAACTTCCATTCGGCAGACACCAAAAGAGCAGCTTCACTCGCCACTAAATTATAGTACGCCATAACCGCAGCACAACACCCCGTGCGCAATATTGCCACCACATCGTGCTGGGTTCGGGCATCATTGTCTTCACCAACTTCCATTAGGCAGATACGAAAAGATCAGCTTCAGAGGCAACTGCATTACGGTGGTACGCCTCCGCCACAGCATATCACCCCATGCGCTAAACTGCCAGCCTAGCGCGCTGGGTTCGGGTATCGTCGTCTTCAGCAACTTCCATTCGGGCGACGTGAACAGATCAGCTTCACAGGCCACTGCATTACAGTGGTACGCCATCATCGCAGCAGAATACCACGTGCGCTAAACTGCCAAACTATCACGCGTGCTTCGAGTATCATCATCATCACCAGCTTCTATTCGGCAGACGAGGAAAGATCAGCCTCACCGGCCACTGCATAACAATAGTACGTCATCACCGCAGCACAATACCAATCGCTAAAATGCCACCCTATCGTGCTGGGTTCGGGTACCATCGTCTTCAGCGACTTCCATTTGGCAGACACGAACAAATCAGCTTCACAGGCCACTACATTGCAGTGGTATGCCATCACTGCAGCACGACGCCCCATGCGCTAAACTGCCAGTCTATCGCGCTTGTTCAGGTATCCTCGTCTTCACCAACTTCCATTCGGCAGACGCGAACAGATCAGCTTCACAGGCCACTGCATTACATTAGTACGCCATCACCGCAGCAAAACACCCTGATTGCTAAACGGCCACCTTATCGTGCTGGGTTCGTGTACCATTGTCTTCACCAACTTCCTTTCGGCAGGTGCGAACAGATCAGCTTTACAGGCGAGAACACTACAGTGGTACGCCATCACCGCAGGACAACAACCCATGCGCTGAACTGCCAGTCTACCGCTCTTGTTCAGGTATCCTCGTCTTCCCCAACTTCTATTGGGTAGACGCGAACAGATCAGCTTCACGGGCCACCGCATTAAATGGTACGCCATCACCGCAGCACAACACCCCGTGCGCTAAACTGCTACCCCATCGCGCTTGTTCCGGGTATCGTCGTCTTCATCAACTTTCATTCGGCATACGCGGAAAGGTCAGCTTCGCTGCCCACTGCATTATAGTAGTACGCCATCACTGCAGCAGAACATCCCGTGCTATAGACCTTTGCATCGGGGAGGGAGTTGTCGAAAAGCCTCCTCTCTGGACTGTCGGAAACCGGTTACGCCGCCGCTTCCACCGTGCTAGCGAGGGGTGCTCACGACAGTCCAGTGAACAATATGGCAGCGCCCAGGGAGCCCTTACTGCAAAGGTCTATAAACTGCCACTCTGTCGCACTTCGTACGGGTACCGTCATCTTCACCAACTTCCATTCGGCCGAAGCCAGCAAATCAGCTTTGCTGGCCACTGCATACAGTATTATGCCATCAACGCAGCGCAACACCCCATTAACTGTACTGCAACTCTGTTGCGCACGGTTCGGGTATCCTCATCTTCACCAACTTCCATTCGGGTGACGCGAACAGATTAGCTTCGCTGCCCACTGCATTGCAGTGGTACGCCATCACCGCAACACAAAGCCCCGTGCGTTAAATTGCCACCCTATTGCGCTTGGTTCCCGCATCATCGCCTTCACCAACTTCCATTCCGCAGACGTGAACAAATCAGCTTCACAGGTCACTGCATTACATTAGTACGCCATCACCGCAGCACAACACCCTGATCGCTGAACGGCCACCCTGTCGTGCTGGGTTAGAGTACCATTGTCTTCACCAACTTCCTTTCGGCAGACGCGAACAAATGAGCTTTACAGGCGAGAACATTACACTGGTAGGCCGTCACCGCAGCACAACCCATGCGCTGAACTGCTACCCCATCGCACTTGGTTCGCGTATCATCGCCTTAACCAGCTTCCATTCGGCAGACGCGAAAAGATCAGCGTCGCTCGCCACTGCATTATATAAGTACGCAATAACCGCAGCACAACACCCTGATCGCTAAACGGCCACCATATCGTGCTGGGTTCGAGTACCATTGTCCTCACCAACTTCCTTTCGGCAGACGCGAACATATCAGCTTCACAGGCCACTGCATTAAGTGGTATGCCATCACCGCAGCACAACACCGCGTGCGCTAAACTGCCAGGCTACCGCGCTTGGTTCGTGTATGGTCGTCTTCACCAACTTCCATTCGGCAGACGCGAAGTGATCAGGTTCACAGGCACTGCATTACAGTGGTACACCATCACCGGAGCACAACACACTGGTCGCTAAAATGCCACCCTATCGTGCCGGGATCGAGTATCATTGTCTTCACCAATTTCCATTCGGCAGACGCGAACAAATGAGCTTTAAAGGCGAGAACATTACAGTGGTACGCCATCAGTGCAGCACGGCAGCCCTTGGCCTAAACTGCCAGTCTATTGGGCTTCGTTCGGGTACCGTCGCCTTCAACTTCCATTCGGCAGGTGCGAACAGATCAACAAAACTTGGGTAGGGCCTAGTTGGTACATGATGTTGTGAAGGTAAAGGATGCGCAATCAAAGGACGAACCACGAAGAAAGACACAGGGACACACACAAGCGCTTGTGTGTGTCCCTGTGTCTTTCTTCGTGGTTCGTCCTTTGATTGCGCATCCTTTACCTTCGCGAACAGATCAGCTTCAGAGGGCAGTGCAGTGCAGTGGTACGCCACCACCGCAGCACAACGCCCCGTGCGCTAAACTACCACCCTATCGCGCTTATATCGGGTATCGTCGTCTTCACCAATATCCATTAGGCAGACGCGAAAAGATAAGCTTCGCAGGCCTGTCCATTACATTAGTACGCCATAACCGCAGCACAGCACCCGTGCGCAAAAATGCAACCATATCGTGCTGGGTTCATGTCTCATTGTCTTCACCAACTTCCATTCGGCAGATACGAAAATATCAGCTTCACAGGCCACTGCATTACAGTGGTACGCCACCACCACAGAATATCAGCTCCTGCGTTAAGCTGCCAGTTTACAGCACTGGGTTCGGGTATCGTCGTCTTCACCAACTTCTATTCGGGCGACGCGAACAGATAAGCTTCACAAGAGACTGCAATACAGTGGTACGCCATCATCGCACCACAATACCACTGCGCTAAACTGCCAATCTATCACGCGTGGCTCCGGTATCATTGTAATCACCAGCATCTGATCGGCAGACGCTAAAAGATCAGCCTCGCCGGTCACTGCATTACAATAGTACGTCATCACCACAGCACAGCACTCTCATCGCTAAACAGCCACCCTATCGTGCTGGGTCCAGTATCATTGTGTTTATCAACTTCCATTGGGCAGGCGCGAACAACTGAGCTTCACAGGCCAGTACGTTACAGTGGTACTCCATCACTGCAGCACGACACCCCATGCGCTAAACTGCTAGTCCATCGAGCTTGGTAGAGGTGTCGTCGTCGTCATCAACTTCCATTCGGGGGACGCGAACAGATCAGCTTTGATGGCCACTGCATTTCAGTAGTACGCCATCGCCACAGCACAACAGCCCATTAGCTGTACTGCCTCTCTGTCGCACTGGGTTCGGCTTTCGTCGTCTTCACCAACTTCAATTCGGGCGACGCGGACAGATCAGCTTCGCTGGCCACCGCATTACAGTAGTACACCATCACCGGAACACAACACCCCGTGCGCTAAACTGCCCCTATGTCTCACTGGATTCAGGTACCGTCGTCTTCCCCAACTTCAATTCAGGCGACGCGTACAGATCAGCTTCGCTTGCCACCGCATTACAGTAGTACACCATCACCGCGACACAACACCACGTGCGCTAAACTGCCCCTCTGTCTCACTGGATTCAGGTATCGTCGTCTTCCCCAACTTCAATTCAGGCGACGCGTACAGATCAGCTTCCCTGGCCACCGCATTACAGTAGTATACCATCACCGCAACACAATACCCCGTGCGCTAAACTGCCACTCTGTCGCACTAGGTTCGGGTATCGTCGTCTTCACCAACTTCAATTCAGGCGACGCGTACAGATCAGCTTCCCTGGCCACCGCATTACAGTAGTATACCATCACCGCAACACAATACCCCGTGCGCTAAACTGCCCCTCTGTCGCACTAGGTTCGGGTATCGTCGTCTTCCCCAACCTCAATTGGGGCGACGCGGACAGAACAGCTTCGCTGGCCACCGCATTACAGTAGTACACCATCACCGCAACACAACACCCCGTGCGCTAAACTGCCCGTCTGTCTCACTGGATTCAGGTATCGTCGTCTTCCCCAACTTCAATTCAGGCGACGCGTACAGATCAGCTTCCCTGGCCACCGCATTACAGTAGTATACCATCACCGCAACACAATACCCCGTGCGCTAAACTGCCCCTCTGTCGCACTAGGTTCGGGTATCGTCGTCTTCCCCAACTTCAATTCGGGCGACGCGGACAGATCAGCTTCGCTGGCCACCGCATTACAGTAGTACGCCATCACCGGAACACAACACCCCGTGCGCTAAACTGCCCCTATGTCTCACTGGATTCAGGTACCGTCGTCTTCCCCAACTTCAATTCAGGCGACGCGTACAGATCAGCTTCGCTTGCCACCGCATTACAGTAGTACACCATCACGGCGACACAACACCACGTGCGCTAAACTGCCCCTCTGTCTCACTGGATTCAGGTATCGTCGTCTTCCCCAACTTCAATTCAGGCGACGCGTACAGATCAGCTTCCCTGGCCACCGCATTACAGTAGTACACCATCACCGCAACACAACACCCCGTGCGCTAAACTGCCCGTCTGTCTCACTGGATTCAGGTATCGTCGTCTTCCCCAACTTCAATTCAGGCGACGCGTACAGATCAGCTTCCCTGGCCACCGCATTACAGTAGTATACCATCACCGCAACACAATACCCCGTGCGCTAAACTGCCCCTCTGTCGCACTAGGTTCGGGTATCGTCGTCTTCCCCAACTTCAATTCGGGCGATGCGGACAGAACAGCTTCACTGGCCACCGCATTACAGTAGTACGCCATCACCGCAACACAACACCCCGTGCGCTAAACTGCCCGTCTGTCTCACTGGATTCAGGTATCGTCGTCTTCCCCAACTTCAATTCAGGCGACGCGTACAGATCAGCTTCCCTGGCCACCGCATTACAGTAGTATACCATCACCGCAACACAATACCCCGTGCGCTAAACTGCCCCTCTGTCGCACTAGGTTCGGGTATCGTCGTCTTCCCCAACCTTAATTCGGGCGACGCGGACAGAACAGCTTCGCTGGCCACCGCATTACAGTAGTACACCATCACCGCAACACAACACCCCGTGCGCTAAACTGCCCGTCTGTCTCACTGGATTCAGGTATCGTCGTCTTGCCCAACTTCAATTCAGGCGACGCGTACAGATCAGCTTCGCTGGCCACTGCATTACAGTAGTACGCCATCGCGACACCACAACAGCCCATTAGCTGTACTGCCTCTCTGTCGCACTGGGTTCGCGTATCGTCGCCTTAACCAACTTCAATTCGGGCGGCGCGAGAAGATCAGCTTCGCTAGCCACTGCATTACAGTAGTACGCCATCGCCACAGCACAACAGCCCATTAGCTGTACTGCCTCCTGTCGCACTGGGTGGGGGGGAAATCTGACTGTGCAGCCTGCTCGTGCCCCCCCCCCCCCCCCCGCCACGGGATACGGGCCGTTGTAGTTTCGGCTACTAGGCTTTGTTTCGGTGCAATGCCAGCAGTGGGGATGGGATGGCCGGGACCCATCCTCTGGGGATGCAAACCCCCAATGGGAGTGGCAGCGACTCCCAGACGACTGTGAGGGCCAGTCGTGCACGTAAGGTCCGATGCCTGAGCGGAGGCAGGCCTGGGTTTATACTCAGGTTGGACCCACGAAATCCGGCCCGGAAGGCACGTCAAAACGCTAAAAGGTTTTCAAATACATGCTACCTTCCTCTGCGCGCGGGGGCGTGCAAGTCTGGCTACCGACGCGTCGGTTTCTGGTTACGGAGAAACCAGGTCCGCGCGGGGGTTCATAGTGGCCAGGCTCTGAGGACCGCCGCCCCGGGGAAGCGGCCTTACGGCCGGCCGCAGGCTTAACCGCCTGCGGGATGCCGGGGGATGAGGGCTTAGTACTGCCTCGTAAGAGTCTGGCGAAAACCGAAGATGTGTGGAGTACCGGTGGAGTAGGCCCGGGTCATCTCATCCTAAACCACGTTCTTGGTTAGTGGCCCGGTCGCCCAGCCTTGAACACTGTCTCCTGAGTAGGAGAAGAGCAAGCTAGGGGAGGAAATAAGTGCATGGATGGTTGGCAGGAAGCACAGATGGGTCCCCCCGGAGCGATCAGTTCTGAGGCCGCGAGGCCGTTGACGTTCTGGACCTCTACTGGCCGGGACTATCACATACTTCCGGAGTCTGAAAAACCGCGAAAAACACTCGACGGCTAGTAGCCGGCAGGTGGGAAAAGCCGTCTAGTGAGCGAAGAGGAGCCCCAGGTAGCTACTGACCCCGTGTTAGGTTTTCCTGTCTCCGACGGTCGGAGCCCGCTGCGTATGGTGGGTGGTCGGGCATCCCGTGAGTAGGGCCGCACCATTGGGCAATCCGATGCTCTCCCTGCCCTGGCCAGGCGGGCCAGTGATGGAGTCGAGATAATTGAAGGATCAGAGCAAAAAACTCTCAGCCCCATTCCCTTCCCACGTCCCATTTCCCTTTCCGCTACTTCCCAGGGGAGGTCAGGGGAGCCTCCCCGGGCCCGCTCTCTCGGCTGTGGGTCGCTATAGTAGCTTTTCCCTTTTATTTTACTTTTCCACCCACGGGTGGTGAAATTACAACTTGCCTACGGGCCTATTCTTTTATTTTACAATTGGATTAAGCCTGTTGTATGTATGTGGTGCTGGCAGGGGCTTATTATTTTTATTTCCTTTTCGGTTGCCCCAACCTATTCATTGTCGCACTAGGTTCGGGTATCGTCGTCTTCACCAACTTCCACTCTGGCGGCGCGAATAGCTCAGCTTCGCTGGCCACTGCATTACAGTAGTACGCCATCGCCACACCACAACAGCTCATTAGCTGTACTGCCTCTATGTCGCACTGGGTTCGGGTATCGTCGCCTTAACCAACTTCCATTCGAGCGGCGCGAATAGATCAGCTTCGCTGGCCACTGCATTACAGTAGTACGCCATCGCCACAGCACAACAGCCCATTAGCTGTACTGCCTCTTTGTCGCACTGGGTTTGGGTATCGTCGTCTTCGCCAACTTTCCTTCGGGCAACGCGAATAGGTCAGCCTCTCTGGCCACAGCATTACAGCAGTACGTCATCACCACAGCACAACACCCCGTGCGCTAAACTGCAACTCACTCGCGCTGAGTTCCGGTATCCGTCTTCGCCAACTTTCATTCGGGCAACGCGAATAGATCAGCTTCGCTGGCCAGAGCATTACAGTAGTACGCCATCACCGCAGCACAACACCCGGTGCACTAAACTGCAACTCACTCGCGCTGAGTTCGGGTATCCGTCTTCGCCAACTTTCATTCGGGCAACGCGAATAGCTCAGCTTCGCTGGCCACAGCATTACAGTAGTACGCCATCACCACAGCACAACACCCCGTGCGCTAAACTGCAACTCACTCGCGCTGAGTTCGGGTATCCGTCTTCGCCAGCTTTCATTCGGGCAACGCGAATAGATCAGCTCCGCTGGCCAGAGCATTACAGTAGTACGCCATCACCACAGCACAACACCCCGTGCGCTAAACTGCAACTCACTCGCGCTGAGTTCGGGTATCCGTCTTCGCCAACTTTCATTCGGGCAACGCGAATAGATCAGCTTCTCTGGCCACAGCATTACAGCAGTACGTCATCACCGCAGCACAACACCCCGTGCGCTAAACTGCAACTCACTCGCGCTGAGTTCGGGTATCCGTCTTCGCCAACTTTCATTCGGGCAACGCGAATAGATCAGCTTCTCTGGCCACAGCATTACAGCAGTACGTCATCACCGCAGCACAACACCCCGTGCGCTAAACTGCAACTCACTCGCGCTGAGTTCGGGTATCCGTCTTCGCCAACTTTCATTCGGGCAACGCGAATAGATCAGCTTCGCTGGCCACAGCATTACAGTAGTACGCCATCACCGCAGCACAACACCCCGTGCGCTAAACTCCAACTCACTCGCGCTGAGTTCGGGTATCCGTCTTCGCCAACTTTCATTCGGGCAACGCGAATAGATCAGCTTCGCTGGCCACAGCATTACAGTAGTACGCCATCTCCGCAGCACAACACCCCGTGCGCTAAACTGCAACTCACTCGCGCTGAGTTCGGGTATCCGTCTTCGCCAACTTTCATTCGGGCAACGCGAATAGATCAGCTTCGCTGGCCACAGCATTACAGTAGTACGCCATCACCGCAGCACAACACCCCGTGCGCTAAACTGCAACTCACTCGCGCTGAGTTCGGGTATCCGTCTTCGCCAACTTTCATTCGGGCAACGCGAATAGATCAGCTTCGCTGGCCACAGCATTACAGTAGTACGCCATCACCGCAGCACAACACCCCGTGCGCTAAACTGCAACTCACTCGCGCTGAGTTCGGGTATCCGTCTTCGCCAACTTTCATTCGGGCAACGCGAATAGATCAGCTTCGCTGGCCACAGCATTACAGTAGTACGCCATCACCGCAGCACAACACCCCGTGCGCTAAACTGCAATTCACTCGCGCTGAGTTCGGGTATCCGTCTTCGCCAACTTTCATTCGGGCAACGCGAATAGATCAGCTTCGCTGGCCACAGCATTACAGTAGTACGCCATCACCGCAGCACAACACCCCGTGCGCTAAACTCCAACTCACTCGCGCTGAGTTCGGGTATCCGTCTTCGCCAACTTTCATTCGGGCAACGCGAAGAGATCAGCTTCGCGGGCACTGCATTACATTAGTATGCCATCAGCGTAGCACAACGCCTAGCGTGCATGGTTTCGCATTCACAGCACATATGTAGTCTTAAGTGCCCTGCGTAATTTTCTGTCCACTGACACTACGAAGGATACATCTGCAGCGTTCGGTGACGAGAGGAGGAAAGCCCTATGACTGTTACCACCACCAGCATGAAAACACAGCCAAGTTTATGCTGCAGTGATTACAAGCGGTACTTTGCGTAATCTTATACTATCAATAATACTATCGATAATTTTGCATCACTAGAATGCACACACCCTACAGGGTGGATTTGGAGGAAGATCGGTTTTGAAATCGTTTGGACAGAAGTTTACAAACAGAAGATTATACAAGCACATGCAGCCGGTCGGATCTGAACCCCTGACCTCCGCACGTCACGTACGGTGTCTGTCACCCTTCGTGTTCATAACCTGACCTTCAGTGTGTTCGCCAGCGCACCTACTATAGCGGCGAACGCGAAACGGCTTGTCCTCTCACACAACTGTGTGTTACATTTATATTTGTAGCTGCTTGAATGAGAGCAGCCTCGTGTCTTTTGCGTTCTATCGTGTGCGCCCTGCAAAACACATGGTACTACCAGCCCTTAAACGATATTCCGCCGAAAAAACACTGTAGACTGATGGCAAATAGGACTGATCTTTAATTTCACTTAAGGGACAATAACTGAGCGATATTTCACAGTGAGGACGCGGAAAAGATCCCACCGAAACTGTCGCCGAAACATTTCGGCTGTAGTATACTTTCTCGAAGGACATTCCTAGAGTGTCCTCACCGCCAGCAAAGAATATTCTGCACCTTTTTTTTGCGTATGCACCACGTGCGAGCAATTCTGCATGTTCCCATCTTCTTTACAAACAACTAATTTATTCGTTCTACGTGAGGTGTAAATTCAGTGAGCGGAAAGACATAACGAAATGGCGTTTGCCCGAGCTCCCATGTAATGTATGATGATGGCATTAAAGCATGCCGGCAACACATTGGAGTGCAAAATCCTTTATTTCGAAATATTAGTGACTCCGTTTCCAATGCTAAGCTTGAGCCAGTCTCAAGTACCTGAAAAATGAAGCAATAAGTGGATATTAGAATTTCACATTTCAAACACCTAGGGAGACCATTCTCCTGAAACGTGAAGCCCGTAAGTAGGCCCTACACAGTGAACAAGGAAGAAAAGAAGCAGATAAACATGGCACCCTACTTTTCAGGTTTCAATCTCAGTTTGCAGCATCGAGCCACAAAATGTGCACGACACCAATCATTAGAATACATAGAGGCACCTGACATACACACTCACTGGTATCCACCTCTTCAAATGTTCCCTTCTGGGCGCTGCCATATCCCCACTGGACTGAGGCAGCGGTGGTTAGATTAGCGGGTTCCACAGAGGCACAGGTTCAGGACTGCGCATGCGCGGCGGTCCTGGGCGCACGTGCTCTGCCGTTCACTAAAGTGAAGCTGCGAACCGCCACCCTTTTCCGGTCCGGACTGAGGTAACAAGCCTATCACTGCACTGATTAATGCATGCTCTCGAGCTCAAGACCGTTCTGTACGCAGTAAGTGGAATTTCGTACGCCTTGTCTCTGTGCTAGTAATGCACTTTGCGTGCGTCGGACAATGTCGAGAGCTTGTTGCGCGCCAACTACAGAGGGGCGACTGGATCCCTGCCCCAGTAACACGGAACTGCTCCAGAAAACGAAGAGGGCAGTAGCGCGTCAAGAAACGCCCCGAAATGTGGGCGTGTTTGGGAAAAGCATATCATACTTTCACACTTGAAAGTTAATGTTGTACCGGATCGCGGCGTCTGCTCGTGGCTTGTCGCGTTCTCCATGCCTTGCTGCGCACGCGTCTCACCAAATGCATTTAACCCCGTGCGGACGCCATGCACGGGAGTCGTTGGTTCGAGGCTGCTAGTGAGTACCTCGTAATAAAGCGTCCCGTTCCCTGGCCGGCGCATGGTTACTCGGCGTCCGGCTACGACAGTTATCGACGCTAGCCCTCATCCGCACCCAGCCGCCGTAGTAAGTCCGCAGGGATTGTGAGTGCGATTTCAGCGATTGCGGAGAGCGAACTCACAAGTTTTAGCAAATGGAAATGACCATCCAATGTATTTCACGGCAACAGTGGCACCAAATCAACGATTGCGCATACGTCGCAGGACGCGCTCACAATTAGCGGAAAGCGTGTGACCCGGTCTGGCGAGCTATGCTGAAAGCGGCCGGGAGCTGTCGTCGGCGTCACTTGTGGACGACAAATTAGGCCGTTTTAATTAGTGCAAATGGCCGCCGAACAAACTGGTGGATAAAACGGAGAGAGCGTAAAGCCACCAAATTTGAAGTGAAGTCAAAGGGCTCAAGGGCATCGTGCTATAAAAATGAACTTACGAATCGGAGAACAAATTCTGCAACGGCACTTTACTGACTCGATGTGGAAAGGCTATCCATTACATCTTTCTGGACAGCCCCTGAAAGGATAAGTATTGAAGTTTTATAAAAAAACGAATTGGTGAAGCATTCCGCAGCCAGGACAACACGTCAGGACAACACGCCATGGTAGGACAACAATAGCAGGACAACACATCAATAACGTACTCTTAAGAAAAGGTCAGAGAATTGACTAAATAACTACAAACCAGTTACTTGTCACACAGATCACTACCTTGGAAACTGGAGGTAATAAAAGTAGAAGTACTGAAAGTTACAGCGTCAAGAAGCAAGTGAAGACCACTGCAGTCGCAGAAGCTAGCAGTATATACAAAGAAAATGGGCAGAAACTCTTCGCATATGCTGCTAGGCTCCTCGTACGGTGGGCCGGCATGGCTTGTTAAATTGGTGCACAGTGGAAAAATAAAAAAAAGCTACATGTTCAATTCGAATAGTTCCCGACATCCATTACAGCTACCAGAACAAACTCGCCGTGAATCACACCCTTAGGCTTAGACATACTGCGCATTACGTGCACAAATTATGCGAACTGATGGCATCAATCAACCTTGCTGGGCACATAGAAAGGTCCAGAATGCAAGTAAAGCACAAACCAGAAAGGATCACACACGCGTGACACGCGTACTGCGCGTGCACAGGTAATTCTTTATCAGTCTTAGGGCCGTTTCACATGCATGCGATTCTCGCCTGCGGCGCTGCGAATTCTGTCGGTCTGCGACTGAAGAGGGCCGTCGGTCTAGCCGCAGACGGCCTGCGACCGAGTTCCGTCCGGTTGGAATTCAGTCGCAGCGTCGGTGTGTTCGCTCTGAGACTGGCCAATGGGCAGCGCCGAGACAGCGCGTGACGTGACGTCACGTGGGAGCTGTTGCCGCGGCCACGGCCGGTCTCGAGGGGAGCGCACGCGCTTCGAGAGTCGAGACCGGCCGCGGCAACAGCTCCCACGTGACGTCACGTCACGCGCCGTCTCGGCGTGAGGTCACGTGGGAGCTGTTCCCGCGGCGTAAGCAAAACTGTTTATTCTAATCGAAACATACGAAATATTGCCGTGCATCTAAAAACACGCCGGTCATAACATCATCAACACATTCCGTGCAGCGTTTCTGTCGCGTTTAATCACGGGTTGCCTATGCGAGCATCGAGCAACTTTGCGTGTCCCTCCGACCGAATTCGCTTGGTACGCGTTGCATGTGAAAGCACTGTGCGAAAATCGCACTGCGGCGTCGCCGACTAGGCCGACTATTTTATGCGAAGCATACTAGACGCACAACCGAGCTCTTCCTTGCTGCGCCGCGCGCGGCCGCGTAGCTACCACTTGACCTACATCGGCGCACCACGTGATATGACGTCACAGCACCTGTGAAAGCTGGGGCTCAACTCGTGCGCTCGCTTGCGGACGCGCAGCCTCCGCCGGCGGTATGCTTCGCATCCTAGGCTTAACCATAAGCTAAGCCAGGCCATTTTTTGTTCTAGTCGCAGCATGTGAAACGGCCCTTATATACACCGTAGATCTGAGTTACGGGCTATTCGCTGTTACGCACTGAGCTAAGATACCAGCCTTAATTATGAAGCGGCGATTGTAGAAACAGGTTAGCCTACCTAACTACACTCCCCCGCCGCCGCGGTGGCTCAGCGGTTATGGTGCTCGGCTGCTGACCCAAAAGACGCGGGTTCGATCCCGGCCGCGGCGGCTAGAATTTCTTTGGAGGAGAAATTCTAGAGGCCCGTGTACTGTGCGATGTCAGTGCACGTTAAAGAACCCCAGGTGGTCGAAATTTCCGGAGCCCTCCACTACGGCGTCTCTCATAGCCTTAGTCGCTTTGGGACGTTAAACCCCATAAACCAACCAACTACACTCCCCTGCACAAATGTTTAAATACAAAACTAATTTATTCACGCAACAGTCTGCATCAATTATGTTCTTTGCCTTCTTTTTCTTGAAGGAACGGTTACTAATCAGGTACTAACTAGCGACCATAGCTGGTAAAAAGGAAGCAAGATTTAGCTTTACTAGCCACACCTTCCAGCGGGTAGTAAATAGTAAAAAAGGAATAAAACAAGGTCAGAATCAGTAACTGCTGCACTTACTACCTTTTTTTTTCTAAGAGTGCAGCGCTGGCGTCTGACCACCCGCTGGGCCATAATTCTCCGGCGGTTGTCACGCGCGGTCCCAGGAACGCACGGCCGCAAATTTTCTTTTTACAAGTTTCCTGATCGCAATCTAGCGATTTCACCACGCTTCACTCCGAGTCGGCCCCGTACGGGCGACAAGCGAAATTACCCTTCCGGGGGAGGCACCGACAGATTCCTCACCAGGGATTTTGGTACTCCGCATAGTCGCGGCTGGCGAAGGCCAACCCACGCATATCGGGCGAAAGACACGGTGCTGGAGCAGCCCTTCACAGCCACCCATGTGTTCCGTCGGAGATCCGCCCGTAAAAGACGGTAGGGTTCACAAGTGCACGCTAGAGCTGCTAATGCGCACTGCCACCAGTGTGCCACGCTTCTACCGCCTTTCGCTTGCTGGACCATTTAAGGTGGAGCACGGCAACGCGCGAGCAGCTTTCCACAATAACAGGACGAAGAGCAGACTAGCGCCCATAATACGCAAACTGGTCAGGGAAAGAAACTGGAGGGCATTTTTGTGCCACAACCAACACTATGCGCAACGGGCGAACGTAATTGCAGCGCCGACGTGGGCGCCACTCGCGGCGAGGAGCGCAAATGCTGCAGAGTAAGCTTGCCACCGCGTGAGCTCCAACGGCTGCAATCCGATCGCGGAGGCGGGTCCGGCTGCGTTCTCCGTTTGCCAAGACTGCTGATGTCAAACATGAGCTGCTGAATTCTCGCATCACTGTCTATTGCACGTGAGATATCTCGCCAGGAAGTCGGCTTTAAAGCTCAAGACTCTTGATCGTGCTTCTCCCGCGGCAAACGTTGCATCACCCACACCAGTGTTCGTAGGCAGAATGAAACTATGAATGCAAATTGCATGCAACGATGATAGAGACTGCTTCCCCATATGTCACTGGAGAAATACCTGAAAAATTTTTGTGCGCGGTGCAAAGCCAAATGAGACCCACGTGCGTTACTATCGCTTGGACTGTTGTAAAAGTTATACTCTGACTTATGTATAAGCGGTTGCTATGTTAGGGCAAACTTTGTGGAGACGCGCCCCGCTCGCTCCCTTTGGTTTGCTTCCCCACAACGCACCCTCTATAGTTAGTTACCTTAGCCAACTAGAGAGGGTGCCGGTGTCGCGGCCCCACGGACGGCGTGATGGCTGCACGCGCAAGCGGGGGATGCGACTCTCTGGGGAACTCGGCGGGCGGTGACGCTCCGGTGCGACGAGGCGAGGCCGTGAGGGAGAACGTTCTCCCGCATCATGTCCCGTCCGGCCGTGGAGTATCGCGAGCGAACATTCGCTCGTAACCGTGCTGGTGAGTCGGACGACCTCGATTCCTTAGCGCATTTTGTTCCTAAGTGGCGTCCTTTTTGTTGTAGCAAGAAATGCCCTTTTGTGTCAGCCAGAGTGTTCTTCCTTTGTTCTCTCAGAGTAAGGCCCGCCATGGTCGGTGTGTCAACCGCGGTTAAACGGGGTGAACGTATTTATCCCTCTTTTACAAACGTCACAATTTTCATGGGAAAAAAATTCCTTCGGAACTAATTTTTTTAAGCACGAATTCTCAGACCTCCGCTGAACCCCTGTACCTCTGACAACCAATATATGATTTCAAAAAACGACGGCACACTGGGAAGGCGCTTCCGCGGAACCTGTTCCTACACAAAGCGTGTAGCGGTACATGAATCGCTGGGAAAGATCGGGCACGCGGTGGAAATCTACGAAAAGAAAAATATCTCCAGGGGATTTTTTGACGACGCCGGAACGGTTTCCTTCGTCTAGCTTGAAAGAGCATGGTTATTTTAAATCTGGTGTCATAGACATGTCGCCTTATTGTCGGAGATTAAAATATCGTAAGTGGCAAAATTGGTTTAAAGAAGCTTTTTCCATCTGCTGTAAATTGCATGCAGTTGGAATCAACTGTTTGATCACTTGGGATCTTTGAACCTGAGCCGGATCTTTATTAGTTGCTCTGTTCATTCGCTGCTGCCCTCCTTATGTCCACCAGCCACCGATTGCTTTCAGTACCGTTTTCTACTTTCGCCCCAAGGTCGTGCTCGGCTGATTCGGGAACGAAACTTGCATTCTTCAATGCGACATGTGCACAGTGTTCATATTTTTTTGCTTGTCCTACTACAGCCGCCGCACACCGGGGGCATTTTGGTCTCGGCAGTAAAGGACTGTAGCGCCCTCACATGATAAATACGCTAACTACGCGACCTATACGACCACACGGCAAATGCGTACATGCACAGCGCTACGGTAGCAACGGCCACGCGTTGCCGTACTGGCCGACCGCGCGGCCGGGCTAAAGCAGTCCAAAAGCACCGAAATCTGTAGGCACAAAAAATACTATTAGGAAATGGTTGTGTGCATTTCACTGTCAACTCAGAGGCGCCTGACAACACTAGCTCCTTCACGTGAAGTACGCGTCTCGATGTCACAAAGGCACTCGGACTTAGTTGCGATTTTCCAGCTTACGGTTCGGGAGCTGTGATTTTCCATGAAATGCCAGACGGAACGGAACGGCCTATCGAATTCACGTCTCGCACTTTAACAAGCAGCGAGCGGAACTATGCTGAAGGGGAAAAAGAAGCGCTCTCGCTCATATTCGGTTTGAGACGGTTTCATTGTTAACTGCATGAGCGCAAGTTCAGCCTATACACCGACCATCCGCCGCTTATCGGACGTCTTCTTGAGCGTGATAAACCGCTGCCACCTGTAGCAGCTGCACGGATGCAGAGATGGGCACTGACGCTAACAGCGTATCAGTACGATCTCAAGTTCAGGAACGGCAAGAAAACGGAAGTCGCAGATGCACTGTCACGGCTACCGCTGCCGACAGCCTCAGGGTGTTTTTCACGCAACCCCGCTAACAGCTAAAGAAGTCGCTCGGGAAACGAAGCGAGACCCCCTCCTAACACACGCGTTTTAAGCTACGTTCTTCTGGGATGGCCAGAGCATTACTCTGAAGAGCTGCGACCGTTTTTCACACGGAGAGATGAACTGTCTGCTGAACAAGGGTGCGTAACTTGGAGCAATCGAGTGATTGTGCCGAAAACCCTGCAGGGACAAGTGCTCTCTTTGCTGCACGAAGGACATCCAGGGATGACTCGTATGAAGATGCTGGCACGGGCATACGCGTGGTGGCCCTCCCTCGGAAAATACATAAAAGAAACCGTTCGGAATTGTCAAGTTTGTCAAAGCACTCGGCCAGCAAAGTCGGCCGGGCCTCTGAAACCATGGAGGTATCGAACAAAAGTTTGGGAAAGGATTCACGCTGACTACGCTGTAAAAGACGTCGTCAATCTGCTAGTAGTGGTCGACGCGTATTCTAAATGGATTGAAGTGTTCGGCATGACATCGACGACTACCGCTAGAACATTGGAAAAACTGGACACTCTCTTCGCGGCCTACGGCTAACCCGAAGAAGGTGTTACCGACCACGGCCCGCAATTCATTTCGGATGAATTTGAAGAGTTCATGAGGCACAGGGGTATCAAACACACGAGGACACCTCCGTATCATGCCGCTTCAAATGGAGCCGCAGAGATACTCGTAAGAACGACGACAGAAGCGCTCGTAAAACATGTTTTGCACGATGAAAACGCTAGAGTAAAGAGTACAGTACAAGACCGTCTGAACAAATTTCTTTTTTGTTATCGAAACACCCCACACTCGATGACTTCGCGGACGCCTGCTGAAGTTTTCCTCAAGCGTCTGCACCGAATTACTTTGTCTCTTCTCAAACCAAGTTTTGCAGGGGACATGGCGGAGCGCCAGACACGAGACACGGAACAACGTAACGACTAAAGAGGATTCCCAGAATCGTCCGTGGGCGATGCAGTCTACGTGAAAACTACACGTGGTGAGCCTGTACCGTGGCATGAAGGTACTGTTGAACAAGTTGTCAGCCCAGTCACGCACATGATTAGGGTTCAAGGCCGACTACAGTTCACTCACGTTGATCACCTGCGGACCAGAAAAACCAGCGCATTGACTGAAGCCACCAATCACACGACAGCACTAACCGGTCGGAAGAAAGATGGGGCGATTGGTCTAGGAGGTTCAGAAGAGCCGAGATGGCTTTCTCAGGAGGTCTTTTCCAGGTCTCCGCATCGTGCAGCCGAAGTGCAGAGCCAACCTTCTCCAAGAAGAGATCCAACTCGGGTGACCTCATCAGAGCCAAGGGTGTCCGCCGACCAGCAGACCCACCAGGCCCTGCTACCAAGACCACCACAAGACCCACAAGCAGTGGCAGGAGGAGGGCGTCCAGAGGCCGGGTCTAACGGCACAGCATATGAGGAGCCTACCCCTACAGGCAACCAGTCATCGGCAGTAGCATTGCGACGAAGCACCTGACTTCAGGAAGAAGAGATAGTAGTAATTGAAATGACTTTTGTTTCACTAAGAAGGGAAGAATCGGTTCAAGCACGTGCCTATGACGTAGGACCGTCTGATATAAAAGCGGAGGCGTCGTGGAATGAAACCACATCCGTTCCTGCGTCGTGTCTCCCCTTGGCCACGATAGAACGCTACTCAGTCTGCTAGGCCGGCCTCAGTGATCCTGCAGAACCCTCGCTGCCGCTCGCTGGGTAGCGCTGACTGCTAAAGGCCGATTCACACGACGGACCGTTCGTCCGCGGCCCGCGCAGTGCGTGTGCATACGTCAGCACTTTGAGAGGCGCGCTAGATGCATGGATGGATGGCGGCCGACAGCGCGCCCCTCAATGTGCTGACGCATGCACACGTAGTGCGCGGGCCGCGGACGAACGGTCCGTCGTGTGAATCGGCCTTAAGCGACCGCGAATGCCCGTTGCCTGTAGACACAAAGTAAACTGTCCTCTAGCCCCCTCGCTTTTAAAGGGCAGTGCGCTACGCCCTTTTTACTCAGGAATACTGCCAACCTTTGTGAAAAGGCCTTTGTGTGTGCCCGGTAAGGTTGTGTGATGCCATCACCTTGCATAATTTGTACATGTAGTGCTCAATAAGCCTAATCGGAAGTGTGTGCTTTACCGCCAGCATGCTCTGATAGCTATGACTGGTTTCGGGAATTAGTCTGACCATGCAGCTTTTTATTTTTACAGTATGCACCAATTTAACAAGCCACGCCAGCGCACCGTGCGGGGAACCTAGCAACATATGCGGAAACTTTCTACCCACTACCAGGCAGCAGCCATTACGAACATTCTCGTAACTAACTGCAGGCAGCAGCCGTTACTATAGCTTAATGGTTCAGTAACTGTTACTAACATTTCCGCTACTAACTGCAGCAGTAACGTATGAGACAGCCAGCAGCTGCCCCAAAGTTAGTAAGCACTATCGCAGTCGCGGCCTAGAGGCATGGTCGCCCGCCTCGGCTGCGGGAGGTGGTTGGTTCGAAACCCACCGCCGGACACCCGCCGGTAAAAATGGGTACAAGCGACCCCTGGCCCGGCGCCCGGCTTCCTCGGGGGTGTGCGCTTAGAAGAGGCTCCGCAAACCCCGCTGTGTCCTTACGGGGGCAAACCCAGTTTCGAACACCATCAGCCTGCAAAGGTGGTTGGTGGTTCAGTTGAGAGTTGACAGGTTCAACGGAGTTTCGAGAGTTCTATGAAGTTTAAACGAGTTCGCTCTAACGAGAGTTCACCAGATCATAATAAGTCTCAGTCTTCGAAGAGAGTCTGGCACTGCGCTAATAGCAAAAGCTGCGCCTTAGCAGAAAAAAGGGCCACAAGCTGGGCTCCTACCGCACGAGGCGGATTTAGGGTTGCTTGACGGCGGAACTTATATACAATCCGTCAAGGCAACTGTTCTCTCAAGCATCTCACCCTAGAAGCACCAGGCCAGGGAAAATCTTGTACCCATTACAGAAACCGGTGGGTACCCGGCGGCACTGGGGACCGAACCCTGCACCTCCCGAATGCTCTACCACAAGGCCACGCTTCGGTGCAAGCGTTCCAAGAGTGTAGTTTGCTCAGAGGAAGAAGCGAGATGAACCAGAACCATGGCTGCGTGTGTCGCTTGTTTTCACTGTTCGTAGCTGGAGACGATGCGGATTCGTAATAATTTTGGTCCAATCAGGCAAGCACTCCACACGAGCCTAATATGAAAAAAAAAAAATGAACCACCAAATTTCTCGACACGCCTCAAATCGGAGCATGAATATGCCAGCGGTTTTGCCGAGAGAAGCCTTTTTCAAGGTGCAATTAGGAATGCGAATATCGCGCCAGTTAAGAGATTTGGCCGGGTGTGCCGGAAGTTATTGCGTATCTAAAGCAAACAAGAACATTCTGCCAGCTGATGTAACAACAAAACAAAGAAGGTAACAAGTGCAGTGGGGCCCATCTCCGCCGCCCGGCGCGAGCAAACAACACGGCGGACCGCGAGAGCAAACGACGGAGCGGATGGATGGGAGAACTCTCGAAGCCACTGCACTCCCAGAAGCGAGGCAGGCACCGACCGCATCCGACAACTGCACAGAGGAAATGGGCAGGCGACGACACCGGTCTGGCCGCACAGAAGTGCCTCATTAAAAAAGAAAGGATAAACGAAAATTCCAGTGCTTGAGATTGTTAATGAGGGCGCACGAGAGAAACGCAGCATACTTCGGCCAGACACTTGGGAAAAGCCGCGCGCCTACTTTGGACGAGGCGGAGCCAGTCATGTCGGGTCATGTAGCGTCCGTTACGCTGCCGGAATCCGCGATTCCGTCCGCCGTATTCACGAGCCTTTGCGCTAGTCGTCAAGGGCGATAAAAAAAAAATGAAAGGCGTAATTAACCTGTAAGCTGCTCACAATCGACTGTAAACACGGAGGGTAGCATAACCTATAAAAGGCGTACTGTGCAGTATACCTTCCAAAAAATGTAGGTGCACGAAATTTTGAAAATATGCACCTGTCTTGCCAGGATTAAACTGTACTCTCGGTACTCTCGAGCGCCGGTTCTGACAAGGACTACTTAAGCCCTGAAGAACGTCGGCATGCTGCTGTTGCATTGTTACGCTTGCGCAGCGCTACTTTTGAGCCCTTTTTGTTGCGTTCGAACATGCTTTTAATAGAGCCTTAGCAATATTAAAGTGCAACAAAATTTACAAACAAAACCCACTTTACTTTCACGATGAAAATTGGGTGAGTCGGATGGCATTAATATATGAAGACGCGCAGAGGCGACTGCACCAAAAGAGCGCCATGTTCAGTCCCCCTTCTAGTGGAGCACATTCTTCGCCTTTCTTCACTGAGGCAGAACAGCTTTGCCATCTTACGTTGTAGAATGCGCTGACAGTACCGAAGTTTGAGCCCAGCAAGATTCCATTTTTGGGTGGTCACACCGCGCCCTCACTTTATGAAGGTATAAGGTAAGGCCATTTAAGTTCCACAATTACCTCGTAACACATTTTGGTCACTTGTCGGCTCCTTTAACGTCACCGGTAATATCCTACAAGTATCAATGCACGCAGAGTTTGATGAACTTCTCCCTGTCTTGAGATCACAATGCGTCCGCTAATTCAATTAAATTAAATCTAATTCAATGTTTATTTTCCAGAAAGTGCCTGGAGGGTCCTCTTGGCTAAAAGCCGCTCATGCAGCTTGACTAAGGCCAAGAAGACCGTTACATAGCAGTATCAGTAACATCGTAATATATTGAAAACAGACATGTTAACTCTAATTTACAACAATAATTAAAGATTTTATACAAGATCCTTAGCACTGAAATTATAACAGGTAAACAACGTAAGTGAAACAACATATGTAAGAAAACACATTTCAAGAATGTGGCAACAGCATTGTGCAACCAATTAGTAGAAATAAAGTACAAGAACAGATAGAAAGAAAAAAGAAAACACAAAAAAGTGTAACAAAACAATAGTACTACCGGAACACGGCAATTACAAGAAAACAGACCTCAAACCTCTTCTACTCAATCCCAGAGTGTGTGTATTTTTGTTTAGTATAAATGGGAGGTTGCGTGACAGGGCATCTTTCCAACCAGCATCTTTTCTGTTTTCAAAGGGCCCATATTGTGTCACATTGCATAAGGGTTACAATCCCCCTTTTTTTTTCGATTTCAAGTTGCCGTTGTCAGTGCGAGCAGTTGAAGAGGTTAAGTACGCCCCTTGCCGCTCCCTGGGCACTGCTGAGCACCGACGGGAAGCGTTGGCAGGATACTTGTACAAAAAGAGGCGCCGTTATTTTGGGTCCGCTGTGCAGAATAACAAACTGCCGCCCAAAGACAACTCGCTCCTCGGCGA
Source organism: Amblyomma mixtum (assembly GCF_055824585.1). Lineage (NCBI taxonomy): Eukaryota > Metazoa > Arthropoda > Arachnida > Ixodida > Ixodidae > Amblyomma > Amblyomma mixtum. The sequence continues at coordinate 83,311,088 of NC_143021.1, forward strand.
CATTACGCACAAAAAACACTCACAGCGGTTAAACCGAACACTTTCGTCAAGCACCGGCGGGCCTTGGGGTCTCACTGGATAATAACCGGCGGTATATTAGAAGAGGACGGGGCACTTACAAAAGGTGAATTGCATTTGCAAGCTAGGATGAATGATACCATCAGTACTGTCGTTTTTATGCAATACGTTGCAAAACGGTACCTCTTCTGGTTGCATATTTTAAAACAATAATCCGCTCCTGTAGCGAGCCTTAGTGGGCTTAAAGTATAAACCATCAAACACGCAAGCAAGACAATGTTCCACTTCCTGTCACATTTCACTACTCTTGAGCACGGCGCATCGGAGAGCAGCGCAAGCAACACGCACGTGACAGCTTTGGCACAGCAGAGACATGTACCGGATTAAGGTGGATTCACACGACGGGTCATTGGCCCGCGGTCCAGGTGTCATGTGACGACCCACTTCCACTCCGTGAGGTTTTGTGCTTGGGGGAACATAGCATGCGAACGCATAATCCGCTTACCGCGACCTGCAGCAGCGGCGGTCAGAGGAGGGGGCGATAATCGAACTGTGCAGGGTCAGTCACACTGAGCGTGAACCCGGCTCCGCGTCCAAGCCAAAGGGGCAGATGACACGAAGCACCACGCCGAGCACCCTCTTCTCGTGCGCCACTGTGCATTGATTCATGAAGGGGTTAGATGCGATGGCACTCCGCAGGTCACGCGGAGCCTTGTTCCCTCTAAGTGTGGTTGCCCCTGTACATGCGTGCGGCTTCTCTGGGAGAGGCGCGGACGTCACGCAGCGGAAGTTCCTGGGGCAAATGGTTCGCCGCGTGCGATAATCCAACTTTCTTTACCGGACGCCTTCTGCGTCTCCGCTGTCTGCTGAAAAAGTGCTCTGCAAGCAATTAACGATGTTGATGCACACGTACCTGATGAAAAGCTGAACGAGCAGACGAGGAATGTTGGCCGCCACCGGAAGCGGCTCATGGCAGCAAGAAAGGCCGCCGAGATTCAGGTGTCGCTGATACTCAACGGAGTAAACAGTTTAATTCAAGGTCAGCAGAAAAGTCTGCAGAGCTCAGAATATGGAAGAGGCTCGCGGTACGCAGCTTACAAGCAGTCCTTAAAAACTGCCCGTACAACTGAGGAGCAATGCGCAAAGCAGTTCAGCATGCGGGCAGACATAAGATGACGTCATTTATCATTGTTGTCCGTTTATTTCAAAGCGACTGCAGCAATGACGAAAGCGACTCGAACCTCACGTCAATTGCCGCTTCCTATTTCCGGGTGCAGAGCATCACTCTTGGACCGGGAGCGTAAATTCGCCGGTCTTCTTTTCGTGTCGGCGTTTTAATAAAAACGTTTAACGCCGGCACACAACTTCTGCACCAAAAATGCCCCTTTGCCCGCAGCGCACGACAGCAATCGGTTTAAGACCCCAGCCAGCTCAGCCGTGGCTATCGGCCGATCGCACGGCGGTCGCTCCTTAGTGTATCAGGGATAAGCGGCCCGAAGAGAGTTCTGCCTAGCGATGGAACTCGCAGCATCTCCGATGGTTGTCCGGCAATTTCGAGACTAAGGGCATTTCGTTCTTTTTTGGCCATCTCTGTTTTTCTTTGTGTATTCGGACTGCCTTCATCGAATGGCGCGGCTGAGGCACTATGAAGGGGAAAGTCGGGAGAAAAGGTCACTTGGACTTATTGAGATAGATAGGAATTCGAAGACTATACCAATTATTGTTTTCAAATGACAAGACCGGCGGAACAGCGCAAAACGCTATGAAGTCCGATTCTTCCGTGTGTAGAACCGATTCAGAGTCGACCCCTCTCCCCGCTGCTTCTGATCCGACGCGACAGCGCTTTCAGTCCCGCCCAGTTTGCCCTCTCCGCTTACCTGCGAGCATCCAAGCTCCGGAAAAGCAGGAAGGGTTTCGCCGGAGCATCTTCGGAGGCCCCCGCCTGTGAGAAAGAGACGCAGAAATCAGACTTTGGTGCGGTGCAAAGGCATCAACGGCACGAGGGAGAGAGAACGGCACTAATTGGTTGCTGACACCAAAGGATTTGAAACCTATATTTCAGAGCACAAACCAAGCGCCCAAAAATTCAGGGGCGCACTTTGTTGACCTAAGGTGCGGTGAGACGAAAGCGTTCGTCCGTGTTTTTTGTGTGTTCCTTCTACGTGTGTTTGTGCTTCGCTGCAATATGAATCAAGAATGTTACCAACTTGCCCAAAAACGTGTTTTACGAAAGCCTTAAGCGCGGTGTTCCTGCTTGTGTGACTGATGCGTGGTTAAGATGTTAAGCTTCGCCTCTAAGAGTGGAACGCGCCAGCGTCTTGCAACGCTGCCAGGGAGTCCACAGAACGCCATCGCGCGTTCGGTTCTGCGCCTTGCCCGCCGGTAAATTGGTTTTTGAGGAAAGGAAATGTATCTGTCTCGCATACCTCGGTGGACACCTGAACCTCACCGTAACGGAAAGGGAGGAAGATGGGAGTGAACGAAGACACCGTATTCACTAGACGCGCTTTTGTTCATTCCAAACCATCGAGCTGGCATGGCGGAGTGGCTATCGTGCTCGTCTCGCACTCCGGTGTCCGGGGTTCGATTCCCGAACTCGACAAATTTCCTACTCGGTTTTATTTATTTATATGGCCTGACTAGTAAAGCTAATTAGGCTAATTGGGTGATTGAGCAACTCACTAAACTCATTCCCACTTACTTGGAGCATCACTATAGGATCCCTTTAATGGGTTGCATGGTTGCAGCCAAAGTACAATTGGCCCTGTTTGAAATTCGCGCACTGTGACGTCACAACCGTTTCGACCAATTGAAAAGCGTGACATTTCTGTCGACAACTCCTGCTTACAACGATGAGGCATTAAAGGCTTCCGCCTTAAAATATCCTTCGCCTGACAAGGGAGAGGATAGCGAGAAAGGAGAGACTGCTGCCAAAGTATACGCGGAAGGCGTTTTCTGCCGCCGCATTTCATAGCTGGGGCCGTCTTCTTTAAGGGTCTACTCAATTTCGACTGATGCCAAAGTGACGGCGGAATCAGACACAAGCAGCAGGCGGCCAGCAAGAGAGTTCACAAAGTCCCCACATCGACGGTTTTCCTCGCCACACACTGCACGCACCGGCTCATGATTGGCTGCAACAAGTCGAGTCACAAACGGTCCGGTCACTTCCCATGGACGCTTGAAAGCCGCGGCTACGTCACCGAGCAATAGGGACCGATTTCAGAGCACCAAATTGTGAACGCCAGCTCGTCCCCGCCGACGGAGATCCTTCGCCTGAGGGCGAGCAACCCGAACTTTGAGTCAGAGCAACCCGAGCCGCCCGTGGGAGGAGAGAGTGATGTGAGGAGAGGATGAGGAGGGCGAGCGCTCGCGCGGCGCGTGAAGAACAACAGACTCAGGTGTTGGAGCACGGCCTCTTGTTAACCCAGCGCTCCTTTGTAACGGAAAGACGAATAAACGTCTCTGAATTGTTCTTTTATCCCAACAAAATGGATCCGAAATGGGAAATGGATAGTTATAGAATACCTAGCTCGGTCGCAAGAGACCGACGCTTGCTACCGAGGCACCTGGCGTCTGGCGATCAATTCCGGGCACCGAATAGTTTCCAAGCGCAGCACATGGTGCTAGAGATCGATGGGCATGGTCGCGTTTGTAGTTGGTCCCTTCTAAGGCGCGCCAAAACATATACTGCCAGCAGCACAAGCTTGAACGTGTGAGTAAAAGGACCCAAGCAACTTGGTTTTGTTTGTGGGGCTTAACGTCCCAAAAGCGACTGACTCCGGCTATGAGAGACGCCGTAGTGGAGGGCTCCGGATAATTTCCACCACCTGGGCTTCCTTAACGCGCACTGACATCGCACAGCACACGGGCCTCTAGAATTTCGCCTCCATCGAAATGCGACTGCCGCGGCCGGGATCGATCCACCGCAGTTGGCCCTAAAACTTGGGTTAACACTTCTTTCTAAAGAATAAAATTGATAATAAAAACACAAATAAAATATTACGATCATCAGCATAAATGAATACAATTTAGTTCTTTTCTAGCTTAAAAAAAGACGCGTCATATTTTTTGTACAACTTGTTTCTGGCGCCATCCCTCGGTCTTGAAGAGCATATATGAAACAACGTCGAGGCAGCGGGGCGGCGGTCAAGCATTGTCGTCGCGGTGCCTTCTGCAAGCGTCTTCGAACATCGTGGGTTAACTGCGCCAAACGTTTACACATTACGTTATTAAGGTGAAAGCCTTCAATGTCGTGACCAAGACGTGTTAGCAAATGTGTCCGCGTTTCAGATTGGTCGAAATGGTCGTGACATGACTACGCGCGAATTTCAAACGGGGCCAATTGTAGTTTGGTTAGTAACCATGCGACCAATTAAATGGAAGGTATAGTGATGCTCCAAGTAAGTGGGATGAGTTTAATTAATTACTAAATTAACCAATTAGCCTAATTAACCTTTCTAGTAGGACCAGGTAAATAAATAAAACCGAGTAGGAAAATGGTCGAGTTGGGGAATCGAACCAGGGTCTCCGGACTGCGAGACGAGCACGCTAACCACTCCGCCATGCCAGCTCGATGGTTTGGAATGAACAAAGGCGCGTCTATCGAATACGGTGTCTTCGTTCACCCCCACCTTCCTCCCTTCCCTTACGGCGAGGTTCAGGTGTCCGCCGAGGTATGCGTGAGAGATACATTTCCTTTCCTCAAAAACCAATTTACCGACGAGCAAGGCGTACAGCCGAATTGGCGATGGCGTTCTGTGGACTCCCTGGCAGCGTTGCAAGACGCTGTCGCGTTGCACTCTTCGAGGCGAAGCTTAACATCTTAACCACACATCAGTGACACAAGCAGCAACACCGCGCTTAAGGCTCTCGCCTCACCGCACTTTAGGTCAACAAGTTGCCCGCCTGAATTTTTTTTCGTAGTGGTAAAGCTCGTAGTGACAGCGAGGGTAAGGCCGTGAGCGTACGCTGACGACTAAATGCGGCCGCATGCAAGCCTTTGCGGACCCTCCGACAGCGCTGCGTCAGGGCTTGGCCCCCGGAGACATGGCGACAGGTGGCGGCGTGTTCTGTGGACAGACACATGTATGACTGGCGTCTCACTGCGTCGCTATTGCACTTAACCGTGAAGGCTCTCAGGACGCGTGTAGCATTCTCCAACGCCTTCAGTCCCTTCTGTTCACTGGACGTTTCGAATATTGTGTCACATTAACGCAGCAGCGTTAGCTGAATTTTTCGGCTTGCGATATGAGCGGTAACTGTTCATGAATACAACAAACCTGACGGTGACGCGGATTTCGTTCGTTATTATATCCGATGCTCGTAGTAAGTGGATTCGGTGTATGACAGCCGAAAATGTTAATTCCGAGAAACATGGCTTTTATTTCTCAAAGCACTGCGTTACGCGCGTCTTGTTCAAAGCAGACCCCACAGCGGCTCTCTCCGGGCTCTCCAGGGTGGTCAACTTCTCCTCGCAGACAAACTTGCTGCCAAAAGTCAACTTTAGGGACGGGATATGATTAATCGCGGTTGGTGCGTTCACGGCACCTGTCGGGTTGGCCACGTTAATCAGATTTCTAGCGGCAAGCAACTGCTCATACTTGGCGTTCAACGGCTTCGTCACAGCACGCCGGTGTGGCGGTCCGCGGGAACGTCCGAGAAAACATCTGACGAGCTATCCACCAACGACGCCCTACATGCGTCTGATCGCGTGCGCTTCCGAGTGTTTCATCTAGGACGCCGCGACTTCACTACATTCAAAATACAGTGCGGTCTACTGCTGCATCGCTACCACGCAACCTCGACCCTCCCGAGGTCACCCTCATACATGCAGAATAGCCCCCAACCCATGGCAGTTCCCCCTGTACCCGCTCTGCGAGCTGCTCGGCCCGTTGGCACAGCTCTCCGTGAGGCCCGTGGACTCTTGGACAAGTAGGAGCCCACACTTGAGGACCTTTTGTTCTTGTCTTAAAGTTGTTCCTCCTACCGTTACTAGGCGCATGCTGCGAAGAAAGTAGCGCAGCGCTCGTGACACACAATGTATCAGAGGCACTGTCCGTCGTCCGACGCGGCCTGCACCGGCACAAAGGACGGGGCAAGCACACCAGCAAGGCGTTCAAACTTCTCAGATTAATGCTGTTGATCCACGGCCATGGGCTTCGCTTTCGACCATGATCCTGCGTCGCGCCCACCGCGCTTCTTCCACTTAGGATGCTTCCGCCCATTCGGCGAACACGCAGGCAGTGACTGCCCTCGTAGGTCGTTGCCACGTGCCTGGCCGGCGGTTACTTACTGCTTCAATGACTTCTTCTCATTGCATTTTTTAGGTCGACGAGTTCTTTCCGGGGTGGTGTTGCGAGGACTGGGAAGCGCCTTTCGATCTCAGTGCTTGCTGGAAGCGGGGGTAGCTTACGGCGCCTCCTCCTTCTCTAGCCAAAGTTGTTGCATCTGAGACGAATTGTCAGTGTCCTAATGCATAACCTGACGGTAGCACCCCATCCGTTCGTAGTAAACGAGCGTTCGTTATATCTGCGACTGTAATAAGCGGGCTCAACTCCATAGTAAATGCTTAATTGGTCGCTTCGGCCCTTCTGTCAGCATGAATATCAACGCGAGCAAAACTGGATCGCCCACAGCACGATAACATCTCAGTTGAAGAAAAAAAATAGAGTGGACACCTCAGCTCCGCCTCAATGGCATGACGCGATAGCGTACTGGGCTAATATTCATACGTGCAGAATTGACCATTCTCTACTCCACATTCATAGATCCCTGCGGGTGCTGAGACCCCTCCTGGTGCAGCGGTCAAGCGATGCGCCACTGCCCTGCGATGGCAGGAGCTGCCGCCGGCGGGCCACACAAGTTGATCTTCCCGGGCCATCAATCACTAACTTAACTGCCACCTGCCACGGTGGGCAGTTTTCTCACTATCCGCTGGGCAGGTTGTGAGGTCACCTGACCTAGGTGGCCCACCTGCCTCCTACGTTGCTTCTCTGGGGATTCTTCGCTCGCGGCCAACGACGACCGATTTTCTTCGACAGCAGCACGAGTTCCCTGACGCTACCGCGTTAAACACTCACCGGTAGCCCCGTTGATTTTGCCTTCGCAGGCGGAACAGCATCTCTCTGTGAGTATTACAATGATCACGGTTTGAATGTTCTGTCCAATCCAGCTAATATTTCCACGTTTTTGCTCTGGCGTTTCAGCTATCCTGTTCGCGTTTCTTTCGACGCTGCTAGTATGTACATTGCATGTCCACAAGTGTCATGACCATTACACATGCAGTGTGACCGCGTTTCGTGTGCAGACGTTACGCTCGGATCATTTTACTACCAGCACGGACGCCTCAATTCCACGCTTGCGTGTATATTTACAGATTACATTTCTCTCTCTGAAGTCACGATGTATCCAAGTGCGCAATCGTGAGTTAATAAAATACACGCGCTGATGCAGCTTTCATTGCCATCGCTCATTAGCGCCGATAGTGAACTCACTCACTCGCTCTCAGAGGCGTGTTCACTTTAAGGCCACATTCATTTGAGCAGGCGCCTGGAGGCCACAGACGACAGAGGCAGAACGATGTTTCGACAAGTCGACCAAGAATTAACCCCTAGTTAAAGGTGCAGGGAAGAGGAATCTGAACTCGTCTTTTTGCCGCGGGAACTCCATCTACACGGTCCGAGCATTCTTAGAAACTTGGATTTATTGCCCTGTGTGGCCGATTTCCCTAATTAAATCGGATTAACGTCCGGCTCCAGCCATCACTTTTTTTAATTCTCCGCGTACGGTGGGCGGAGCTGACCAACGCGTGGAGTGCCTTTCAGCCAGCTCCGTGGAGGCTTTGCTTTCGCTTTATTTTGTTTTTAGGTTTCCGTGAATAAATAGTTTAATTCGCAGATAATATAGTCGCAAAATAAGCCCGCAGAAATAAAAATACGCTCGGACTATTTGCTACTACTGATTACTACGTATTACTCCGCCGATGGCAGAGCGGCAAGCCTCCACGGAGCTGGCTGAAAGGCACTCCACGCGTTGGTCGACTCCGCTCACCGTACGCGGAGAATAAAAAAAAAAAAAGGCTGAAGCCGGACGTTAATCCGATTTAATTAGGGATATCGGCCACACAGGGCAATAAATCGAAGTTTCTAAGAATGCTCGGACCGTGTAGATCGAGTTCCCGCGGCAAAAAGATGAGTTCAGATTCCTCTTCCCTGCACGTTTAAGGGGGGACACTACCCTAAAGAGTGAACTTTGAACCGCTTGCTCATTTCATTGAAACTTGCGAATATCACTGCTGGGAACACCTCTGCCAAATTTTATTATTCAGCTGTGGGCTTGTCTTGAACATTGTAGTGCTTAAAATAAAATGGGATGATTTGTAATCATGTGAATCTATTTTTCTCATCTCCTGTTTCTTCAGTGAACTCTCAGCTTAGAAAAACTATCATTCCAATATTACCTGATAACATTGGTATTGTAGCAGGTTTTCTGGAGCGAAATTTTATGAGGAGCACAACTGTGCGCTCAGTTTGTCTATTTTTTCCCTTTCTTCACACTAAGAAATGAGTTTAAAAAAATTGATGCAAAATGAAAATCCATTGTCATTCTTTATGTGGTATCATTCTTTCAAAATATAGGAGAACTAAGCAAAATGATTCCACAGCTGTGTGCCCTGGACATTTCCAATGCCACATAACACAAAAAATTGAAAAAATTACACTTATATTTCAAACAAGTTTTCCTAAGCAAGCATAGTCATCCTTGGCACAAAGGTTGCATAACATGCTTCATACTTATTCTAGAATAATTAAATTTGGCAGAGGTGGTCCCAGCAGTAATTTAAACTAGCCCCACAAGTTTCAATGATATCGAGCAAGTGGTTCAAAAGTTCACTGTTTAGGGTAGTGTCCCCCCACCTGTGAGTTGACTGAACATGACAGTCCAAATTCCTGTCAAGTTAAATGGCCTGAAGAGTTACGATATCAATTATTTGCCGGCTTGTGCGAGCACCGTTCTGTCTTCGTTCGCCTTGTCTCTTGCCCGAAAAAAAAAAACACATCCAAATCCGCGTCAAATTTACTTCATAATGACGTTAGGAGTTTTATGCGAAGCATACTAGCCGCACAACCGAGCTCTTCCTTGCTGCGCCGCGCGCGGCCGCGTAGCTACCACTTGACCTACATCGGCGCACCACGTGATATGACGTCACAACAGCTGTGAAAGCTGGGGCTCAACTCGTGCGCTCGCTTGCGGGCGCGCAGCCTCCACCGGCGGCCTAACTCCCGCTCCTTCCGCTAGGGGCGCTGACGTCACAACAGCTGTGAAAGCTGGGGCTCAACTCGTGCGCTCGCTTGCGGACGCGCAGCCTCCGCCGGCGGTATGCTTCGCATCCTAGGCTTAACCATAAGCGAAGCCAGGCCATTTTTTTATGCGAAGCATACTAGCCGCACAACCGAGCTCTTCCTTGCTGCGCCGCGCGCGGCCGCGTAGCTACCACTTGACCTACATCGGCGCACCACGTGATATGACGTCACAACCAACAGCTGTGAAAGCTGGGGCTCAACTCGTGCGCTCGCTTGCGGACGCGCAGCCTCCACCGGCGGCCTAACTCCCGCTCCTTCCGCTAGGGGCGCTGAAGTCACAACAGCTGTGAAAGCTGGGGCTCAACTCGTGCGCTCGCTTGCGGGCGCGCAGCCTCCGCCGGCGGTATGCTTCGCATCCTAGGCTTAACCATAAGCGAAGCCAGGCCATTTTTTTTCTTTCTTATATACTTGCGACGTCATGGCACCACATCCGCGAGGTTGCGCCACGAAACTCGTGCCTCGCTCAGTCGTCACGCCGGCGCCCAAGGGACTCTCGCCACCCGTCGATTGGCGGTTCGCGTCGTTTGAAGCTGGAGCGTGCGGCAAGCCACCGCTATCAGCGGAGTATAGTGCCTTCATTGTTTAGTCATGATGCTGCCACGACCGATGCGTCGCGTGGCGCTGCCTTTATGCGGGAGGGAGCGTAAGGAGCTCGTCGGACCGTTTGGCGGCGTCGCCGTCTCGAGAGGCGCCGGATCACATCACATATATGACGTCACCGAGGGCGCGTGATGCTTGTTCACATCTCAGCCAGTGCGACGTCACTTGAATTGAAAGTGTTCCGACAGCGCCTTGACGGGCTCCACCGGCTATCGCAACACAGTCTTTCTTGCGCTACGCATCGCTGAAGTCGAAATGCTTTGTCGTGCCTGCGCAGGAAGTCTTTCCAGAAGCCTTGAATTTCGTGTGAAAAGAGCACTTCACGGGGTGAAACGCAGACACGAATCCAGCGGCGTCCCGGACAGTGCGGAAATGCAATGTTGCCGCGAACAGATCAGCTTCGCACAATGCACATGGGCACCATGTTATCGCCCAGCCGATCACGTTTCGTGTTAAACTGGAACACACCCTCGTGGTGCGCACTGCACATCGTCGTCTTCCCTCTGCGGCGCGAACTGATCGCATCATCAGCTTAGCCTCGATCAGAGCGTAACCCGAGTCTATGATGGCGGGCCGACGACCCAGCAAAGGGAAACCATGGGCCGATCAGGCTAAAGCGCCTACTCCAAGGGTGCTTCCTGGGTGTACGAGCCCAGAGCCTGCGCTTTTGGAGTAAAGCCTGTTTCACATACCAGCGAAAATGCTAGGGAATCCTGTCGCCGCGGCGGAAAAACCTGTTTTGAGTCGTCGCTGCGACGAGCGGCGAGGTTTCAACAAGTTGGAAATTTTCGCTTCGACGCGCCGCTCAATCGCTCAGTCGCTTGCATGTGAACCGGCCTTAAAGGTGCACTGAAGAGGAATCTGAACTCGTCTTTTTTCCGCGGGAACTCAATCTGCACGTTCCGAGCATTCTTAGAAACTGCGATTTATTGCCCTGTGTGGCTGATTTTCCTAATTAAATCGAATTAACGTCCGGCTCCCGCCTTTTTTTTTTAATTCTCCCTCGTACGGTGGGCGGAGTCGACTAACGCGTGGAGTGCCTTTCAGCCAGTCCCGCGGCGGCTTGCCGCTCTGCCATCGGCGGAGTAATACGTAGTAGTCCGTAGAAGCAAATAGTCCGCGCGTATTTTTATTTCCGCGGGCTTATGTTGCGGCTATATTATCTGCGAATGAAACTATTTATTCACGGAAACCTAAAAAACAAAATAAAGCGAAAGCAAAGCCTCCACGGAGCTGGCTGCAAGGCACTCCACGCGTTGGTCGACTCCGCCCACCGTACGAGGGAGAATTAAAAAAAAAAGGCGGGAGCCGGACGTTAATTCGATTTAATTAGGAAAATCAGCCACAGAGGGCAATAGATCGAAGTTTTTAAGAATGCTCGGAACCTGTAGATCGAGTTCCCGCGGCAAAAAGACGAGTTCAGATTCCTCTTCAGTACACCTTTAAGGTGGCGGTCGCACTCTGACGGTGAGCGGGAACCATTTTTGGTTATATTTGTACGTCGACTGTACCTCGCTCGTTCGCTTCACAAATATGGTTCAGATATCTCCGAAAAGCTAGTTTTCTCTGCTTTCAAAAGATGCATTTGGTTTAACGGTGGCTGCAAATTTGTTTCAACTGTAAAAGAAAACGCAAAGATGAAAACTGGTAGTTGAGCTCAACTTGTCTCAGGAAATGCTAAATTGTTAAAAACCTCTTGCACCTAGAGAAATATCTTTCGAGATACTTTGAGATCTGATGCTAGTGAGCATATTGAACCATTTAGAAGTACGTGTATAGATTATTTTATTAGCCACGCATGTTTGAAAAGCATAGAAAACAGAACAATGTAATCTGCAATAACTTTTGGGATATATATTGCACTGCGGCGACTTTTTGTACCGTTTGAGATCGTCTAATCGCGCTTCCATTCTGAAAATTTCATCCATCTACCTTGTTTAGTTTAAAAGTTATTCCTGATCAAAGTTAGCGTTTTTTCGAAATAGTTAAAAACGGAATGCAATACTTTTTTTTTTTTATGGGGTTTAACGTCCCAAAGCGACTAAGGCTATGAGAGACGCCGTAGTGGAGGGCTCCGGAAATTTCGACCACCTGGGGTTCTTTAACGTGCACTGACATCGCACAGTACACGGGCCTCTAGAATTTCTCCTCCAAAGAAATTCTAGCCGCCGCGGCCGGGATCGAACCCGCGTCTTTTGGGTCAGCAGCCGAGCACCATAGCCGCTGAGCCACCGCGGCGGCGGAATGCAATACTGTTCAGGTAACCAGTACGTTGCAGTTCTGAGATTTTGCGTGAAGAAACTTAATACTTCGCTCTACGCGGCTAAGCATCGCCTTTACTCTAGGGCTTTTGGGGAATGCGCAAGTCTAGTTGATTTTAGCTACCTTTTTTGTTCTCCTTATGAACGGAACAAGCTCTTGAAACGTACCGCGGCTTCTTTTTTTCTGGCAAATATACTCTTAAAATGTCGGTCTCTCATTCTTTTAATCAACTTGTAACAATTGCCAACAACAAGGTCCACAGAATACAAACAATAATAGCAATAACGCAGCGACATGCGATAAATGTAGATAAATGTAGTAAGTAGCGCCATCTACACATATGCACGTGTACAAAATAATCACAGTTCAAAAAAATAACGAGTGTGGCGCTGCTAAACATTTTGAATTAGAAATATTATAGCGCAAACAAAGACACGGACAAAAAAGAGAGGAAACACACACACAAGCGCTAACTGTCAACTGAATTTATTCGGTGAAAGCCACACCTTTTTATAGGCCGAAGGATCGTGAGAAAAAAAAATGACAAAAAAACAAAACAAGGGTTGAGTCAGAGCCATCAAATCGCGAGCGCATGCGCGGGTAGACAAGGGCATCACACTTCGGTTTATCTTCCATCTAAGTAGCTGCATTAAAATAGTCAATCTCAGCCTGGAACAGAGATAATCTTATCTTTATCTCTGTTCCAGGCTGAGATTGACTATTTTAATGCAGCTACTTAGATGGAAGATAAACCGAAGTGTGATGCCCATGTCTACCCGCGCATGCGCTCGCGATTTGATGGCTCTGACTCAACCCTTGTTTTGTTTTTTTGTCATTTTTTTTTCTCACGATCCTTCGGCCTATAAAAAGGTGTGGCTTTCACCGAATAAATTCAGTTGACAGTTAGCGCTTGTGTGTGTGTTTCCTCTCTTTTTTGTCCGTGTCTTTGTTTGCGCTATAATATTTCTAATTCAATATGAACTACCAACTCGCCCAACAGGAAGTTTTAATGCTAAACATTTACAATCAGGAGGTGTTCACGAGAGGGAACGATATCTCTACGATGTTTGCACCTTTCCCTCGATTTTGCCCTATGTAGTGTGTGTCGAACTTCCAAGCAGATTTCCGCCATATTGCTTTGCTGGATTGTTTTGCAGCGTAAAGCTATTAAAGCCACACTACGCGGGTCAGAGCAGAGTTTTGCGCGAGTGTGCGCCGCCTGTTATGCGCATGCGCGAGAACCGCGTGACGTCATGAGAGGCGCAGGGCCGCAGGAGCGTCGCCTCCTCGCCACAGCCGGTGCGAGCTCCTCGCTGCCGGCGCCGCCGGCGTGCGCTCCTCTCCGACGCGTGACCTCGTGTTTACGACAGTTGCGCCGCGCGCTACTGCGCATGCGCGAGGAGGGTGCGCGGAGAAATGACGGTCGCGCTCAACATGTAAGCTCTGGTAAGTTAAGGAGAGTCGAGCCGCTGCCAAACGGCGCAGAAGACTGGAAAATGTAAATTCTTCCGATCCCGAGGTTGTCGCCTGGCAGTTCGCCGTCGAGCAGCCAAAGCGAAACGTGCGGCCGAAACACCGGAGCTCTTTACGCTACGTATATCCAGGCAAAGCAGAGCTAAGCCAGTGCCAGTTTTTTTCACCTGACGCTACAAAACGCATTCTGGGCGTCGTATTATTTTTCGAGGACAGCTTTGGCATTGCTAAAGCGATAGGAAAGGGAAGAGACAGGCTTTCGCTTCGTGCTGCCGGTTGTTCGTTGTTCCGGCTTGCGCTGTGGAGGGGAAGTTGGAGAGCGCTCGATTCGCCTGCACTCACTGCACCAGTTCGGGAAAGTTCTGCGGCAGCGGCGGTGCGGCGGGTGTGTACCGCTAGTTCCGGCACTTCGAGCGCAGTTTGGCACTGTCTGCTTCCAAAACGGATGGTCGAGTGCAGGCCTAGTCGTCGCTAGCCTTTGCGATGCCAATGAATTGCAGCCAGCTGCTTACAGCCTACAGCAGCGGCCGCCAACATCTCGTATCTCATGAAGAAATGTGCAAACAGCACATCACAATGTCATGTTGCCATGAACCAGCTCGATCCGTTTCTTTGGAGAACTCGAACAGCGTTCTAGCTTGTCGACGAGTGAAAGTTACTTGAGTCTCCGCCGTTTATCACAACCCGCAAACCATCATCTGCTTTCATGGCGGCTGCAGCTGCACTATTTCAGCACTAACCATGGAGCAGATACAGTTTTCCTGAACTAGACTCGCACTTCTTTCAAACGAATGCCGTGGTTCAGAGGGCGCCATGTTCCACCGCTGAAATGAATCCATGTGGTATCTTTGCAAAACCGTGCCGTTAGATTCATCTTTTCTGATTATTCTCGTCATACTAGCGTCACCGCACTAAAGGCTCGCGCCGAACTTGATACGTTATCACATCGCCGCAAACTATCACGCTTGACCCTTTTCCATAAACTTTACCATCCTGTTCTGCTCCATGACGATTTTTTCAATCACCTGAATCTTTTTTTCCACGTCGCGACCACCCGCTGAAAGTTAAACGCATATCATGCCACACTTCTTCGTTTGCTAACTCTTTCATACCACTTACTATAGTCGACTGGAATAATCTACCATCACACATCGCTTCTGAACGGGATCTTAATAAGTTTCAGGACCTTATTACCCAAATGTCTGTTTAGCTTTACTAATTGATTTTACCACATGCTGCATTCAGCTTTTTTGTTGTTTTGTTTTGTTCCTGCGGTTGTTATGACTCTAAAACACTATCTGTTCTTTTTTTCGTGTAAATTACAATGTATACTACAGGTTTTTATTTATTTATTTTGTTTTCTACATGTGCTTCCTGTTCATATGTATTGCATCTTGGCGCTTGCTCAATCTTATTTTGCGTTGTGTGTCATTGCTCCCCCCTATGTAATACCCTCGATTGAGGGCCTTTAGGCGTTTATTGAATAAATAAATAAATAAATATAAGTCGGGTACAACTCAAGTGCGAAGCAGGAGACCGCCCAGCCAAGCGCGTCGACCGAGCAGTTTTCTGTTCGGTCTCCACAGGTGCGCCGCGACAGCACCGGTGGAGGCTGAAGCCGCCACGACCGTCTGTTGCCGAATATGACCCCACCTGTAACATTCAGCGCTTTTGCGCAAAAGACGCTCTCGCGCGGACATATGCGAAAGGTGAGCATCCCAGCCCTCCCCCCCCCCCCCCCCCCGCCTCCCCCTTTAGTGGCCAGTGCAGCTGAGACAATAAACGGGGGCACCACACCTACTAGTACCCTCGCCTTTCTCCCTGTCTTTTCCCCTGCTCCAGCTCAGGTGCTCCTAGAGACGATGGCAGATGCCGGGGCTGCAAAATCTTTTCCTTTCTTTTTGCGTTATTATTCTTTTAGCCTTATCCCGAACAAAGGACATCCACCCTCGGCGAGACGGGGACAAAGCGCCGACTCCTTCGCTCTCTTTCGCAGGCTTGGCTGCATGCACAGCCACACAGATCGACGTGATTGGCTGGAGAGCTCCCTCTGAGTTGCGTGTGCCGCTTCGTTCTTTATTTGGAACCGACTATAGTGCTGAGAAGTCCCCTTTTCGGGAACTGGCACAAAGGGCCGCCCCCTCCCCTTGCTGCGCGCCCCTCCTGCAGGCGGGGTAGACTAGCGCCGCAGGAAAAGGAATTATCGGAAAATGATTACAAGCACGTTATAAGCGGTGTTTATATGATGGGTTGAGTTGAGGATTTTTAGCTGAAAACCGGTTACTGGGTTCATGTAAACACCTAAGAGTCGGGTCCGGGAGTCGAGGGAGCGAGTCCAGTCAACTCCGCTGCAGGGGTGGGTTGACTCACTCGACCCCAACAGCAGGTAGCATGTAAACCGGATGGAGTCGGAGTCGGGTTAGTGGAAGGGGAGGTGATAAATGCGAACCTGTTATTCGCTTGCGCCGTAGCGCCTCCGAGGCAGCCGTGCATGCCGCAATCTTCCCGGCTGCCAGTGCCCTTTCCCGCTGCGCCGCTCGATGCTTGGTGCCGCTGCTGTTGAACCGGTCGCGACTCGATAAAATCGAGTTCATGTAAACATGCAGTCAAGTTGGGCTGACCTTGCTCAACTCGATCTCCTGGCTCGACCCGCCGAAGTCAGGTTCATGTAACGAGGCTATAGTTGCCTGACATTAGACGGTGTGAAAATAGCAGCTGTTCCTTCAGTTTACAGGTACGCGCGCGTGGACACGCACGCATACACACACACATACGCGGGCGCACTTTTTCAATCTTTGATCCAACCAAATCGAGGCAAGTCGACGCAAGGCAAGAAAGATATACATTTCAGCACGCGATGGAAAATTCTGGAGGGAATAAGCAACCTAAAGATGCAAACTGGATGCAAGAAAGACGTACAGTCTTTGTCAAAAGTAACCAGGCTGCATGGTTTACTTCTCATTCGTATAGTGGAGCCCTCACGGCTTCCTTAAAGATCAAAAAGTTATTTGAAGGTGAGAACAGGGGTTCTTCTTAGCATACAGAGATTTAGAGCTTGAGGGCTGTCATAAGCTTTAATATACGACTGAGAAGAAAAACGGGCAGCCTGGTTACTTTTGACAAAGACTGTATGTCTAAAATGAATAAGAGCACGCAGTTGAGGGTCCAAACGAGAGAGGGGAGGGGGTCGCCTTAAGTGCCTGCAGAACTATCGCTTTGTAGCTGACCCCTTTTTTTGACAGCGCTCCTGCACACCTCGCCCCCCCCCCCCCCCCCTTCTTCGTACAATGTCTATAAAAAAGTCTCGAGTCCGCCTCGTGAATGGTATGCATCTGTATACTGCATTTTTGTGAACCTTGGCAAAATTCCGTCTAAGTTGATCGGAATTGGTTGCAAGGTGCCGCCGCATGTACGACGAGTATTTGCTTCTGAGGTAAACACATTCCGACACCCTGCAGTGCTAACTCTCTCAATAGCAATTTCACGTCTCTTACGCAATGCCGATTCATCTCAAGGGTAAACAGAAATTGACAATTGCCCACTTCTCTCTGCATTTTTCTTTACCAACCATAGTTTATAAGGTTGGACAGGCATCCGCTGAGCGTTGACTAAATTGTATAGCTGTCTTTGTTATAGTTTTCTTATCATAGATGCAATATCATTTGACAAAAAAATATTTTTTTTTTCAGCGCTAGAGTTTGCAGGTTACGCTCTAGAGCAGGAGTGTTCCGACTACTACGAATATTACTATGCATCAACAGTGACGAAGTGATTGCACGCGAAAAAGACGAAGACAGAAGGAAGGACACAAGAAAGGCACCGATTTCAACTATAAGGTTCATTGAAAAAAAAAAACGCTAGAAATATATACATGGGACATAAACATAAATAATTTGCTTTATATCACACCTTCCTTATTTTTGGCGCTAATAAGGAAGGTGTGATATAAAGCAAATTATTTATGTTTATGTCCCATGTATATATTTCTAGCGTTTTTTTTTCAATGAACCTTATAGTTGAAATCGGTGCCTTTCTTGTGTCCTTCCTTCTGTCTTCGTCTTTTTCGCGTGCAATCACTTCGTCACTGTTGATGCATAGTAATATTAGTAGTAGTCGGAACACTCCCGCTTACTTAGTAATTTGCGCTGTGCAATTATGTCGACAATTATCACAAACTCTGCCAAGTTTCCACTGTATCGACGTTGTGCCTTTTGCGATGCGGGCTGGGCAGCAGTATTCTTTTTCTTTTTCTTTGCCCCCCCTAATATATGTCACGACATTGAAAACAGTAAAGTCTGTAGTCGGGTAAAACTCAAGAACGAAACGACACATTCCCTCAAAGGAGGCCCTGCAGATAGTAACATCGACGGTACAGCTTTCTGTGGCTACTCAGCCAAGGCTAAACAAGAGAGGGAAGGAAACGGTCCCTGTTCCCGTGCTGGGCATCCTTATCCCGAACAAGGATCACCCCACCTCTGACGCCGTTTGGACAAAGACGGTACCCTCTTTGCCCCGGGTCTCCAACTTTTTCCCTTCACCCTTCCGGAACCATAGACCGAATAAAGGAAGCCCCACTCTCTTTGGCTTTGGCAAGGGACAGGCAGAGAAAGAAGCATGCGGAACCACCCCAGCCAACACCTCCCCCCACGCACGACAGGGGCTAGCAGCCGGGTTTGCCATGGTTCATTTGTAATCCTCTGAAGGCAGGCGCAGCAGCAAAAGAAAAGCCTTCACGCCGCACGGGTCAAGAAAGGACCGGACACGTATCTCAACATCTCAACCAAAACCAGTCTCGAGTCGCTGGGGGCAAGACGGGTAGACACTTTCTCAGTGATGGATCAGTGTCGTAGCCTGCTGGCAGAATATGAACTACTCGCAAGATGGCGGCAGTGGAACCGGTCCGGTCCGGTCTACGCATGCGCACTGCAGGAGACGCCAGCTAACCTCGACGAGGCGCCGACATCTGCCCGTGCTCGTCGGAAGCGGGGTCTGGTTTACAACGAACGGAAAAAGACCGCGGGGCTCCCGGTGAGCCATGCATCTTCACGATCTTTGGGGTTTCCCCGAGCTTGTCTTCGCGGTTTCAAGGGCAACTGAAGAGTTTTTAGAATTCGATGATTTTAGCTGAGCCGAATGCTTGAAACTTGCAGGTAAAGCATGCTAAATCTTTTTGCGCTAGGATTTGAAATGGTGATGAAATCACCGACTAAAGGGGCATCGGCGTTCAGGCTTCCCTGCAGTGCACCGCGGCAGGCAGAGGCCCCAGTGATGACGTCACGTACAGCGGCGCTATGTTTCCAGCGAAGAAGCGGTTGTTTCAAGGATGAAAAAAAAATGCCGTCGAAGGTGAAGCTTATGAAGCATTGTTTGGCGGCATTGGAAGACGCATGGCAGCATGTAGACGAAGGCAGTGGTTATCTGAAATTTAGTCAGTTATGACGTCACCGTGAGTTTCCCCGCACTTCTCCAACGCAGTGAGGAGAAGCCTGAAAATCGTTGAGGTTTTAATCGGTGATTGCGTCGCCATTTTAAATGCTAGCGCAAAACTACTTTGCATGCACTACCAAGAAGCTTCATATATTCGAATTCTCGAATAACCTCGAATTATCAAAAAACCATTTCACCTTCCCTTTAAGTTGTCCTTTCAGCGCACCCCAACCTAACCTAACGGCTTGAAATTCGTTCCGTCGGCTCGAGAGGGGGAGCGAGCCAGCACCGGGAACACGCCCGTTCCGGCGTAAGCAAAGGAGTTGGCATTCAAACACATGCTTTCGCGCATCTACTCGGTTGGACTACGTTATAACCCTACCATTTTAGTTCCTTTTTTTTCTGGGTTGCGCATGTAGCGCAGAGCACGAGACAACGAAACACGGGCAAAAGAAAAAACGCTTAAAAAGGACGCTCGCTCTGCCCGGAATGCTCAAACACGCAAAGAGAAAAAGCACACCCGTGTTTGCCTTCTCTGCGTTTTTGTTTTTGCGCCAAAAATACGCCAAACGCTCATGTTGCGCAATGAGCAGGTAGTAACGCATGCTAAGCATGCCTAAGTTAAAAGACATTTATCTGCCTGGGCAGAAACGAATGACATTTCGCTAGTCGTTTCCACGAGGGAAACAGTTCCAAAACGAAATGGGTTTTGAGCACGTCGACCGATTTCACCCAGCCCGCATTCCCTCGCGCGCTTTTGCCGTGGCTTTCTTTCCT
Source organism: Amblyomma mixtum (assembly GCF_055824585.1). Lineage (NCBI taxonomy): Eukaryota > Metazoa > Arthropoda > Arachnida > Ixodida > Ixodidae > Amblyomma > Amblyomma mixtum. The sequence goes on from NC_143021.1 coordinate 83,331,007, forward strand.
TCGCGCCATTTATCCCAAAAAACCGGGGCTGCCACCATAGTGTTGCAGGTGGCGATCGCCCCTCAGAGCACTCCTACGCACGCTTTTTTAATGTGTTCGCATTTCAAGCCGCCACATTTCCCTGGTAAATTTCTCAGGGTCCGTCCAGGCAGCCTTCCACGTCAGGAAACGTTCAGTTTCCCTTTGTTCGTGCTCCTTTATGCAATTGGACACGGCGGCCCGGCAGTGGTGATGTCGCCTCACGTCCCCTTATTCGTGCAGCTTGCTGACAGAAGATATGGCTTTCACGGCGATACTTGTGGTCGTGTTGCCTTGTCCACTAAAAAATCGTTTTGAACTGTATCGGTGAATGTTTCGCTTTGGCAAGCCTGTTGTCGTTATCTGGTGATGTTGAGGGGAATATGCTCAAGAAGAACTCTAGTTTGGGCTAGTTGGTTCATGATTCAACAGGAAAATGGCGCAAAAGACGTGGACAAAAGAGACAAACACGACAGGACCAGCGCCAACTTACAACTGAATTTTATTTCGCACGAAACCCGCCTTTATGTAGGCCAACACGCCCTAACATCCGTGTAATCACGCACAGGCAGTAGAAAAGATCACTGTAAGATATCTAACACATGAAGCGCGAAAGCAACCACGTAACATACTATCATGGCTAAAAAAAAACCAACAAAAGTATAGCAAACAACACTAAAACGGTCATGGCCAAGCAACTCTTAAACACCAAAAACGATACACACTCATGAGTGATACGAGATGACCAACAAGAAACGTGGAAAAAAGGTGAAGAATGAAGCGTTAAGACCAAAGCAGTGTCAAAGGTAAAAAAAGGTTGAAATGGATGAAGAGTGCAAACCTTAAAATTGGAAACGAAAAACCAGCAGCCACATGAATGATAACCGATGACCAACCAGACAAAAGATGGACGCGAAGCTGAGACCAAAGTCGGCGTCAAAGGTATAAAAAATATACAAACGGAGAAGGCGCTATATTTATGTCCATACACAAACAAAAGATTACCGACGATTACGTTACTTCCTAATGCGAAATTTGAGCGCAGCAAATAAGCTGTTTCACCTTTTCGATAGTGAGTCAACCCCAGCTGCGGAGTTGGTTTCAGGGACAACGCCGCCGATGCCGACACAAACAATATGATGCCCTCGCTTCCGCAGCGCTAAGAACCAGGTCTAGCCGTGGGAAGGTGGTCACGTATTCGTCGACGTGCCGGGGCCTACGTGAAATAACCGGCGCGTCGGCAACTGAAGAGCACCCTATCCGCCACACAAGAACAGGGGGGGGGGGACCCTTTCCTCCTTTTTCTGCATGGCGGCGACGGTGTTCTATGCAGTCACGTTATCTTGACTCTCTAGCGGCGTCAGCGGCATCCAGCGGTATCAGTCGGTCGCTGCTAGCGCTGGGGGGATGAAAGGGGGACGGAGCTGGTTACGAGGCCGACGACAACGCCGACGACGACGCGAAACCCAGGAACGGACGCCAAAGAGCTGCGCTCTAAAACGAGAAAAAAAATTGAAAACGAACAACCAGCAGCCCTATTTCCCCGGCCCCATTTCCGAGGAAACCAATAACCAACTGCTTGACACGCAGAAGCTAATATTCTATAAGGTTTGAGAAATTCGTGAAGATTAAGCAGAGTCCGAAGCTGGCTTCCGTTCAGCGCAAATTATGCTTACGACTATCGAAAACAAGTTGCAGAGCCTCGATGAAGCCCACAAGAGGCTTGCCAAGATTAAAGAATGTTTTACGGTTAATCAGATGGAACTATCCGCCCTGAGCGAAAAGGCTCAATTAGAAAATCGCTCCAGGAGAAAGAACGTGACTGTGAGAGGGTCAACAGAGGAAGATGGCTCCTCATCGGTTTTTTAGGGCGACTAAGGTGTCCACTGTCACGGGGGCCAGTTACGCGCCTTTACTTCCTTTACTTTGCTTTACCCTAAGGTCAAATGAAGGTCATAGTCGACAGGCAGGCATGAAGGTCTTAGGCAGGCCCGATATATTATGTTTATTTGTTTATTTGGTACCTGCATCGCCTTTCGGCATTACAGCAGGGGGGCACTTTCACATTTAAAAAAAACAAGAAATTATGCACTTAACGCGTGAAAAAGGGCTTCATTAGGTAGAACATTAAGAATATGTGGCGGCAAAGCATTCCATTCGCGAACTGTCGCAGAAAAAACGAATAACGGAGTACGTCACCTTTAAAAGGAAATTCATAAAGCTTTAAATTGTGGTCCCTTCGCTTCGAGACATAGAAAGGCGGCTTCAAATATTTTGTTCCGCCTGTACCAGTCTTGGAATAGAAAATGTTATGTAAAAACTTTAATCTCAGATTTCTTCTTCGAGTTTTAAGTTCTGGCCACTGAAGATTCCTTGTGCTATCTGAGATACTGAGTGTCCTGTAATAATTTCCAAGTACAAAGCGGACTGCCCTATTTTGAATTTTTTCCACTTTGTCAATAAGTTCTTGCGTGTGCGGGTCCCAGCACACTGAGGCACATTCGAGTACCGTGCGGACGCGAGTAAAATACAGCTGTTCTTTGAGATGCTGTGGGAGTAAGAAGTAAGGACCCAAACCCCCGGACATCGCAACACATAGAACGAAGGAGCAATGGGAGACCACTCTGCTCAGCTCGGAGCTTGATCAGCAGGCTAGAGCCAAGACATCACCTGTTGTACTACTCGTGGCGCGGTTGAGGTGTCCACCGAGGAGTTACTGCGCCTTTCACTTCCACAGAACCAATTTTACAATTTCCTCTGAAATTCGCCGCCAGCTTATATCCCCCCGTTTCATGAATTCTGGGTGCCGCTTAAACATTTCACGACGCCGTCCAGTGCCTCTGCCGAAAATTCCATGACGGAGAAAACGAACTGCCTACGCAGCACAGTGCGCACTTGCGGCCTTGAACACAGGCGCCCTTGAATTCCCCGGCAAAGCATGAATCCGGACGTCACGTAGCGTGTCCTGCGTCGCGGGTGGTGGCTCTATGGTTGAAGAGAACAGCCGCCTTCTCTCCAACCACCCTTACAAAAGTTTTAGACAGTCTATAGAGTGTCTATAGACTTCTTTCTATGAAGTCTATTGTAAGGGATCGTTACTGTACGCGGGGTCATAGGAACGCGGCTGGGGCGCTCAAAGCAAAGCGTCTCCTTTTTCGGAACGCGGCCGCTCGCGAACGCGCCTGGAAGTAGGGTGTCCCCCGCCCCGCGGTATCGATTCGCGCACGTGCTGGCACGAACGTCTATTTGTGTTTGTTTTTATTTTGTGGTGCAAAGAAGAATAGGAAGAAGAACCTGGAAATTTACTTCTATAGACTGTCTATAGACAAATCCTAGAGAACAGTCTATAGGCAATACAAATGCCATAGACAGACTATAGACAATCTATCGATTTATGGCCATGCACTTTTAGTAGGCTTTTGTCAAGAGGCAATCTATAGACTATGAATAGACAAAAAACAATATCTATAGGAAGTCAATAGAGTCAATAAGAAGTCTACGGACTCTGTCTATAGACCATTTCTATAAGGGCACAGACAGACTCGTGGCTCACCTGGCCGCGCAGCGCGATGCTGACGAAAGCAGAGTCCCACAGCGTGAAGCAGGCAACCGGAAGGGAGTGCAGCTGCTCCACGTCCGCCTGGAGCGCCACCACACGAACTCTGGGCACGTACTCGGTGCCGTCCTTGAGGGCCGGTTGCTGGGGAGGGAGGCCCTTTTTACGGATGCGCGCAGACGACGGCCACGTTTGAGACGCGCCCCTCTGCACTTTTCCCGCGAACAAAACTACCCCCACTTGGTTACGCGGGCGACAGGCAGTGGCACAAGTCGTTTAAGAAAGCTTCGTTTGACAGTTGCGGTTGGATCGGGAAGGCTGCGTGGCTGACGTTGCGCTCCTTGAGCTGCTATTCCCACTGTAGCGGTAATCGTACAAGGAACGTTCCACTGACCACGGCGAATCTTATGCCGAGTGAGCTGTAAGTGAAGTGTGCCACATGATCCAGCTAGGGTGAGACACTGTGGACGCACTTAAAAAGGGCGCGAGGAGGTTCCATAAAAGGTATACAGCTATTCGTCCCGACGAAATAGACTAAGCATTCCAATTTCCTTTTTTTTTTTTTTTTGGGGGGGGGGGTGCAAAAACACCAAGGTCCTGTCGTAACTTAATAGAAAATGGTTGTTCCTTCAAGCATACAGCTGTTTCAGCGAAGGTCAACCAGAATTTTTAAAAACAGGCTTTTAAGGGGCTCTGAACTCTCAGAGAAGCTCTCAATAAATTTGCGGAATGCCTGGGATGTCAAAGGACGCCGCTTCACAAATATCCTGCAGCAAGAATGTTTTGAATGCGTTTTTTAGAAGGTGAGTTATCTGAAGTCAAATTTTAACTTAGCGTCTTCGCGCCTATCGCTCTTCTCTCAAACATTTTTGCACGCTCAAAGGTCGGAACAGTTCCGTCGGCCTCACCCACTCGGACCCACCGCCAGCTGCTAACTACAGCGGCCGGGGAACGGAGTTCCCCTACCTTCTGGGACGACACCACTGTAGCGACGCGGCTGGCCGGCCGCCGCCATGGCAGCTGCGTGGCGTCTCAAAAGAACCTGACCAACTGCCATCCCTTAGCCGAAAAGGTCGCCGCCAAGGGCTCGCCACATTTCACGCGCGATTGTGGGTTCTCTGCGGCATGTAGAAGTGCATTATTTGGCCCAGGTGTTCGACAACACAGCGTACGGATTGAGCGAGTTCATGCACTCTCCTCAGAAGGTGTTTCAGGGACCTTTTAAGCTATAACGACGCCTTCTGAGGCCTTCTAATAACAGTGTTTGTCGACATCAGAAAACAGGTGATTCAAGGTAACTAGTAAGCAGACAAAGGATGGGAAATAAGGCGCTTGTTATGACACACATACGAGGGAAGCCAACACCGAAACCAAGGAGCATAAGAAAATGTTTCTTTATTTGGGATTTTTTTAAAATCTGCGGTACTGATTTATGTGAAATTATTACCGTTTTAAGTTGTGGCTAAGCTGAATCTAAAGGAAAAAGAATACGGTCACTGACCAAGTCAAGAAGCCATCCTTCCTTCCGACAAAGGCAACGCTACAGTCTTGCTTGACAGGAGCGAGTACAACAACAAGATGTTGGCCCTTCTCGAGGACCATCAGACTTATACTCCTCTAGCCTATGAGCCAACCAGCAGACTGCAAACCAAGCTGCAAAAACTGATCGCCAGACTGTACAACTTGGTCCTTCCACACCAAAAGAGTCTTTATTACCGGGTGCTCTGCACGAACGGCTCAGCTCCTGCAATTTACGGCCAGCCCAAAGTCCACAAGCCTGGCGTACCACTTCGACCTATTGTCGACATCACTGCAGGTCGCCGCTCTATCGGCTCTCAGGCTATCTTCACCAGGTGTTGAGTCCTCTAGCCGGTAAAACCCCGACGCACGTCGGAAATTCGTTTGTTTCCAAGCTGCATGGTATTTCGCTGAGTGAAGATGACATCTTGGTTTCCTTCGACGTCACGTTGCTTTTCACTAGCGTACCAGTGGACTTGGCAGTAGATACGTGCGAGACAGCCCTGCAAGCTGACACTGGTCTCCCTGGCCGCACACCCTTCGACGTCCCCGAACTTTGCGAGCTTCTGAGATTTTGCCTTGGCAACACGTACTTTTCTGACGGCGGCAGCTTCTACCAGCAGACACGGGGCACGGCAATGGGAGCGTCGACATCCGTTACAACGGCCAATTTAGTAATGGAAGCCTTGGAAGGAAAGGTACTATCCACCTTCAATCCAGCACCGAAAGTCTACTACCGGTACGTGGACGACTGATTCTGTATTTTGAAGAAGCAAGACGTATCACGCTTCCTGGACAGCCTAAATGCCCAGAATGCGCATATACAGTTCACCCTGGAACTTGAGAAAGACGGCGCATTACCTTTCTTGGATGTACTGGTCCGCAGGGATGAGGGCGCCCTTACCTTCTCGGTCTATAGGAAGCCTACGCATACAGGTCGCTACCTCAATTTTATGTCTTGTCACCCGGCCCGCCACAAGACGTCAGTGGTATCATCTTTAATAACACGTGCCGTACGCATCTGCTCAGATGACAACTCATTAAAGAACGAACTGAAGACGGTCCACCGGGAGCTGACTTGCAATGGCTATCCTAGTCGCTTTATCTGCAAAATTGAGAAGCGGATATTGAAGCCGGAAACACAGACCGACAAGATGTTCCAGGCGCGTGCAGCCATTCCTTACGTGCGGGGAATCAGCGAGGCACTATCGCGCGTATTTTCAAAGTACGACCTGCGCATTGCCCACATCCCGACCAGCAAGCTCCGTAACCAGCTCGTGAACGTGAAAGATAGACTGCAGATTGAAGAGTATCCAGGCGTCATATACCAGATACCATGTGCTGACTGCCCCCAGGTGTACATTGGTGAGACGGGAAAGTTTACAAGACGGCTCAGTGAACACAAACGTGACGTAAGAAATAATAATCACGCGACTAACGCTATTGCACAGCATGTGCAAGAACATGGTCACGCGATTGACTGGGACCACGCCACTGTCGTCGCGAAGGAAAGGAACGTGTCATCTCGGCGGCTGCTGGAATCTCTAATCATCCAGTCGACACCAGCTGGCATGAACCGGATGCAAGGAAATATGCCACCAATCTACGCACGCTCGTTACGCCACGCGTTGCGTATATAAGTCGCGGCGCTTCCTGTCCCGCTCAGTGATCAAGGAACCCGTACGAGGTTCCGAAACGTCTAAAATTTCTTCACTTGGTCAGTGACCGTATTCTTTTTCCTTTAACTCAATGCCTGACCAGACGTATTTTCGTCGAACTATTGATTATTTTAAGCTGAATCTGCAACACGCTGAGTTTGCAACATGCAACAACGGTTCAGCAAAGCGTTTGGGCTACGAACGAGCTCCACACCACAGGGTCGTCGTCTTGTTTTTCATCCCAGTCCACCACAATGAGTGGTGGTGGTGGCGGAAACGTTTACTGCCAATGATGTGATGCCTCCTCAATGTGAGGAGGAGGCACCCTTACAACGCGAAGGATAGCCTCCGGAGCGTAATCGTTCTGTGATGATCCGGCGCTGGTCTTGAGTGGACGAGCTGGTAAGAAGAGACTCCCAGCAAGACTCCGCCGCGGTTGGTGATGGGGGATGAGGGAAAAGGACGCATCCTGACGACTTAGGGAACACCCACGAAATGCGGATCATAGCGCGGCTCGAGGCAGTCGACGAGCACTATTTCACGGCCGCGATGCCGGGCATCTTAGGGCGGTGAAAGCGGTTCAATAATGCAGTTCACTGGATAGGTCTGGTGGCACGTTACGGGCTTTGGTACTTGGAAAGGAGTTTCGTAGAGAGGCGGGGCCGGTTTACGGAACCCAAAGCCATAAGAGGTATATGACAGAAGCGGATTGGTGGGAGCACGAAGGTACTTCTGACGATTTTGGTCCTGAGTTGTAAGAGAGCGGGCAAGCTGGCGGCATTCTTCAGCATATGTGGCTGCTTGAAAAAGGGTCAGGGACTCGGACATATCAGCGCGATAAGGGAGCACGGTATCCATGATGCAGGTGGGCTCGCGGCCATAAAGAAGGAAGAATGGAAAAAAGCCAGTTGTGTTCCGTGTCGCAGTGTTATAAGCGTATGTCACAAATGGGAGAATGCGGTCCCAATTTGAGTGGTCAGATGCAGCGTACATGGTCAGCGTGTCGCTCGATGTGCGGTGGAAACGTTCGGTCATGCCATTTCAGTCATTCCATTTATTTGAGGGTGGCAGGCACTTGTAGAGCGGTGAACTATGCGGTAATGGCGAAGGAGTGCTTCGACGGTGTTGGAGAGGAAGACACAGCAGTTTCTTAAGTGAACCATGGCACAAAACGAGATTATGCAAGATGAAAGACGCGGACGCCAAGGATGGGGTTCCTACGTAACGGGCGAGGTGATCCACTGCCACTGTGACCCAGCGGTGATCAGCCGGAGTGATGGGAAGGCGCCCGTAGAAATCTGTGCCAACGTGGTAGAATCGCTTCGTGGGGCAGGCAAGGGCTGCATCGGAGCGGTAGAACAGTGAGGAGGGGTTTGTGACGCTGGCATTCCGGGCAGGAGCGAACGTATTGTCGGATATGCATTCCCCGCCAGTAGAAGCGGAGTCGAAGGTGAGTGTAAGTCTTCACCACACCGGAGCGAGCACACTGGCGGAGAGCGTGACAAGAGGCGCATATGTCGGAACGGAGGTGGCGAGGAATGATTAGGAGCCATTTTCTCCCGTAGGGAAGGTAGTTGTGGCGGTAAAGCAGGCCGTCTCACTTTGCAAATTGGAGGGCTAGAGTACGAGCCGCCGGAAGAGTGCATGACGTAGATAGGACAGCGGAGAAGAAAGCGGTCCAGGGGTGGTGGCGTTGCTCAGATGGCATGTCGGCAATGTCAAGGGAAGAGGAATCGCTGGTGGCGAGAGGTGTGGAGTCCAAGTGACAGGGGGCAGGTGTGCGGGCTAGGGCGTTGGGGTCGGAATGCTTACGGCCAGAGAGATAGAAGACTTGAGTGTCATAATCCTGTAAACGCAGCACCCAACCAGCAAGACAGCCAGAGGGGTATTTGAGGGAAGATAACCAGCAGAGGGCATAGTGATCAGTTACGACAGAAAATGGACGACCATATATGTAAGGTCGGAACTTGCGGATAGCCAAGACGATCGTCAAGCACTCTTTTTCCGTTACGGAATAATTCATTTCGGCTCTCGTCAAAGTACGGCTGGCATACGCAACAATCAGTTCGGCGATGCCGGGTTTGCGTTGGTTCAGGACTGCGCCGAGGCCCATGCCGCTGTAATCGGCGCGAATTTCAGAGCGTGTTAGCTGGGCTAAAAATGTCCGAGGATAGGAGGGTACAGAGTAGGCGGCGGAACGTGGAGAAGGCCGCATCACGGGCTGGTGTCCAAGAAGAGAGGCTGGGGTCGCCGGCAAGCAGTTCAACCAGAGGAGACAGTATGGAAGCAAAATTTCGCAAGAAGCGGCGGAAGTAAGAGCATAGCCCTATGAAGCTACGCCGCTCTGTCATAGAAGTCGGTCGAGGGAACTCGGCGAATGCAAGCAGCTTGGCAGTATCGCGAAGAACGCCTTCTTTTGAGCCGACGTGGTCCAATATGGGGCACCGCCTGGCATTCTTCAGGTTTCAGTTGCAGGCCGGAGTCCGTAAGACATTGTAGGACACGCTCGAGGCGGACCAGGTGGTAGGAAAAGTCTATAGTAAAGACATCGTCCAGGTAACAGAGACACGTGCTCCTCTTGAGTCCGCTGAGAATTGCGTCCATTATGCGCTCGGAAGTGGCCGGCGCGGTGCACAAACCGAACGGCATGACGTTAAATTCCTAGAGGCCATCGGGCGTAACAAAGGCTGTTTTCTGCCTGCTACGGACACCTGCCAGTAGCCGGAGCACGGCTCCAGCGAGTTCTGCGCCTTGCAGGCAGTTAAGGGCACCGTCAATATAGAGAAGTGGATGCACATCATCATCAGCCTGACTACACCCACTGCGGGGCAAAGGCCTCTCCCATGTCTCTCCAACTAAACCTGTCCTTTGCCAGTTGCGGCCACTGTATCCCCGCAAACTTCTTAATCTCATCCGCCCATCTAACTTTCTGCCGTCCCCTGCTACGTTTGCCTTCTCTTGGAATCGACTCCGTTACCCTCAAGGACCAGCGGTTATCTTGTCTTCGCATGAGATGCCCTGCCCAAGCCCATTTCTTCGTCTTGATTTCGACTAGGATGTCATTAACCCGCGTTTGTTCCCTCAGCCACTCCGCCCTCTTCCGATCCCATTACGTTACATCTATCATTTTTCTTTCCATAGCTCGCTGCGTTGTCCTTAACTTAAGCTGAACCCTCTATGTTAGCCTCCACGTTTCTGCCCCATGGGTGAGTACCGGTAAGATACACCTGTTGTATACTTTTCTCTTGAGAGATATTGGTAAACTGCCATCCATGACCTGAGTGAACCTGCCATATGCGCTCCACCCCATTTTTATTCTTCTAGTTATTTCCCTCTCATGATCCGGATCTGCGGTCACTACCTGCCCTAAGTAGACATATTCTCTTACTACATTCCAGCACCTCACCACCAATTGCGAACTGCTGTTCTATTGCTAGACTGATCAACATTACTTTGGTTTTCTGCATGTTAATTTTTAGCCCCACCGTTCTGCTCTGCCTGTCTAACGCATTGATCATGCTTTGCAGTTCATGCCCTGAGTGGCTTAGCAAGGCAATGTCATCAGCGAATCGCAAATTACTCAGGTATTCTCCATTAACTCTTATCCCCAACTCTTTCCATTTCAGGCCCCGGAATACCTCCTGTAAGCAGGCGGTGAATAGCATTGGCGAGATCGTGTCTCCCCGCCTGACACCTTTTTGTATTGGAATTTTATTGCTGACTTTATGGAGAACTATAGTAGCTGTGTAATGGTTACAAATATCTTCCAATATTTTCACATAACATTCTTCCACACCCTGATTCCGCAATGCCTGCATGACAGCTGAGGTTTCCACTGAGTCAAATGCTTTCTGGTAATCAAAGAAGGCTATACAGGGTCTGTTCTGAAAGTAGTAGGACTGGTTTTTTCCTGGGCGAACGAGCGGACGAGAGGTGGTCTGCGCGTGCAGGGTCGTTGAAGGGGGATATTGGGAATGCTGGGGAAAATCGGCAGTCGGCTCTCGGCCGTTGAAGAGAGGAGGTCGCTTCACTGTGAACCCCTTTCGAAACGTCTCGTCACGCAGAATCGTCGAGCGTTTACTGGATCAGCGATACGCGATCAAATTTTGAGGAAATCTTGGTAAAACGGGCAAAGGGACTCACAACATGATTAAGGAGGCCTGCGGTGAGGCTTCCATGGGTAGATCATGTGTTTTTTGAGCGGAACAAGCTTTTCAAGAAGGTAAGGAAAGAGAGGAGGAAGACGACCGCTTCAGACGCCCTTCGACCAGCAAGACCAACGAATATGTGTAGCGAGGGAAACATTTACTTAACATTGATCGTAGAATGAGTATCAGAATGATTGCTGATGACTTGATCATTCCTCAAACCCAAGTTTTTGAGATCGTGACAGAAAACTTATCCATGAGGAAAGCGTTCGCGAAGTTGGTTTCGGGAGTGTTGTCAGAGGAGGAAATGGCCAACCGGTAGGATCTTCTTCATCATGTGAATGAGGACCCCGATTTTTTGCCCAGCCGAAGGCGGCAACGCTGCCTCAGGCCCACTACAGCCTCGACTTGGCCCCGCCAGACTTTTTTGTATTCCCGAGAATAAAATCGACGCTCGAGGGGAAACATCACAGATCGGTAGAGGTGGTTCAACCGGCCGTGACGAGGGAGCTAAACATCATTCCGGTCCAGGCGTTCCTGGAGGCGTACGAAAACTGTAAAACTCAATGGCAGCAGCGTGTAGGTGCGGAAGGGTGCTACCTTGAAAAATTGTAATCGTTGGTACTATTCTCTTGAATAAATTTTGTTTAAAAAAATGAGTCCTACTACTTTCAGAACAGACCATGTATATAGGGGTTGGTTATATTCTGCGTATTTCTCTATCACCTGGTTGATATTGTGATGCACATACTTTCGCGTAATCTTGTTGAGGCGACGGTAATCAACGCAAAAGCGGATGGATCCGTCCTTCTTCATTATGAGAACACTGGGGAGGCCCCGGGGCTATGAGAAGGCTGGATGACGCCGCGCTGAAGCATTTCATCCACTTCTTTGCTAATGACGTTTCGTTCAGTGGCCGACACGCGATACGGGCGCTGGCGCAGAGGCATGCGTGCCGGTGTCTGTGTAATGAGTGACGACAGATGCGCGGACCAAATAGGTGTGCGGGAAGTCGCGAGACGGACGGCAACGCTGAAGCAATGCGACGAGCTGATCGTGTTGTGCTGGAAAAAGGCTAGCATCAATAGAGAAAAAAAAAAAAAAACATTGGAGTCTTGTTTTGGCGCAGCAGCATGCGAATTGGTGGCATCTATCTGGAGAGGGGCTCCGTCGTCAGAGATGGAGTATGCCAAGAGCGTGATCGACGACATGTCCAAGGCATTCGCCACGGAGGAGCATTGATGAGCAAGAAAAAGGGTTTATGACGTAAATTTCACTGTGGCCATCACACATAATCAGAAGAGTGAGCGAAAGTAAGCCGAAAACAGTGGCGACAGGCAGCAGGATCAGTCGGATTGAAGAGAACAGTCGAATTAGTAAAGTAGGCGCACGAAAGAGTCACCAGGGCTGTAGGGAAAGCAGGAGTGGCGGTATCTTCAGCGACCAGCATTTTACCGGCATGGGGAGAGGCGTCGAGCGGAGACAGTTCAGTGCTGGCACAGTCGATGATCGCGTGATGTCAGATGCAGCCCAGAATGACACTTCGAGTAGAGCAGGAGAGCACGAGAAACTCGGCGGTGCACAAAACGGTGTGGGTAACAAGGCGAGCTATGCACGCTGCCAGAGGTTGAATGCGGTGCGAGCTGGCAGTGCGGAAGCAAAAGTTCAAAACAGGCGTCCTCTCTTTACGTAACTTTCGGCAGAGGGCGGCGTAAATAACAGAGACAGCAGCGCCCGTGTCCACATGGGCGAGAACGGCGACGCCATCGACAAACACTCGACGACATTGGCGGGGAAAGACGCGGGACTTGAACAGTTCGATAGAAGCGCATCTCTTGCCTCCGGAACTGCGGCTGTTAGTTTTCCTTGTGGTGGGAAGGAAAACGACGGCGCGTGGAAGAGAGAGATCGACGACGGGGAGAAGGCGATCAGCGTAAACAGTTCATGAAGAACAGGGGCCGGATGAACAGGCAGCGGAGGAGGTGCATTGCCGCAGCTGTACGGGAGTGCCCTGTCCTGTAGACTCCCCGCCTGTTGTCGACAAAGCCGTGCGACGTGGCCCGGCAAGCCACAGGCATAGAAGATGGGGCGCTTGTCCTGGGTGCGCCATGGGTTCATAACGACGCGGCGAGGGGGCGGGTGACGACGGGGAGGCGCCAGTGGTGCTGGCAGCGCTGCGAGGGGGAGACGTAGGCATCAGGGCACCGAGGAAAAGAGCGGCGTAGGTGAGTGGGGCGGTCACAGGCTGAAGCCGAAGGCTTGAGGGCAAAGCATCGGCGAAATGGTCCTGGATGGCGCGTCGAAGCGTGGTATCAAGGGATGGCGCAGGATCTCCAGACACAGGCAGGAGACAGCTGGTTGGCCACCTCTTCCCTTATGATGGCCTTGGCCTCAGGAAGCAGTCACGTAGGGTCAGAAGCGAGACTGCAGACCGCCGGCGCAGGAAGGGACTTGTCGGGCACGCCGGAATAGCGAGTAGAAGCCCGCTGCTGCTTGAGGACGTCATAGCTTTGGCAAAGCTGGATAACATCCACGGCTGTTTGTAGATTCCTTGCTAGCAACATCTGGAACGCGTCATCGGAGATACCCTTCAAGATGTTATTAATCTTTTCGGCCTGGGGCATTGGTGGGTTGATGCGTTTCCACAGGTCGAGAACATCTTCTATGTAACTCGTGTAGGTTTCGTTGGTGTGCTGAGCGCGGAGGCGTTGCTCGGCGAGCAGCTGGCGTACAGCTGGGCGGCCGAATACCTTGGAGAAACTGCTCTTCAAGGAAGACCAGGCAGGCAAGTCGGCCTTATGGTTTCGGAACCACAAATCAGCCACGTCAGTGAGACAGAAAAAAAACGTTAGCGCGTTTGGTGGCATCGTCCCAATTGTTGTAGGCGCTCACGCGCTCGCACTACGACAAGCAGTCGTCGACATCGTGGTGGTCGGCTCGGCTGAGGTCGCACTGCCGGATGGTAGGCGAAGGGCCTGTATGGCTGGCGACTTGGGGCATAAGGTGCGCCTACGAAGCTCCAGGATGAGACGGGAAAGGCACAGCAGCCTCCACCAAATGTAACAGGGGGTTGTGGCTCAGCTGAACCTGCAACACCCTGAGTTTGCAACACGCAACCACGGCTGAGACAAGCGTCAGGGCTGCGAACGAGATTCACACCACAGGTAGTCTTCTTTTTCATCGCAGTTCACCACAGTGAGTGAGCGTGGCTGCTACGCCACAGTGTGATTACGTAATCGCTGAAAGTTAGCCGAATACAAAGAAGAAAACTCAACCACATGCCGCATGTGGGATCCGCACCGAAGACCTCCGAATTTCGCGCCCGGTGCTCTACCAACTGAACTACGGCGACGGTTGTCCAATCTTTTGCTTTCTGGGGTATATGTGCTGCGCGTAACCGAACCTTGAGAGCTAACCAGAGCCGCCCTCCTTCAGAGCAGAGAACGTATACTTGACAAGTCGTTTGCAGCACTGGTAGAGCTCTCTCGTCCAAACAGTGTCGGCAAGCAGGTATCTGAGCAGTGTTGTGACTGTTCTTTAAACATCTGTCGCAGTACATGAAAAAGTAGTTGCGGACAGTGTTTCGAAAGTAACGGACCGTTTCATTCATTGGCTCAATTAGGATAGACAGTCCGCCGCGCGAACACAGCACTACGGAGAAAAGCGTCCTCCGAGTCGGCTTTCTCTCCTGCGCGCAACAGCTGGGCACTGATGCTCTTTCCTTCCCACTGATGAAGCCACCTGTCGCCGGGGGGGGGGGGGGGGGGGGGGAGTGATGAGAGTATAGTACGTCCTGAATTACTGTGAGTGCCAAGTGGACTCCTTTCCACTCTCCAGTCAGTCATCTTTCAAATCAACAGCCCAAAATAAAAAAAAAATTGAAAGATAACATCGTTGACGTACTACGCGCCTTGGTTTCGATTACTGTTGGCTTCCATCATGTGAATGTCATAACGAGCCTCTCATTTCCGTTTCTTTTATCCACAGCTTAACGAGGGCCTCGGTTCCGGCAGTCTTGATGCTATAGGGAGCATAAGAGGGTTTCCGCCCCTAACGTCCGATCACTTTCCGCTTGATACTCGCGGCAGTGCAGGACGCACTATGTCCGCCGCTTATGGACATGGGTGGCGCTGGCGAATAGCCCAAAGGTTAGGTTACACGCAGCATAAATACCCCCGAAAGTATAAGGTTCGGCAGCCGCCACCGTAGCTCAGTTGGTAGAGCACCGGACGCGAAATTTCAAGGTCGTGGGTTCGGATCCCACCGGCGGCATGTGGTTGTTCTAATCAATTATATCTCAGCGATAAATTATTTACACTATTAATTTCCCATTATTCGACGCCATAAATTAAAAAAAGAAACATTCCCCCTATTATACATGGTTTCGACGACTGCTGGCTTCCTTCATTTGTAAATTAGCTAGTAATCTGCTAAGCCACTTTCTAATAGTATACCCCTTGCATTAGACCCCTGGCTGCAATCAGATAATCTGTAGCAGGCCGCTAGTATAGCCATAGCAGTTCTGCAACCCGGAAAATGCGATCAGCCTGTGGCTCAAGGAATTTCTCCTGAAATTCGAAAACCATCGACGCACACCAGTGAACGTCTCTTCGTGGCGAACGTGACCTTCTCTGCCTCTCCTCGGCTGGAGCAGCGGTGACCATAAACTATAAACAAGCTGTTCGACCCAGTTCGCCAGTGGAATCATGTACTGCACTCCATCGTCGCTGTTTCACAGGCTGTTTCAAATTGCTCCGACCAGCCTTCACATAAAGCTGCTACATAGTGCAAGAACGAAAGAAAATCATCATTATGCGCTAGCATTTGCCCTGGGAAAGTCTTAGCATCATTCCTTAACAAAGCGGTCTTCAAGAAGTAGATTCGCATTTTTTTTTTAAAGTCAACTTCAGTTGGAAAGTTGCTGGAGAGAGCGAAAGAAACCATGAAATGGCGCGATCAAATATTACATTCTCTCCAAGTGTTTTACTGAAGGAGGTTTCCAGTTAGGTCCTGTGCAACGACGTTGGTGGGTTCCTCTAGTGCTGACAGCGCCGGACCTTAGCGAGAAGTGCAAGAGCACGGTGCACAGAAAAGCGTTCACTGCGCGCACTTGTGGCCACAAGCAAACGGCTCACCTTGGAGAGAATGTGCGGCGGGGTCGATTGCTATTGCGGTCAAGGGTCAGTGACCCCGAGGAAAAGATCTGGGCGGTGCTAGATTGGAAATCGGAAGTGCACTAGTAATGACGAAAATAACCGCATTTTTTTTAAATTGATTGTTTGACGTGATAGCGCAAGCAAAACGAGCTTAAATAGTTTTAACCGTGAAAAAAAAAACTATGCAAAAGAGAAGCCAAGGCCAGACAAGACGAACTCATTTAGCCTATTCAGAATTTTGACAACAAATAAGATGTCGACGTGCAGTGGAAACGCATCTCATCTCGTTCCTTTCCTGTGTTGCTTTGCATGTTGCTATAACGAAGAAATGATTTTTTAAAGCAGTGTTTCAACAATTACAATAAACTTTTCTACGCACTACACATGAGGCTTTCGAAGAGTGCTGTGCGTGACTCTTGGCCTGCGCCGTTCGGCCTTGGGAGACTACATATGCCGAAACTTCTTGCAACCTGCGCCCTTGACAGGGGGACCACTTTTGAGGCACGGGAAAGAAAAATGTCATTGGGGATGGATGTGCAGTGCCAACTCGCCGGTCGTCCGCGGCCGGCGTTTCCTCAAGCAACGGCCATGTATAAGGTGATACCGTACATCATGCCTGTGCGGATGCGCGCGTACTCGGCGCGCTGACAGAAGACACGTTCGCCGGCGCCGGAATTTAAGCGCATAAAAAGCGCGCTATCGATGCCCCTGGATACACTCCCTCCAGCCAATGTCACCGCGGTTACTCTCCTCGCACCGGTAAGGGGATCAACAGCGACGACGTGCCTGCGGTCGGCTGAAGGGAGGCGTGTCTCGGACTAAGCTTGCTGCGCGACACGGACAGTGAGCGCACAGCCTTCGTCAAAAGTCCCAAGGGGTTTGCTCCTAAGCACTATTGTGGCGATCCTGTAGCACTCGTGGAAGTCCTACGCATCGGAGGGAGCAGGACCAAAAATATTCTTCCCTTCAGGAGATTTGGGATGCTGAGGACGCATTACGAGCAAAGCAGTGTGGCCCAGAAGCAAACCCCCTGGGCTCTAAACTTTTGACAAAGACTGTACATCTGATCTGACGCCGGCGCTGCTCCGATTCCCTCAGAGCAAGATCACGCCGCTTCACAGGGAAGCTGACTGTTCACATGCACAAATAGTTGAAAGGGCAGTTGAAAAAAAAAAAAAAAGCCGATAGCGTTCATCAGGGAACGTCACTAAACATAACCCTGTGACATTACGCGAATGACACTAAAGGCGACTGTCGTTCGTCAAAAGTGACGCTCAATCTGCCACAGTGGCATTGCTCCCATAGCTGCTCTCTGCAGCCTCGTTACTCAACGGCAGCTACGAGGAAACCATGGGCTTCACTCACATATTGCTAGCTTTGTGCAAACCATTTAGTAGAAACAATTTGCGGGTACCCGCCGCACGTACCTGAAGGCGCGAGTGGGCTGTCCACTGACCATTTCCCTCCCTCAACCCCGGCGGAGGGTTTGGAATGCAAATAGGCCAATACACTCCGTTTCATACACACGCTGCGAAAGCTACGAAGAGGGAGGCGTGTTACTTGCTGTGTGGTCTTGGGTACGAGAAAGCGACGGCGTGTCGTCAGCAGTAGGAGCGAATTTAATGAAGCTCGTGGCAAATGCATTACGTAACAATACAACAGGCAAAACGTTTACTTTTTTCGCTTGCCGCAAGGAACGTGCTGCTTTTTGTTCGCGGCTGTAGGCAGCGCGAACAAGAAAATTAGGAGAGGTGTATCGGCGGGCATCGCAACCGCGGAGGCAGCAAGACGGGAGTGGAACAGGAACGCTTCGATGCTCGCCACCTCTAAAACGGAGTGTAGCTTCCTGGGCCCCGGATTCTGTGAAGTGTACCGAGAACGCGATCGAACCGCATGCGGAAGAGCGTATCGACACCAAAACGGGCTTGGGAGGCGCCCAAGCGGGCAGTCGAAACGTCAAAACGGACTTCCCACTCGAGACTTCTCGGCCGCTAACGCCCATCGGCTTTCGCTGAATAATACGCTCAGCTGAGATGTAATATTTTTTTTGCCCTTGTCTTGCCGTGGCGTAACACGTCCGCTTTTGTAAACGGTCTGTGCCACTTGATAAGTGGAAAATTCCCGTGTTTAGGCTGCCTCGAAACACCCCCGAGCGAAGAAGCCTCCGAGGCGCTCTCCATAGCGAAACAAGTGGGCCGCTAAATCAGGGGCATCAAATGCCGTGAAGAAAGCGTGACGCGCTTACGCCGCTCTCGGCGAGCGCACTGTTGACGATGTTCTTGAGGTTGTACCAACGGAGTCCCCACATCCACTGGCAGCCGAGGAGTTTGTTGGGCACCGGCAAGTAGTAGTTCTCTGCAAGAAACCGTCAGCGCGGACATCTTCAACACGGCCGAAGGGTTACAAACACGAACAAATTCTTTAAGCTCCAATTCCAATACAAGCCGGGCTATTCAGCAGCAAAAAGTTTGACGATTCGATTGAAATAAAGTATTTACGCGGGACATCGTCTGCTCAATATTTCATAACGGACACGGAAATGGTAAGTAGCACTAAAGTTCCTTCACCAAATCTTGCGAATGTTGTTTTTCCCAGATTTTTTTCGCCACGTTAAATATTATTTCCGCGCAGCACATGCACGTACGCGCCTGCCTTTGTTTGCACAGCGCTAACAGATTGTCTGATTCAACGCACACCGTTAGCACGGGTATAGTGTGCTGGATACGACGACGTCAATAAGAGGCCTAGTCAGCACACGTGACTGACCCCACGCTTCCAAAACTACACAGTAGCGACACGATAAGTAAACTCCGGCTTCAAAAAATCAGTCAACTGCAAACAGAAGGGGCACAAGATATCTGTTCATCTTCGTGCAGATTTTCGCTCTCGAAATGCGCGCTGTCTCAAGGGGTCGTTTCGGGTAGAAAAGGGGCGAGACCCGATTAAGAAAAGGCTGTTCAAGCACACGGTGAAAGCGGGTTTCGTCCGAAAACGAAGGCCTGCAAGGTAAGTGGTAAAGAGCGCAGAAAAATCGCGGGACGGACGCGAGAACAGCGGCCCTCGCTTGAGTGGATTAACTCCATTCCAACGAAGGCTCCGCGCGTACAGCAAAAAACATTGGACTATGGTACCGCGCAGGTGGGGCCGGTTATCTTAGAGGGCAACTGCAGCACTTTTTTGAGAATATCACGATATTCAAGGATTCAAATTTATATAGGCTGCACGTAAAGCAAGCCAAGTGTTTTTGCACTAGCATTTAAAATAGTGACGTAATCTACGATTGAATTTTGCGCTTGTCCTCAATGCACCGGAGGAGTGCAGGGAAATTCAGCGTGACGTCACGGAAGGTATGATTTTAAATTGCCGCTGTCGTCAGCCACACCCTGCCCTGACTCGTTAGACGCTCCCAAACAAATCTCGGCCGGGTTTCCCTTCGGTGGCACTGTTTTTTTTTTCCTTCAAAGCAGGCGTTTGTGCATTGCAAGTGTACCGATACCTTCGATGACGTCATCATGCGCCCCCCACTTGGCGCTGTGCGCTGCGGAGAAGCTTGAAGGGCGTCCGGATTTTAATCGGCGATTACTTCACTATTTCAAGTGCTAGCCCAAAAAGACTTCGCGTGCTTTACCTGCAAGTTTCGCACATTCGGCAACCTTAAACTCATCGAATTCTAAAACCCATGCAGTTTCCCTTTAAGGTGACGAAAAGAGCCGGGACAGCTTTCGCCGAAAGCACCTGCATGGTTTGGCATGACCGTTCTCAAGCTATGAGGCACGCCGTAGTGGATCGACCACTGGGTGAGGCTACCCTGCGGACTGTCAGCGCAGAATGACACAGCTCTGCTGGTGTCCTTTAACGTGCGCAGGATGCGGTTCTGTCTGCCGCCGCAGGCTTTTTTTTTTTCTTCTCAGAACGCGCTCATGCAGACACGCGTATGCAGGCACGTCGCCAGCGTGCAAAGCGCTGCGCTATGCCTGGTCTCCCATGTTTTTTTTGCGCAGGGAAAAATATGCTTTTAGATGCGCTGCAAAATAGATGACATGTACCACATGCATGCAGCATCACCATTACAAAAAAAAAATTGGCGTGGGCTTGGCTTTGTTAAGCCTGGTAGGTTGCGAAAGCGAGCGCAGCGCCTCTAACGGAAGGAACGCGGCGCGCAGCGCCTCCAACAGAAGGAACGCAGCACGCCACGTTTACAGGTCACGCGTGGCTACCGCCGCCGCTGCGCGACGACTCGACTTGGTAGCCCATCTCTCACCCTGGTATGACATCACGCTAGGACGTCACTAGGCATGGCATGACGTCAGAGGTCATTCTAAATGCCACGCGTGGCTACCGGCCGCCGTTGCGCGACGACTCCACTTGGTAGCCCATCTCTCATCCTGGTATGACGTCACACTATGACGTCACTAGGCATGGCATGATGTCATAGGTCATTTCTAAATGTCACGCGTGGCTACCGGCCGCCGTTGCGCGACGACTCGACTTGGTAGCTCATCTCACCCTGGTATGACGTCAGAGGTCATTCTAAAGGTCAAACGTGGCTACCGGCCTCCGCTACGCGAAAGGCCGTTCATGAGCGTAGTATTGCTTTCGCAATAAAAGTTTTCCCAGCACGGCTAACCACGTACACAGTAGGTGAGGCGCCCAAAGCGGTGGTTTTTTGCCATAAAAAACGTACAACCAGCTGACGCGTGTTCGTCAAGATTACGTGTGCATCCCCTGGCGACAGCTATAGCCGGCAGCTGGGCGCAACGTGCCCTGATTCGTTCCCGCTTACAACCCACTGGAAGCAGTTTGCGAAGTAGAAACTTTGAACGACCACCCAAGAGTCAACCACAACGGTAGTCTTCGATCGCACTTACTGCGTAGCTAGCAGACACGCGACAATCGACGGCACACCCTTACAAAAAAGTTTTAGACAATCTGTAGAGTGTCTATAGACTTCTGTCTATAAAGTCTGTAGACTGTCTAAAGACAAATCCTAGAACAGTCTATAGGCAATACAAATGTCATAGACAGGCTATAGACAATCTATAGATTTATGGTCGTACACTTTTAGTAGACTTTTGTCTATAGACAGTCTATAGACTATGAATAGACAAAAAGCAATATCTATAGGAAGTCAATAGAGTCAATAAGAAGTCTATAGACTGCCTATAGACCATTTTTATAAGGGCCGTTTGGTGGTAAATGCGCGTGCTATTTTTCACTCAAATGTGGAGCTGAATGAATACGTCCGAGGGTGACTGCAGCTGCCAAGCATGCGTGTACAGTACGCGACGGTACACAGCGCACCGAAGGCCACACGCCCGAGTTATCGTCGCCGATGCATCGCAGCTTTCTCCGGATAGCACACCATGTTTCCATGTAGAGCAGTACGCGCTGCGAATTTAGCGCACATCCGGCCACTACTGATTGCAAGCATTGCATGCATTAAATCACGCAGGAAACAGCTCCTTCCAATTTCCCAAAAACCACCTTCACGGTAATGTGGCCGCTGCTCACAAACGTTCCCCTCAAGCAGGGTTCGCAATTCACGTTAGTCAAGATTCCTTCTCATGGCAGAAGTGCGCACTGCAAAACGTCATAGCCACAGGTTTTCCAAACGCCAACATTTTAAGCAGCGCCCAAAAATGAGAACAATGGACAGGATAACCGTAGCGCTACCCGGCCGAAAAGAAACAAACCATTGGGTCCAACACAGCGGATGCTCTTCACACGGCTAAAAAATAACCCGGGTTAGCCACAGGCATCACACGCAACGTACAGAAACGGGGCCAGAACACCGTTTGTCATGAGTAGAGGCTGTAGAGCGAAGGGGTTTGGTTCTAAGGCATGTTTCTAAGGCATGTTTCTAAGGCATGGTTCTAAGGCATGGTTCTAAGGCATGCTGACTTTTTCGGAGGAGACAGCTCCCGTATACTCCGAGATATTTGCAACGCCGGCGAAGAATAACGAGCAACACAGCACGCCTAGATGCGAACCTCTTGGGCTCCACACTCTGACAAAGGTAACAGCATTCACACCTCGATGAACTTGCCTTCCAGTATTCCTGGTGAGCTGTACGGGGCTGACGCGACCTAACGCGGACGGCCGCCTCAGGTCGCATGCCTGCAGACGGTGCCAGCCTGGCGAGGCGGTAGTTCTTCACCAGTAATGAAGTTTTCACACCACACGGCGATTACTTGCCGGGAGGGGAAGTACTCTCGTCCTCTCTGTAGAGGCAGTTAACACACCTGGGCATATTTTCCACTTCTTGTCTTCGCTTTCATGACCACTGACACACACACACCACTGGCTGGACTCGGCGGGAAGCAGGCCTAGCTGCAGATCGGATCGATAGCTCGGATTGACAGGCTCCGCGCAGAAAACACCAACATCCTTATGTCAGCAGATGCACGGGGCACTTATTCGTTGATCGTAACAAGCACATTGTCGGCAAACAACGGTTTCCGACAAAAAAAAGTGAAAATGAGAGACCTCACGTGCACGAAACGACACAGCCAAACATTATCAAGGTACGCCGTTCCCTAGGCGCGGTTTGAAATTCCCTGACTAGCGGTTTCACGTCACCAGTGCCATTGAGTTCATATAGTGAATCTAGAGGGAAAGCTGCGCCTTCATCGGCACTAGGCCCATGGATTCCAGCGGGCAACAAATGACAGCTGCCAAGTTCTGTTTTGTCACGTGACTGCGCGTTCGTGCCATGCAAAACTACTCCCGCTGGCTGCACAGCTGTAAGCAGTGTGTAAACTGAAGCGTTGTATTTGGAACATTTGAGAAGGTATGTAGCGCCTACTAAGGCGCGTATCCACTGTAAGGTATTCGCTTCGTCCTGTATTGGCATGAAAGCAAATATTCCAGTAATCTCCGCGTTGAATGGTCTGCACTCAACGCTGGACATGTGTGTCAGTCAAGCGCGCGCGCCTGAAAAGCGTCTAAGAATTCAAAACGTCTCAGAATATCGCTGTTTGGTGTACGGCACTCGGCGTTGTCGAACGGTCGCGGCGGCTACGTGACCAAGGGACCCGGCTTACTGCTTGCAGTGCGTGCACTTTAATTGCAACCTCTCGATGGTGACGATAGCTGAAATACTGAGGCAAACCGTGTGCGTATTTTGTTTTTCCGTTCGCAAAGAGAGCGGTGCTTTTTTTTATTTGCTAGCTCAGAACGAGTGCGCATTGTGGTCGTATATTCGCAGCGGCGATTCGGGCTTTTTGCTGTCCGAGCACGCGTTTGCGCATCCACACTTCATTATAAGCTCTTGAACAGAAATGCGCGCAGCAGTCGTGTGCACTACGCGCCTATGGAGAAATTACAGAGAAGGCTACGAAACATCCGCGTTAGACAGAACTCGAAACCTCTGCGTGCTGGTGTTTTCCCCGTGGAAGTTACAGGTAATGCATTGTTAGAACGCTGGTGTTAGGTCTCAGGACAGATTGAACGAATCGACACGTGCCGCAAATCATTTCGATACACTGACAATCGCTTCGACCTTAGTCACATGGTCAGTAATTTTCTCTAAAAAACGCGCTGAGAAAACCGTTGCACGGTCTGTGCTGTCTTGTCTCTCTAGGGAATGCCGGTCAAGGCGGTCCCTGAAAATGTCGGTTGCACTGAAGTTACCCTTCTCAAAACTGTGCTTAGGTTATTTATACAGTTACGAAACGAAAAGAGACGCCTGTAGCGATGTTTTAGGAATGAATGTGCAGCACAGTGCTCGCTTGCCCTCATAAGCGACAGGGAACGTAGCCCACGAAAAATGCGACACTGAGAACAAACACATCCGAAACCGAAACTGCAAGAGTCACCGCTCATACGTTGCGGTGACTGTGCACTTAAAGTAGTCAGGAATGCCATTCTTAGATATTTTCAGTAACCAGTGTCTACGTTGAGACTGTCCTGAAAAAAAAAGTGTTCTGGCCACAGTAAGAACAGAGAATCTGCGAAACTGCTTCGTGGTCGGGTAACACAACGCCCGCAGCTTCCTGTTTCCATCCTCGTTCGGTCGAGCTCGTGGTCCAGCTGATCGAGCTGGTGAGCCGTTTGCTGTATGCGTCCTTTCCTGATACCGCTGAAGGAGTCATGAATATCTCGAGTGGGATTTCAAAACGCAAGCTCCAGCCACTGCTTGCACTGCTCCCCCTACCGAATGTAGGTCCTTTTAGTTACGCGCCTGTACGATCCTACCGCGCCCTCAGCTTGGCTTGAAGTTAGGCGCAGCTTATGGAAAGAACCGACCCTGCATCGAAAGTCGAACCGTCGAAATCTGTGCCATTGTCGTTTTAATGTGCGCATTTAAGCATCGGTTCAAGCGTCGAACATTATCACCGCGATTTTAGTCTCAAGTGGACGAAAATGAACCTCGTAAGCGGTTATTTTGCGCTAAGTACATAGATGCGTTGACCTCTGTGTGCATTACAGCATAACCACACAAGACCCTCGACCAGCTACGTAATGCCATTCTTTGAACTGCAATGTACGATGCACATCCCGCGCTTTTCAACGCCATCCGGCGCCGCTGTCAGAGCATATTAAGGCGAAATGCCTCATCGTTGTCGACAGGAGGCTGTCAGCAGAAGCTTGTCAGCAGAGGTGTCACGCTTTTTCTAGTCAGACCAGAAAAAAAAATCTTCGTGCACGATGGGATTCGAACCACCATCCTCTCGTTCCGCAGCCGAGCGTGCTAATGGCTGCGCTGCTTCTTTTTCTTCTTTATAGCCTGGATTTGGCACATAACATTCAATCAAACAAACTGCCAACGCATATGTATATAGTTCTCCTTGTCTAGGACGCTGAAGGGTGTTTGCAGAAAGGCGTCGAATCAGACGGATGCCTACGAAATGTCCTCCAGTGTCTCCAGCATTTAAGATTCACAAACAGTTGTGTAATTAACATCTTAACCACACATCAGTGACACAAGCAACACCGTGCTAAAGGCTTTCGCCTCACCGCACTTTAGGTCAACAAAGTACCCCCCTGAATTTTTTTTCAATGTCTCAGCTCCTAGCGGCACATCAAAACCGCGGAGCAAGGTGTTTTTGCAGCTTGCCACAATGATAAAAAAATCAGACGACCTGGAGCGGTTTCAGCACACTGCCGTAATTTGTAACGCATCCCTCCACGACAATAATAGATACGTTATTCATTTTTCGAACAAACTCCTCGCCGCGGATATCGATCATAAGAATCATGAAAAAAGAAAATAATTGCTGGGGTTTAGTTTTGGTTAAACCTAGGAGGTTGCGTAAGCATCCATAGCGTTCCATTCGGGATCATCACCCATTGTAGACGATTCGGTTTCGATAGAGGCGCGGTGCGCCCGTCTAGCAGCGTCTTGAGCGCGCCGCTTAGCAAGGCGCTGTTCGCGTTCTTCGTCTGTCTGTCTTCGTCTGGGCTTGGGCAGGGCATGTAATGCGAATGCAAGATAACCGCTGGTCCTTAAAGGTAACGGAGTGGCTCCAAGAGAAGGCAAGCTTAGCAGGGGGCGGCAGAAAGTTAGGTGGGCGGATGAGATTAAGAAGTTTAAGAAGGAGGGGATACGGTGGCCGCGACTGGCAAAGGACAGGGTTAATTGGAGAGACGTGGGAGAGGCCTTTGCGCTGCAGTGGGCGTAGTCAGGTTTATAGTGATGATGATGATGATGCAGTTGGGTGTTAGGCTGGTATGGAAACTTTCACAGCATTTCTTCGAGGTGTGCCTCGAGAAGAGACGTGTTTTTACGGCTGAATCCACGTTTTATGCCCAACTGTACGCAAAACCCACGCTTGAACCCTCGGGGAGGCGATGCGGTCTTTCCTTTCAGACAAGCAACTAGGCTTTGCAACTCAGGATCCGAGCGCTGCTTCTGCGCGAAACTGCTCGCGCTTACCGGTCCTAAGAAAGAGTCGTCGTCTTCCTCTTCCGGTGCTGCGTCGAGTGGGGCTCGGGACAAGCAGTCTGCGTCGGAATGCTTGCGGCCAGATTTGTAGACTACAGTTATGTCGAATTCTTGAACGCGCAGGCTCCAACGAGCAAGACGGGAGGGATCCTTCAAATTGGCAAACCAGCACAGAGCATGGTGGTCGCTCACAAACATGAATGGTCGTCCGTACAGGTAGGGTCGAAATTTGGACGTGGCCCAAATAATGGCGAGACATTCTTTCTCGGTCGTCGAATAGTTGGCTTCGGCTTTCGACAGTGAACGACTTGCGTACGCGATAACTTTCTCCTGTCGGCTATTTTTCTGAAGGAGGACCGCTCCTAAGCCCACACTGCTTGCATCTGTATAAATTTCGGTTTCGGCGTTTTCATCAAAGTGTCCGAGCACAGGAGGGGACTGTAAGCCGCGCTTCAGCTCTTTGAAAGCTTCCACTCGCGGCATTTCCCATTTAAAAGTCACGTCAGCCTTTGTAAGTTGGGTCAAAGGTTCAGCGATGCGCGAAAAGTTCTTGACGAATCGCCGGTAGTAAGCGCACAGTCCGAGGAACCTGCGTATAGATTTCTTGTCATTAGGCTGTGGAAACTCTGCGATCGCAGCCGTCTTCTGAGGGTCTGGGCGAACTCCATCCTTGCTTACGACGTGACCAAGGAACAGCAGCTCCTCGTAGGCGAAGTGGCACTTCTCTGGTTTCAGTGTTAGCCCTGAAGACTTGATTGTTTCCATCACTGTCCGAAGCCTTCTGAGATGGTCTTGAAAGCTTGAGGAGAAGACAACAAAGTCATCCAAGTAGACTAGACAAATTTGGCACTTGAAGCCTGCGAGCACCGTATCCATTACTCGCTGGAACGTCGCTGGGGCAGAGCAGAGGCCGAATGGCATCACCTTGAACTCGAAGAGTTATTGTGGCGTGATGAACGCAGTCTTCTCGCGATCTCTTTCGTCGACTTCAATTTGCCAGTACCCGCTCTTCAGGTCCATCGATGAGAAGTACTTAGCGTTGCATAGCCGATCCAATGTGTCGTCGATGCGGTGGTGGTGGTGGTGAAAAACTTTAATCAAAGAGAGCTCGAGGGTAAAAAAAAAACCCTGCTGCATGGTCGGTATCCTTAGTCCGGGACACCGCATGACGAGGCCCCGTCTCGCGCCCGCTTGACCTTTGGGACTCCAGTGTGGAGCAGTTGAGGAGGGCAGTCTCCCATGCCTCTCGGGGGGGGGGGGGGGGGGGGGGGGGAAGGTGAGGATTCTGAGTACATGCCCACACCGTGTGAAAGATATCGCAGATCTCTCCACAGTGCGGGCAGCGCTCATCTGTGTTCGGATCGAAGTGTTTTGCTATTGCAGGACAGAGAAGGGGGTTCCTGTCTGCAGGCGCCGCAGAGTTCGCTCCTCCGCCTTACTCAGCCCCTTGGCAGGTGCCGGGTAGAGACGGTGGCTGTCGCAATAATAAATTAGGATTTCGCGGAACCGCAGAAGCGGTTATGAGCTTCTGAGCCAGGAGAGCTAGGATGAGGAGCCCGGTGTGTGAGCGCTCGGGCGGCCGCATCAGCGGCCTCATTGCCTCGTAGACCCTGGTGGCCAGGAGCCCAGATCACTTTTGTGCGAGTTGGATCGGCGAGAGCGCGTCTTAGAATTTGCGAGGCAAGAGGTGATATTTCGCCTGCAAGATAATGTTCACAGGCCCGGCGAGAGTCTGTGATAACCGTTTTCGATTTTGGATCGGCGGCAGCGAGAGTTATTGCGACTTCCTCCGCTCGTGTTGAATTTGGGGCCCGAAAAGATAGCCCATCGACATTCATTTCCCGGTGGACTACGGCAGCCGTGAAGAATCCCGCGGGCGACGGCCCTGTGATGTCCACGTAATAAACGCCCTCTTTATAGCCATATTGCCTCTCAAGCGTGCGAACCCGCGCTTGTCTGCCTTCATGTGAAGCCATGTCCATGTTACGCGGGAGCGGAGCGACCAAGAGCATGTGGCGCCACAGCACCGGAATGTTCTCCGTCCCCTCTGGTATGCATGTGTGTTGGATGTGTAAGCGGTTTAGCAGGCGGCGCCCAGGCACCGTCTCCGATAGCCGCGTATATTGGTTCACGAGGTGGGCCTCCCGCAACTCCTGATAGGAGTTTACCACTCCCAACGCCTTCAGTTTGGCGTTGGAGGTAGCCACCGGGAGGTCCAGTGCTCGCTTTGTTGCCTTCCTGATGATGGCGTCAATGCACTCGTCTTGTTGTTTGGTGGTGCGTAGGTACGGCACGGCGTAGAGGATCCGGCTGGTCACGAAGGCATAGGCGAGCCGTAGCGCGTCCCTGCCCCGCAGACCACCCCGCTTGTTGGAAACACGGCGGATCATGCGCCCTACCTGTTCACCTATGCTCTTGAGTTTCGCTATAGTAGAGTCCGGCCTAAGTTTGTTATTGATGAACAGACCCAGGATCCGGAGCTCCGCCACTTCTCTGATGGGACCGCCCGACAGAGATATGTGTAGAGACGTGTTGTCCTTGTGGTTTGTCCTGACGTGTACAAGCTCTCATTTCGCGGGAGCACATTGGAGACCACAGTCGGCAGCATATGCTTCGACTATGGAGGCGGCCTGCTGAAGGCGGTCCTCCATCTCCCCAAGGCTCCCCTCGGTGGTCCAGATTGTTATGTCGTCTGCGTAGAGTGCGTGTTTTATGCCATCCACCTGAGCCAGTCGGCCGGGCAGGTGCATCATGGCGATGTTGAAAAGGAGCGGTGATAACACCGCCCCCTGTGGTGTACCTCGTGTACCCATAGAGTACGGGCCGTATTCCTCGTCCTCGATCCGGAGGAGTGCCTGATGCGCAGAGAGGAAGTCTCTGACATAGGCGAAGACCTTCGCCCCGCAGTTAGTGGTGTTCAAGTTAGAGAGTATGGTGCCATGTTTAACATTGTCAAACGCCCCCTTAAGATCGAGGGCGAGAATGGCCTTGCCGTTTTGTTGCATGGCTGTGGGTCGTATTATGTCCCTGTGTAGTTGGAGTAGGACATCCTGTGCAGACATGTGCGGGCGGAACCCGAACATAGTGTCTGCAAAGAGGCCCTTACCCTCCATGTATGGAGAGAGGCGATCCCGAACCATCGTCTCCATGAGCTTTCCCACACACGAGGTTAATGAGATGGGTCTCAAGTTGTCCGTAGTCACGGCTTTACCTGCTTTGGGGATGAACGTTACAAGCGATGTTTTCCATTCGAGTGGGAGCGGACACCCATCCCAGATCTGATTTATGTATTGTAGCAAATGGAGGTATGCAGAGTCGGAGAAGTTCGCCAACAGTTTCACTGTTATGCGATCCCGACCCGGTGCCCCACCTCGGCGCATTTTAGCCAGGGCCGCCTTAAGGTCATGCAACTCAAAAGGGGCGTCTAAATCCTGATTTGGCTCGCCGGAGTACGTGTACTCGGGCCCAACCGGGTCATTTGTGCGGCAGAGATACCTGTCGCACAAAGTGTCCGCAAGTTGCGCCGTCGTACCTTGGTACCCGTGCAGAGCCCTCCGGAGCTGTTTTTGCGTCTCCCCTTTTGTTTGAGAAGGGTCGATGAGGCTGCGCAAGAGACGCCAAGTCCCCTTCGAGCTCATCTGACGCGCTGCCGAGTTGCAGCGTTCTATCCAATTGGTGTCTGTGAGCTGGGCGGCATATGCCGCCGCCTGCTCCGTAAGTTGTGCAATGCGAGCTCTAAGCTTGCGATTCGTCTTGTGTTTCTTCCATCGTTTTGTTAAGCTCCGGCGCGCCTCCCACAGATGCAGGAGGTGATTGTCCACTGCGGGGATCTCGTCGGTGGTGTGAAGTGTTTGCGTGTGTTGTTTCTGTATGTTGGTGACGTGTGTTGCCCACTCCGCATAGCCGTCGGAGAATAGTACCGGAGGGACGTCCTGAGTTCGAAATTGGTGCCAATTGGTTATTTTCGCCTGGCCCCATTTTTTACGGGCTGCCTTCGCCAAAAGCGTGATGCGGAGAAGGCAGTGGTCGCTGCCCAGGGTATCCCCCAGGTTCTCCCATGTGGCGTTTGTAGTGTTCCTAACCAGAGATAAGTCAGGACACGTGTCACGGGTGACCGAGTTGCCCACACGTGTGGGGCAAGACGGATCCGTGAGCAACGTAAGACGAAGGGTGGAGATGAGCTCCGCCAGCTTGCGTCCCCTGGATTTCTCGAAGTAATAGCCCCAGTGTAGACTGGGTGCGTTGAAATCCCCAATGATCACCAGGGGTTCATTGTCAGCCGATTTGAGAGCACGATAGAAAATTTCGCTGAAAGTAACACGCGGCTTATGCGGGGGGCAATACACATTAAGCACATGTATTGACGGGTCGCGGCGCCTGAGAGGCAGAACCCTCACCATGGTGTATTCCTGCTCAGTCTCCAGATCAAGATCGACCTGAATCGCTGTGTATGCTTTATGCACCAGGATGTAGGTGGAGGGGCCCCCCTGAAACGAGCTATACCCAGAGAATTTAGCATCATTGCAGGGCTCTTGCAAAGCAAGAAGCGCCGGATTGTCACCAAGGGACTGCAGGTAGAGCTGGAGATGTGACCGTTTTTTGCAGGCTCTGAAACCCCTGCAGTTCCATTGAATGATTTCGAATTGGTCGAATTTTTTAGCTTTCTGAGAAGGTTTGCCAGCCATATTGATGTTTTTATTTTACGGTGCTGGGTAGCCACTCGGTTCGGGGGCCGGCGCAGCCCCAGGTAGGGGTTGCATCAACGCCGCGGCTATCGGGCCGGAACCGCTTTCTTCCGCTGCCTGTCGAGGAGCTATTTTACGTTTTAGCTGCGGGGAGTCGCAGGAGAGCGAATTTTGTATTTGGGAGCTGACCCAGGGCTGCACCGCCTTAAGGACAGAGTCAGTCACCTGGGCCGCAATGTCGGGAAGCATTGCAGCAAATGCGATGCGGGGGAGGGGGTAGACATCCTTCTTTGTAATGCTGTTCAGGCGGCGGTAATCGACGCAAAAGCGAAGGGTGCCGTCTTTCTTTTTCACTAGGACGACTGGAGCTGCCCAAGGGCTCCTCGATGGCTGGATGACGTCGTCACGAAGCATTTCCTCAACTTGCTTGCGGATAGCTTGGCGTTCTAGCGGCGATACGCGGTAGGGGCTCTGTCGCAAGGGTCGGGTGTGTTCGCCTGTGACAATGCGGTGCTTGGCAAGCCGGGTTCGTCGCACATTCGATGCTGATGAGAAGCAATCGCTCTACTTTTGAAGAAGACTGCGTATTTGGTCTTGTCCGCTCCGTGGTAATGCTGGGTTGATATCAAACGTTGGTTGATGGCCTTGGTCAGATGGTTCTACGGGTTGGTCGGGTAGGGCAAATATGTCTCTGATGTCTGCCAGCTCGCCGAGGAAAGCGATCATCGCACCTTTGTATAGATGCCGGCATTCTTCGGTGAAGTTGGTTAGCAGCACCTGGGCTTGGCCATTTCAGATTTGGGCTACTCCCCTTGCGACGCCCAGTCCTCGATCAAGGAGTAACTGGGTGTTCCCTTCGACGACGCCTTCGGCAGTTTCGATGTCTCCTGTACCTATCCAGGTGACGACACTTGATCGGGGCGGCACGCTCAGTGCTTCGTCGAGGACGTTTAAGGCAACGCGATGAGTCGCTGTCGTCGCCGCAGATATGGCTTTGTCCGTGGAAAGCTTGATCGACTTGGATCGAAGGTCGATGATCGCCCGATGTTCATTCAGGAAGTCCATTCCCAAAATCCCGTCTCGCGAGCATTTCTGTAGGACCAGGAAGGTTGTAGCATAGGTTCGCCCATTTACTGTAACTCTCGCAGTGCAGCTTCCTGACGGCGTAATAAGGTTACCACCTGCGGTGCGGATCAGCGGGCCATCCCAAGTTGTTGTCACTTTCCTTAGTCGGACAGCGAATGGCCCGCTCATGACGGAGTAGTCAGCTCCCGTGTCGACCAAGGCAGTAACCGCTTGACCGTCGACCGTAACTTCAAGGTCACTTGTTCGCGTTCTTTTATTGCACGTTGTCTTTGGTGTCCGATCTAGGCTTCGTCGGGTAGTGAGGGTGCGGTTGGCGTACTCCGACGTTACTGCTATGGGCAGCGGTAAAGGCGTCAAGTCTGGCCGCGTCATCGTCGTCGGTGTTGTTGTCGAAGTTGTCGTCGTAGGTGTCGTCGGAGGTGTCGTCAGTGGAGGATCTTTGTACTTGCGCTTAGAAGCAACCTCACCTCCAGAGGCTGCTTTATTCAGTTTAACCTTCGGGGGCTGGGGGAGCGTCCACGCACGGCGTAGCCTCGGCTAGGAGATACGAAGCGCGGTGACGATGGCGACGGGGAACGTGATAGGCGGCTGGGCGTTGAGTATTCTTCCCGACGCAAGAACTCTTCGATTTTGGCTGGTCGCTGGCCGGGTCGGGGTCGTGGGGCGTCGTAAGAGAACCCTCAGATGCCCATTCTCCTGTATGGGCAGTACCGGAGAATGTGACCGGCTTCGCCGCAGTGGAAGCATTGTGGTCGGCGCTGGTCGGGTGTTCTCCACTCGTCGCATTTCCTCGGCCCTGTGCGACGCTCGTAGGACGGGCGGGTTGGGGCGAGAGGGCGGCGGTCCAGCGCAGCTGGCTGAGGACGATAGGGGCTTGGGTCCCGTCGTCGAGGTACAGGACGACGCACTGCTGCGGCCTAAGTCATGGCTGGGGGCTACATAGGCTGCGTGGTGGTCGGCGTCACACCCAAGGCGTGTTGAACTTCGCCCTGGATGACGTCAGTGAGTGATGTAAGCTGCGGCTGCGTTCCATTTGGCAGCAATCGTCAGAGCTCTTCTCGTACAACTTGGCGTATAACCTCCCG
Organism: Amblyomma mixtum; assembly: GCF_055824585.1. Classification (NCBI taxonomy): domain Eukaryota; kingdom Metazoa; phylum Arthropoda; class Arachnida; order Ixodida; family Ixodidae; genus Amblyomma; species Amblyomma mixtum. The sequence goes on from NC_143021.1 coordinate 83,363,803, forward strand.
CAGGTTATCTTTGTTAGCGGTGTCCAGGCAGCTTGCTGAGAAAACGCTCTGCTGGCGGTCATACTGGCGGGCTCGGGCATCAAGCGTTTTTTCCATCGTGGATGCCTCTGATACGAATTCCGCAACGGTTTTCGGTGGGTTGCGGATGAGGCCGGCAAAGAGTTGCTCTAACTCCTCGCATAAGCAACTTCACTTTCTCTTCTTCCTTCATGCTCGCGTCGGCACGCCGGAAGAGACGCTTCATTTCCTCAGTGTACACTGCAACGGTCTCGTTTGGGTGTTGTATGCGAGACTGTAGCAGCTGCTGGGCTCTCTCCTTTCGCACGACGTTTGTGAAGGTCTTCAGAAGCCGCTCCTTGAAGGTTTCCCAGTTGGCAAGGCTGGCTTTCTCGTTCTCGAACCGGACTCTTGCTGGTCCCTCCAGGGCGAAGAAGACTTACCTAATTTTCATGGCATCGTCCCAGTTGTTGAAGACAGCCACACGGTCGAACTGCTACAGCCATTCTTCGGGGTCGGCGCCAGGCGAAGCGTCGAAGGTTGGTGGCACCCGGGGCCGCTGCAGAATGATTGGAGTGGTCGTCTGGGGCAAGCTCATGGTGGACGTTGCTACTGGTTTTCGCTGCCGGGTAGGGTCCGGCAGAATCCCGAACTCAGGTGCGTCCCCTAGCAGACGTCGGCTTGCGCGGTGGACTGGACGCAGGTCCTGCGGTGAATGACTCAGAGGGCTGGCGTCACGACTTGTAAGGGGGTGTCCGGAACATGGAAGGCTACCCAGCACCTCCACCAGATGTCACGTTGTAGTGACGGCAGTCCAGCGGTCACGAAAACACCAACAAGACTTGGAAACGAAGCTCTTTATTTGGGCTGACTTGCGCCCGCAAAAGAACTGAATCACTCGGCGGCGGCGTAAGCAACAAACGTGCTCGTCAGTCGTCGAACTACGAATGCCCGCTGCTCGCGGCATCGTTCAATTTAAAGCCGGCAAGGAAACTTCGATATAACAGGTCGAGATCGTCTATAGTAATCTGGAAACACGTAGATGCAGCTCGGCATGGCTGTGATCAATCGAGATTAGTCCGGTCGCTTCTCGCGTCACGAACACAAATGATAACACCCCTTTCCTGCGGCCTTGCGCGAACGAACGGACACTACAATGACACGTGCAATATTTCATTGTCACCTCGCTTATTGTTGCAACTCATGGGGCTCTACCTTTAAAACCTACTTGGATCCCGTTATAAGCCTTCAAAAACGGGCGATACGTATTGTGACATTCTCCAACCGACACCAGCCAAGCAGTACGCTTTATCAAGAACTTAAAATACTTCCGTTCATGCTTATGTTTCAGGTTAAGGTGTTATGTACGGTGCACAACATTATATCGAACAACTACCCACTCACAATCCATATCTTTACTATGCCTAGCAGTAACACTAGGAATGCTAGCCGTCTCAACTTACGTGCCCGAACTGTTACTTTTTCAGCCTCCTTCTTCCCACGTGCAGCTAAAGATTGGAACGGCCTTCCCCAGCATATCGTCGACATCACCTGTCCATCATTTGCAAGCAACCTAAACAACATTTTTTGTTCATGATCACATGTCTTGTACCTTTTGTGCTAATCCCACCCCTTATGTAATACCCCGCGAGGGGTCTTTAAGGTAATAAAATGAAATGAAATGAAATGAAATCTCCCTGTAACACGCAACATTTATGGCAAGCGACTACTGCAGTTTTATGCTGCAAAAATTTGGAATGATATCCCGCTGGAGGTGAAAATATCCACGAACTTTGAATACTCAGTAAAAATATTTGTTCTTAGCAGTATGTAGTAATTACATGTAGTGTTTCCAATTTTCTGATTGTTTCTTATTCTTTTTTGTACTATGTCTGGGATGCATTTCCACTATTTGTACTTGTGAAGCCAAGTGTGCGTAACTATGGGCCCAAACTAGCTATGGCTATGGGCCCAACAGATTCTGATGTATAATTTATGTGTTTTGTTGAATAAATGACTGACTGACTGGTTTCGGCATTCAGCAGCCGCATTCTGCGAACGGGCTCAAGTCGCTCCGTACAAAGCGCATTGCCCTTCGAGCGCAACGCAGCCCTTTGGGGGAACCACATCTCTAGCACCGTGACGTCACACAGCAGCGGTAGAACGAGCACGCGCGTCGGCGGCGGTGGCAGCTGCACCACCGCTCCTTCGCCAGACGTCTCGTCGCAGTCGAGTGAGTGAGACGCATGGCTCCGAAGCGGCCCCGTGATTTCGCGCCAAGCGGTTCGGGGAAGCGGCAGTGGGTTGAGCACAAGGCTTTCGCCAAGCACACTTTAGAATTTCCAAAGTGTCTTCGGTAATTTTTTTTAAATGACTATTTTCCAACTCGTGTCTGGAACGGATGAGGAACGTTTTGCCCATTTCACTGCAGGAAAACAGCTACAGGCTCCCAAAATGCAGAAGTGCCTCAATAACGGCCCTTTTTTTTCAGGTTTGTGCTTTACAAGAAGAAGCTTGCCGATCGACACTGCTTTTCATTCGCCTTATTGCACGAATGGCTACCACGTTCAGCCGCCGGGCACATTTATTTACGAGACGCAACTGTGGGGAAAACTTGTTTTTTCGGCTCAGTCATGTATTGCAGTGGCCTGAAATGTGTCAAGGGGACGTGCACGCTCTCTCCGCTGGTAATAATAGCGTGGTAGAGGTGCAATAAACTTTTTTCTGACGACAGATGCCCCATAATTTTGTGACCGCGATAGAACTAGCCAGTAGATTAGATAGAAGTACAGATATGCGCTACTGCTGAATATTTTTTCATTAGTAACGTTTAAACTTCAGCAATGCCTATTTCATTGAAAAATGTTCTCTGAATTTCTTCTGTGACATTGACTCAAACTACACTTGAAACAACTGATACTTCAAGCTTAAAGGTGTTATGGCTTTAATGCGCTTATTTTTCTAATTTTTCTAGCAGAAGGAGCCGCCTTCGATGTCGTGCCCTGTGAGTTGTAACCAGCGATAGCAAGCCATGTCTGTATGTGGAAAGGCAGTGGCTTTCAAGATGTCCTCCTCGCCTGTAACAATGGTATATATATTATCGTTATTTAGGGTATTTCAAACTCAATACCCAAAGAGAGCGCGGATCAGGCAGTCCTCTTATTTACTGCAGGGGCCAATGTGTTGGTTCTCTGTAAACATCTAAACCAAGCTGCCGGACACATGGCTCGAATGTCTTGTATCGAATAAAAATAGTGTTTGAGATAAGCGCCACGAATTTCATTAACGCATTCACTCTGGAACACACAGCTCTATAATTAGGCCTATATGGGAGTGCTGCGTTTTAAATGGAGCGCGAATTGGTGGGCGAGTTGGTTATTCATGTTCCATCAAAAAACCAGCGAAAACAAAGACGCACGACAAGAAAAAGGCACACTCACACACTTTTTCGAGAGAGCATTTTAAATGAGCTCCCTTATGAAGTTAAGTATACTGCTGTGGGCATAAAAATGTCAATAAGAGGGCTAAGTCGGGCTGGTTGGTTCGTGTATAACAAAACGACGAAACAGTGCCGACAAACGGGACCAGAGAAAAGAAGAGACATACAAAAACACTTGTCTCTGTCTCCTCCTTTCTATCGTCCCGTTTGTCAGCGCTGTTCAGTCGTTTCGTTCAATAAAAATGTCACCTTATAGTAGGAAGACTAGTGCAAAAATTTGCTGTAGAAACTACTGCGGAAACTACTTATGTACATATTCCTGAAATGTATAACAATCTCAACTCCAAATGAGCATATAGTACTAATATATGCGTAATTTACTCGCATTCACAAGCGGAAAATTTATTCCAACATAAACTCCTCTCTAGAGGGTGGTTATACTCGAGTCCTCTTGGACCCCCTTAAATACTTTATATAGCAGTAGAACAAGTACTCCTTTCATGCAGGCCATATGAACCAACATTTTGGGAGTGCCCCATGCCACAAGCCATTTACTCTAATCCAGATGGATTCCTGTTTCGGTACTTGCGTTCTTCAGCCTGTTCTGGCGCCGTTTCCAAACCGCACATAAGCGGGTCCGCAGTTCCTTCAGCGGTGGTGGACGAGAATACATGTGCGAGCAAAGACGAATGCAGCGCACCAAACGGTGGTTTGCTGCACCGCTTCAAGGATTTCTCACTGATACAGAGGTATTTCTCTACCGCCGGTAAATTCTTTTGTAGTGTGAGCTACACTGGCCGTGGATGAGCAGTTTCACGTGAGCTAGGATGAGCCAAGCTGCGCACGCGCGAGGAGCGAGTGACGTCACAGCTGCGCAGCTGGTACGCCGAAGCCGCCGCCGCTGCGCGGGGGAGACCCGCCAGCTGCGCATTCAGGAAACCGTGGCGTCATAATGGCAGACACGCCGGCGCGCATTCCAGAGGGTAGCAGACGGCCTACGGCTTCAGAGCCGCGTTTCTGGCGCAACGTTGTCAATGCCAACGCATGCAGCGCACACCTGTCACTTAAAGCACGGTTGAGGTGTCCACTGTTACGAGAGGGCAGTGTCCACCGAGATGTGGACACCTCGCCCTCACCTCACGCTACGTATATCCTGGCATGGCAGAGCTAAGCCACTGCCAATTTTTTCCAACAACCGCCTTTCGCAGCGCTTGTTGCGAAGGATGCCGAATATGAGGGCCACAGGAGAGGCAGCGTTTGTGTTCGTCTTCCAGTCGTGGACCTCAAACTGTAGATGCTCTTTGGAAAGCGTACAAATTTTAGAGTCCGCGTCAAGCGGATGCGGGCGCGTTCCTTTGTATTACCTTCATTACACCACACTTGACGGAAGCCAACAGAAACCGAAACCATGGAGCATAGGGGATGTCTCTTTTTTTTTTTACTTGTAGTATTTCATCAGTGGGAGAATAATAAAAGCAGAAGAGAAACCAATCACATGCCACCGGTGAATTTCGCGGGTTCGGATCCCACCAGCGCACTGCGGTTGCTTTTTCTTCTTTATTTGTTCATCTTCCACTGATGAAAACTAGAGAAAAAAAAAGACTTCATCTCTGCTCCTTGGTTTCGGCGACTGTTGGCTACCGTCATTCATGTCGTGAACGAGCACCTCTGTCCGTCCCCTTATCTGCTGAACCCTTCAATGCACCACGGCGGTTACTCTTTCTCCGCAAAGGAAGCTGCGTGGCAAGTCAGTGCACCGCATCGCTTCGGAGGGGAGCGCGGCACGCGGAAGAAGCGTACTCCGATTCGCTCTCAGGCATGCCGTTTCCTGAAGCGCGCATTACGCCGCCAAGCCCGATGGCGTTCATCCGCTGCGTGAAAGGTGCGTGGTTGCAACCCCCTGCAGTACCGCAAGGAGGCATGGGAACACTTATTTTGCCGTTTCTGAGCTAGGATAACACCATCTGCCGGGCTAGTTGGTTGCGATCCATATGCATCAGAAGCGCGAACACCACACAGGAAGAAGAAGAATATAGTACAGAGCGCTGAACTTCGAAGTTTTATTTGAACAAGAACTCAACCCTCACTTATATACATACGCTTTTAACAAAATTCGCGGCTTCATCCCTGTTTTTCCATTTTTTTCCATCTTTTTTGTCATTAGTGCACACTCAACCCTGTTTTTTTTTCCCCATTTCCTTTTTTTTCCGCATGTCATTCGTACTTCATTTCATGGAACTCATTGTATTTTATGATTCTTGTTATCTTTTGATGCCCTGGACATCGTGTGGGTCCCAGTTCCATCGCGTGCCTTGATTACTCCCCCTGGTGGGCTTTTACCCGGTGTGTGTATATAAGTGCGGGTTCAGTTTTTGTTCACATAACAGTTGGAAGTTCAGCGCTCTGTACTATCTTCTCCTCCTTCCTGTTTCGTGTTCGCGCTGCTGATACATATGTTTCTGAGCTGTCATGAGTAGGAGAGCTTTGCATTTCTGTATGGATAGTGTTTTCCTAGCCACAACGAATTCTTCTCATGACCACGCACCGAAAACCTGTATCACGCGTACACCACAAACAGGCGTTGTCTATACCCGGTGCAGCTGGAGAAGTGGCCTTCCCTCTCTTGGCGGTTTCCACGAACTCCAAAGAGATGAAGTAAGTCTGGCTGGAGTCCATGCCCTCCAAAGCGACGTGCAGGCACGGGAACCTGCGCAAATGGTGCGAGCTGCGTTATACGACTGCGCACTTTCCCTGCTTAATTTCGCGAGAGAAACTGGCGTGGAGCGGAGCGTGTTCCGCTCGCACCGTGACGTGCCTTTCTCGACACTGATCGGTGCCTCCTGAACTGGACGTAGCTTTTCAAAGCATGAGTGGTAACCCCCAAGTTGAAAGCGCAAGCACGGTACGACCGGACCTCGTGAATGACGCCGACCAAATCCAGAGAGCGCCTTTCGTGCACTCTGTGTAGTCGAGCACTGCATGTGCTCTCTAACGAACAGTAGACATCTTGGAAAGATGCGAAATTGGAATAATGCCTTTCGTTTTGGAGGAGAAAGAACAAAGATTAATATATGTCACACTAAACCAACGCGCAACGTTTTGACACTGCAAAGAACGGCTCACGCGTTGGGTGCATGACCACTGCGGGGGCGTTACCAATCGGCAAAGGTGACCATTCAGTGTGCAGACATATAGTCGTACTCAAAGCAATTTATGATCTCCGCGCATACCACTGTGCGATTAGCGTTATTTCTAAACAAAAATATGCATGCTTGGAAGCAGCGTGCGGATGCGTATGCGTATGCGGAGTTGGACCCTGCATATTAATAAGATTCATGCCAGCATATCAAGGTCATTATGTGTATTATATAAACTTCGAGACCTTGTTCCGAAATGGCTGAAGTGGCAGTTATATTATACCCTAATTCAATCACATCTTCATTATTGTTTACTTGTTTGGGGACCTACAACGAAAACTAACCTCACGAGGCTGATAACATTACAGAAAAAAGCAATACGATATGTCGAAAACCTTGCATACAATGATCATACAGGTTTGTACTTCTCTAAGCATTCTATTCTAAAAGTCAATGAATTATTTGAGTTGAAACTGCTTTCTTATGTGTTTAACGATTTCAAACATCATCCCACTAAATATGTTCAATTAAACTCTAGTAGTGACGCGCCTTATAAATTAAGGCACGTCAGTTACAGAGTACCATTCGTAAGGACTAACTATGGAACCGAAATGCTTTCATATTTAATTCCCAGTCTTCTAAATAAACATACACAGGCCATAGAAATTATTCAGAAATCTGTTTCCCAAAAGTCATTCAATAGAAATGCTAAAGCTTACCTCCTTTCTCGCCCGAATGATTAAAATTCTTGATGTCCCTGTTTTTCCGTCAACTCTTTGAATTCTCGTGTTCTTCTTGTTGTGATGTGCCTTGTAAATATTTACTTTAATTATGTCATTGCAAAAGTATGCACCTTCCTCCTACTTTTTTTTTTACCTTGTATAATTATGTGTTGTTTTTTTGTAATGAGAGTGTATGAAGCTTCTTTTGCCGCTTGTTCTGAGCATTGTGTCGGGTGCTTGGGCCCCGTCAGGCAGAGTGCATCTGCCTTTTGCCCCTGTATCCGAGACCTTGTTGTCTGAAATAAAGATCTATCTATCTATCTATCTATCTATCTATCTATCTATCTATCTATCTATCTATCTATCTATCTATCTATCTATCTATCTATCTATCTATCTATCTATCTATCTATCTATCTATCTATCTATCTATCTGTCTATCTGTCTATCTGTCTATCTGTCTGTCTGTCTGTCTGTCTGTCTGTCTGTCTGTCTGTCTGTCTGTCTGTCTGTCTGTCTGTCTGTCTGTCTATCTATCTATCTATCTATCTATCTATCTATCTATCTATCTATCTATCTATCTATCTATCTATCTATCTATCTATCTATCTATCTATCTATCTATCTATCTATCTATCTATCTATCTATCTATCTATCTATCTATCTATCTATCTATCTATCTATCTATCTATCTATCTATCTATCTATCTATCTATCTATCTATCTATCTATCTATCTATCTATCTATCTATCTATCTATCTATCTATCTATCTATCTATCTATCTATCTATCTATCTATCTATCTATCTATCTATCTATCTATCTATCTATCTATCTATCTATCTATCTATCTATCTATCTATCTATCTATCTATCTATCTATCTATCTATCTATCTATCTATCTATCTATCTATCTATCTATCTATCTATCTATCTATCTATCTATCTATCTATCTATCTATCTATCTATCTATCTATCTATCTATCTATCTATCTATCTATCTATCTATCTATCTATCTATCTATCTATCTATCTATCTATCTATCTATCTATCTATCTATCTATCTATCTATCTATCTATCTATCTATCTATCTATCTATCTATCTATCTATCTATCTATCTATCTATCTATCTATCTATCTATCTATCTATCTATCTATCTATCTATCTATCTATCTATCTATCTATCTATCTATCTATCTATCTATCTATCTATCTATCTATCTATCTATCTATCTATCTATCTATCTATCTATCTATCTATCTATCTATCTATCTATCTATCTATCTATCTATCTATCTATCTATCTATCTATCTATCTATCTATCTATCTATCTATCTATCTATCTATCTATCTATCTATCTATCTATCTATCTATCTATCTATCTATCTATCTATCTATCTATCTATCTATCTATCTATCTATCTATCTATCTATCTATCTATCTATCTATCTATCTATCTATCTATCTATCTATCTATCTATCTATCTATCTATCTATCTATCTATCTATCTATCTATCTATCTATCTATCTATCTATCTATCTATCTATCTATCTATCTATCTATCTATCTATCTATCTATCTATCTATCTATCTATCTATCTATCTATCTATCTATCTATCTATCTATCTATCTATCTATCTATCTATCTATCTATCTATCTATCTATCTATCTATCTATCTATCTATCTATCTATCTATCTATCTATCTATCTATCTATCTATCTATCTATCTATCTATCTATCAAATTCCCACTCAAATCCGAAAAGTGCGCTCGGGTTCGTCGTTCGTAGTCTGAAACTTGTCGCGGAAGCACGGGCAATCGCTGGGCGCATAGCTCCACGAGATGAAGTGACCAGTACGGTTCGCTCAAGCAAGGGCTTTACCGAAGTGTTCCGCTCGAAACGGGAACGCTGCTAGTCCAGCTCGCGCTTATAGTACAGTCGTCCGCGCACTTATCTGGAGCACTCTGCACCAGAAAGCAGTAAAAAGGAAGGGCCTCTGGCGCACTCCCTTTTAACTCCAGTATAGGCGTATTCGTGTAGCTTCGTGCCCTGCAGAGCGTCAGCTGCCCGCTTGGCTCGCTGCCGGGCGGCAAACGCCTCTCAGGTGCATCACGCATCGCCCAGTGCAAGTCAGCGCTTCCTCCGAAACGGCGCATCCGGCACCTAACGGGGCGCACGGCAAAAGGCGGCCGCTATATGGGAACTCCGTGAACCGTGCGAGGAAATTCACCTCGAGGTCAGCAGCGAGAGTTTCTCCTGAGCTCCAGATAAGTGTGTGGACGCCTGTACGCTCGTCTGAATAGCGCACATTTCGGTTGTCTATAGACCGATGCGCTGAATCTCCAATACGCTGCCAATGTCGATATCCACGTTCTGCGATGCCGAGATCCACGCTTTAACACTTTTCAGATGCGTGCTTTTAATGCCACTGCATTTAGGTTGTTGTTGCCTCGAAAAAAAAAATTTGCGGGGGCTTAGCTTTGGTTCAGCCTGGTAGGTTGCGAAAGCAGGTGTTTTATACCGCATATGCAGCGCGTCTAGTGGGAAGAGCGCGGCGCGCCGTGCCAAGCGCCCGCCGTTACCCGACGAGCCGAGTTGGTAGCCCGTCTCTCGCTATTGGTATGATGTCACGCTGTGACGTCACTACGTATGGTATGACGTCAGGGGTCATTCTAAAGGTCAAACGTGCCAAGTAGCCGCCGCTACGCGACAGGCCGTTCTTGGGAGCAGTATTGCTTTCGCAATAAAATTCCGGCTTCTGTGTCAGGAAATTGCCTGATTGGTCGATAGGTCTCACATGACTTTGTGACGTCATCATAATCTGTTTCATAACTACAGCGCAAATGACAGGACAGAGATAAAGAAGGGACACCACACAGCGCTGGTGTCCCTTCTTCATCTCTGTCTTGTCGTTTGCGCTGTAGTTATGGATCATCGAAAACACCAACTCGCCCAACAAATGCTTTTGTCGAACATCATAATCTGCCCACCATGGCGCTGCGCATGAGCCTTACGGGAGCTCGGAGAGAGCAACATGGGTCTCACAAGCCCCACCAGTGGCTGTCAAATAGCCACCTGTCGGGGCAGTTGGCGCACCACTGCGCCAGTAGGGCTACGATGACCACCCGCAATCTGTCAATGCGATTGAGAGGGCCATGATGTCATCAACACCACGTGACCACCTGTGGACCACTCGCAGGAAACGCCTCATTTGAAAATCTGAAGATCCCCAAAATTTGGATGTCAGCCCACCCACAAAATTCCAAAGGATCCTCGAAAATTTGGAAGTAGGCTCACCCCAGAAAATGAAATAGGGGGGATTAGTGGGTGGATTAACGTCGGTGAGTGGCCGGCTTAGTATAATCTCTCGTTACAATTAAACGAGAGGTACTTCACCATTCTAAAAGGTGGTACCATGCATACCATGTAAGGGCAATGGAACCAGTTCTAACCGTTTGGCGGGAAAACCGCAAGAACATTAGGCACTCTCTGTAGACACTTTGGCAGGCAGCCTAAATGATATCGCAATTTCTTGTTTAAGAATGTGGCCCCCCAAGTTGTTTGCAGTGTACTCCTATTCAATAACAGCACGCAGAATAGAAAAATGGTGCAATGCAAATGAGGTAGATTATGACACTGGATATAGTAGTAGTAAAATACTGTTATTCGGCGGCTGTTACCTGTTAATACTGTTACCTTGGCGACTAATCGACGCTGTTGTGCCCCTTCAGCCAGGCGGTCATTAAAAAGGTACCCGACTGCTGAGCAGGCGAGCAGTAGACAAGAGAATGGGATAAGCCAGCACGGGAAGAGGGCCATTGGGTGAGGAGGGGTAGGATCGATAGCAATATAGAAAGAGGCGTCTCCCACGGTCTTCCGAGGGCGGTCACGGGATCAACGGTCACCCACGAAAAGTGTCGCAGGCGGGCTGATGGGTTAGCTCATCTGAATGTTGTATGGAAGAGACCACGGAAATCAGGTTTCGCTCGTGATAGCTCTTTGCTTTGTGTATCAACATCGAGAGCACCGCGAATACGCAAGAAACTGCTCTGGAAACGTAATATCCTTGTCACACGGGCACGCTTAACCGCGGTTATGGTAACCACGGTTTTCGCAAACTGTAGTTACTGCTGTTCACATGACGGACAAAACCGCGGTTACGCCGCTAACCACGGTTATCCCGAACCGAGCTTGGCGACCTCGGTTTGCATCGTTAACCGAGAAGATGGCGGCGTCTGTGGAGGGAAAGTGTCTGTCGGTGTACGAGTGCGAAAAAAGCACGAGGTGGCCCACTTCAACGACGTACATTTTATTGCGAAAGCAATACATGGCTTGCATGTGACGTCACGTCCGGCGGCGCGCGCTGCGGCGGACATGTTGGTGCAGTGAGCGGAGTCGGCGGAGTGCGGGCCGCATGTGTTTAGTCGTGTTCGCTGGAGGTAACACGTGCAATTTTGCCTTTTGCCTAGCATGCCGCCGCTTGTCAGTAAGCAGCCATTAGACGCGACCTACCGCTCAGATCTAACGGGGTCTGAGCGCGTTCGGTATGCGGAAAAAGTTCGTCTCTGCAATAACATCGACCCCTTCATGCTGCGGCCGGGAACAGACACGACAAGCGATGTCGACGTATTCCCGGAGGTTTGTTACGGCGACATCGTCAATTACCTCGTTTTCTCGGCAAACTTCCTGACCCTCGAGGAAATGAAGGCATTTAAGGCCACCGAGGCGCATAATTATTTCACTAGCGGCTGGGTGAAGGGGCTGTCTACAAAACAACTGCAAGATGACAAGGTACTTCTACTTGGAGAGGTAAGCCGCAGGACTTTGATCTTACTAAGGATGAGAGTAAAATAATAACGTTTATTGAATTCACAAGGGACTGAGTGCAAGCACTCGCTCAGTAATGTTCTAAAAAGGACTGTTTACTAACGGTCAGGCTAGTGATTCATTTCTCTTCGTATGTACAGTACCTGGACGATTTCAAATTTTTCATCACGTGTCATTCTATTTTTGTGGGCATATGAAAGGAACCGTTGCTGATTTGTTTTGTTTTGGCAACCTAACAAGTTATTGCGCGAAAAAGAAACGGGTCACGCGTGAAGATTGTTATCGCTCGCTACAGATTTGCCGAACAACAATTTAGGTCTCGCCTGTTGCGTCGCGCAGTTTTTATGGCCTGCCTTAACTGATCAAGCTCATCGCTGTTGCCGTTTTCGACGGTCCGGTAGCGCGACAAGATCGACAGTGATGTGCACCTGTGCAGAGATGTGCCCAATGTTAATTTGGACTTGGCCATATTTTCCTTGCAGGTGAACCATTCACAAAGGTTGCGAAACCAGCCTCTACGTGTGTGGATTCTGTGCAAAAAAAGTGGGGCTGTGCTCACAGCCCACTGCACGTGTATGGCAGGAGCAGGACAGGCCTGTTCTCATGTGGGAGCCTGCCTTTATGCCGTTGAGACCGGAGTGAAAATGAAAAACGCCACCAGCTGCACCTCGAAGACCAACATCTGGCTTCCTGCCTATGTGGAGAAAGTGCAATTCAAGAGGCTCAAAGATATCAACTTCACTTCATCCAGGATGAAAAAGCGAAAGCTGGATGATACAATCAGCAGCAGCACTTCAAATGAGAGTGAAGCGAAGAAACGAATGGATATCCCACCACCAACAGAAGAAGAACTTGGAGAACTTTACAGAGCTTTTCAAAACACCAACGTTGTACCTGCGCTATTTTCTGTGCTGCCAGAATATAACGAGTGTTTTCAGGAGCCTGTACGGACACAACCTGCTCACTTAAGGAAGTTGTACTCACAGGAGAACTTGGCTAATGATCTTGACGTGCTTGTGGAGAAGGCCAACGACTTTCTGTCCACATTTGCAGTCAGAGAGGACACAGTAAAGTCAGTTGAGGCTGCAACAAGGCACCAGAGCAACTCATCGGACTGGTTCCTTTACCGAGCTGGCAGAGTGACAGCTTCAGTAATGAAAAGGGTGTGTCACACAAGTGTTGAGAGCCCCAGCTTGTCACTGTTGAAGTCGTTATGTTATCCTGAACAAAATTCTCTCAATGTGCCTGCTGTTATGTGGGGTCGGAAACATGAGCAAGATGCTTTAGAGGCTTACAAAGCTAAAGAAGCCACCAAGCACCACGACTTCCAGTGTCGAAGGTCAGGGCTGCACCTGAGCACTGCTTACCCATTTGTTGGCGCATCACCTGATGCCATAGTCACATGCAGCTGCTGTGGGAGAGGTGTTGTGGAGTTGAAGTGCCCATTTTTGTTGAAAGACGGTGAAGAGATCACCACCAAGAATTCGTGTTTGAGTGACATCAATGGAACACTTAAGCTTGACAAAAGTCATGCTTACTACTATCAAATCCAGACTCAGATGAAAGTGTGCCAGGTTGAATTCTGTGACTTCGTGGTGTGGGGACCGAATGTGTTACACATTGAGAGAATAAGGTGTGATGAGCCGTTTTGCACTGACATATTTGCTCGTGCGCGGCAGTTTTTTCAGAGGGTAATTTTACCTGAACTGTTCAGCCGCTATTTCACACGGCAACAAAACAGTCTTGAGGACAAGCCATCTGACGGTGTAGAATACTGTTTCTGCCGTGGACCGGATACTGGCAAAATGATTGCTTGTGACAGTGCGTCATGCCAGTACAAGTGGTTCCACTTTTCCTGTGTTGGACTCAAGCGCAAGCCGAGAGCAAAAAAATGGTTTTGTCCTGAGTGCAAAGAAAACAAGAGTGATTAGCCTGTTTTCCCTCGCTCTTTTACTTAAGTGCAGTTCTGGCTTCCAGCTTCTCTGTTGCCGATAAAAAGAAAATATACCCTGCCTTCTTCAATCCCTCTGTGTCAAGGCACTATTCATCTTTCCACATCAGCATCAAGAACAACACTGAACATAACACACAGCTGGCAATTGCAGGAATACAAAAATGTGTTCAAGTTGCATTGTAAAACCACTTTATTGGAGTCCATCTACAACTTTCATCAAATCAGAAAAATTTATACATCTCAAGATGTTACATTATGTGTAGTGGTAAAGGCAGTAACACTGCTTCGTATGTTCAAGAGGTGTATATATTCAATGCGGGCCACAAAGTATGGTATACTTAAGACATGGAGACAAAATAGAAAGAAAGGAATAATGTCAGTCATGCCCCTTTTCTTTATTGTTGATGATTAACAGGAATATTCATCTTTACCATGCTGCGACTGCAAATGTATGCATTTCAAACGACAAATGGAGCAGAAACAACACAACATTGACAAAAATCTGAGGGGCAACCACACTGACGGTACAAAACGATGCAAGATACAGTGCCATGGATAGCTTTGTACCTAAATAATCTGCGATTTGCTGATGACATTGCCTTGCTAAGTCACTCAGGAGGTGAACGGTGAGTCTAAAGATTACCATGCAGAAAACCAAAGTAATGTTCAACAGTCTAGCAAGGGAACAGCAGTTCACATTTGGTAGCAAGGTGCTGGAAGTAGTAAGAGAATATGTCTACTCAAGGCAGGTAGTGACTGCTGATCCGGATCATGAGAGGTAAGTAACTAGAAGGGTCAGAATGAGGTGGAGCGCAAATAGCAGGTTCTCTCAGATCAATGGCAGTTTACCAATATCCCTCAAGAGAAAAGCGTACAACAGCTGTATCTTACCGGTACTCACCTATGGGACAGAAAAACGTGGAGGCTAACAAAGAAGGTTCAGCTTAAGCTAAGGACAACGCAGCGAGCCATAGAAAGAAAAATGATAGGTGTAACGCTAAGAGATCGGAAGTAAGTAGACGGAGTAGTAAGTAGTACTCCGCTAAGTAGACGGAGTAGGTGAGGGAACAAATGTGGGTTAATGACATCCTAGTCAAAATCAAGAGGAAGAAGTGGGCTTGGGCAGGGCATGTACTGCGAAGGCAAGATAACCGCTGGTCCTTAAGGGTAATGGAGTCGATTCCAAGAGAACGCAAGGGCAGCAGGGGGCGTCGGAAGGTTTGGTGGGTGCACGCTGGCGAAGGACAGGGATAATTGGAGAGACATGGGAGAGGACTTTGCCCTACAGTGGGCATAGTCAGGTTGATGATGACGATGAAAAGCTAATCAGCACACTTATTTTAATCCACCCCCTGAGGTGAAATTACTTCTAAAAAAAAAGTTTCTTGGTGGGTCTGAAACCTATAACTTCCATTATCATTCCCCAGCCAAGAAAGGCACCTGGTCTTCATCGCACTGTTTTAGTGATGCTACTATTGAAGGACATAGGTTGGAAAGTGCACAGCAAACGGTAACAATCTTGTCGAGAGGTGTCAAATTATCTCCAGGTCTGCAAACAACATAGTCAATAGGCAGCGTGGCCTTCAGAATAACATACTTATTTCTGATAAGCCCGATAACTCTCTCAACGTGGATTCTCACATTAGCTAGCTTCCTCGTGGTCAGAACGTCTGCTGCGGACAGTTGCTTCTTTCCCTTTGTGAATGCTGGTACATGAAGTTTAGCACAGTAAAACCCGACACTTTCGGACACATTGAACCCTCGGTCTGCAAGCACTACATCACCTGGAAGTAAATTATCTAAAAGTCCACAGTGCTCAGTAATGTGCCTGTCACTACACCGCCCTCCCCAGCCTTCAGAGATGAAGTTGACAATGCCTTGTGGTGCAATGCCAATTAAATATTTTGCCGTATTGCTGCCTTTATACTGAGACCATGTCTCACTTCTTGGCAAATACGAATATGGTCTCTCTATCTTTATTTCAAAGCAGTCGATTATGACTGCAACATTTTCCCCAAAGGAATCATAAAATGCTTGTGGCATGGTCCGGTGCAGAGCACTTCGTTGCGGCCACAATATTTGTGACTTTAGACGAGAGTAGGCAGAATGCAGCCATTTGTCAAAGATACGTGACACTGTGGCATCCGACACATTAAACCTAAAGGCGAGGTCAGTGATTGGTGAATTCAGTTTCAGCTTCATCATGAATAGCAGGAACTCCTGGAATTTCACCAAACAGTTATTTGCATTGTGTGACACAAACCTCTCAAGAAAATTAAACAGTGCATAGAGAATTGTGAAATTCGCCATGCCAGTGTAGAAGACAACCTTAGCGTCGCTACATCTGAGGCCATCTTCAGTCAACTCCAGCAGCTTGCTTTCATTCCTTGAAGTG